>NW_004524690.1:1745729-1746454 GCF_000260255.1 Octodon degus
ACAAGGATGTCCTCTAACACCACTCCTATTCAATGTACTTCTGGAACCATTAGCTACAGCCATTAGACAAGAGAAACAAATAAAAGGAATAAAAATAGGCAAAGAAGAAATTAAATTATCTTTACTTACAGAGGACATGATACTTTACTTGGAAGACCCAAGAAACTCCACCCAGAAGCTACTAGTATTAATACAGAAATTCAGTAACATAACAGGCTATAAGGTAAATACCCAAAAGTCAATAACATTCCTCTACACATACAACAAACACACTGAGAGGGAAATAAGAGAAACAATTCCTTTTACAATAGCACCAAGGAAAATGAAATACCTTGGAATTCATCTAACTAAAGAAGTCAAAGATCTTTTCAAGGAAAATTACAATACTCTTAAAAAAGAGATCATAGAGGATTTCAGACAATGGAAAGATATTCCATGCTCCTGAATAGGAAGAACGAACATTGTAAAGATGGCCATACTCCCAAAATTGCTGTACAGATTTAATGCAATCCCTATTAGACTACCAACAACATACCTCACAGACAGAAAGAAATCATTCCTAAAATCTATCTGGAACCAGAAAAGACATAGAATAGCAAAGGCAATCCTAGGCAATAAAGACAAGGGAGGAGGCATTACAATTCCTGACTGGAAATTATACTACAAGGCTACTGTGATAAAATCGGCATGGTACTGGCAACAAAATAGACCTGAGGATCAATGGC
>NW_004524690.1:1761534-1770626 GCF_000260255.1 Octodon degus
ATGCAGTGTATTATTTGTTGAAACTGTACTTTCAATTTGATTTGAAACTGTCTCATTGCTATATGTTTATCAATAAAACTTTGAAAAGAAAAAAAAAACATTATTACAGACACATCTCAGGCAGACTATGTGGTCCTGATTGTTACTGACGGTGTTGGTGAATTCGAAGCTGGTCTTTCCAAGAACAGGCAGACTGGTGAGCATGTCCTTCTGGCTTACATACTGGGTATAAAACAACTAATTGTTGCTGCTAACAAAATGGATTCCATGGAGCCACCCTACAGCCAGAAGAGATAGGAGGAAATTGTTAAAGAAGTCAGCACCTACATTAAGAAAATCAGCTACAACCCTCACATTGTAGCTTTTGTGCCAATTTCTGGTTGGAATGGTGACAACATGCTGGAGCCAAGTGCTAATATGCCTTGGTTCAAAGGACACTTGTAAAGATGACAATGCCAGCAGAACCACACTGCTTGAAGCTTTGGATTTCATCCTTCCACCCACCCACCTTACTGACAAGTCTTTTGAGGATGCCCCTCCAGAATATCTACAAAATTGGAGGTATTGGCACTGTCCCTGTGGGCTGAGTGGAGACTGGTATTCTTAATCCCAGAATGGTGGTCAACTTTGCTCCAGTCAACATCACAACTGAAGTCAAGTCTGTTGAAATTCACCATGAAGCTTTGAGTGAAAAGGTCACCCTCTTCCTGGTGACAATGTCGGCTTCAATGTCAAGAATATGTCTATCAAAGATGTCCAGTGTGGCAATGTTGTCAGCGACAGCAAAAATGATTCACCAGTGGAAGCAGCTGGTTTTACTGTTCAGGTGATTATCCTGAACCATCCTGGCCAGATCAGTGTTGGTTAAGCCCCTGTACTGGATTGTCACACAGCTCACATTGCTTGCAAGTTTGCTGAGCTGAAAGAAAAGACTGATCACTGGTCTGCTAAGAAGCTAGAAAATGGGCCCAAGTTTTTGAAATATGGTGATGCTGCCATTGTTGACATGGTTCCAAGCAAGCCCATGTGTGTTGAGAGCTTCTATGACTACCAACCTCTGGGTCATTTTGCTGTTATGAGACAGACAATTGCTGTGGGTGTCATCAAAGCCATGGACAAGAAGGCTGATGGAGCTAGCAAGGTCACCAAGTCTGCCCAGAGAGTTTAGAGGGCTGAATGAATATTACCCCTGACACCTGCCACTGCAGTCTTAATCAGTGGCAGAAGACTGGTCTCAGAACTGCTTCTCCCAATTGGCCATTTAAGTTTAATAGAGAAAGACTGGTTAATGATAACAATGCATCACAAAACCTTCAGAAGTAAAGGAGCACATTTTGTGGACCCTTTTTTTGTGTGGCAGTTAAACTATTAGTTTTTAAAATCAATACTTTTTAATGGAAACAACTTGACCAAAAATCTGTCACAAAATTTTGAGACCCATTAAGACAAATGTTAATGAGATAAATAAATAAATAAATAAAAACCTTAAAGCACAGCTAATCTCTTAGCTGAGAAAAACAATTTGAGTAGAGAAATGAAAAAATCACTCCTTAGGGATTACATTGCCCTAGTGGCAACACTGGCCCAAGGAATATCTGATAATTCCAGCTTGCCTGAAGCACCAGTTTTAATAGCAACATGAGCAGAACAGACAGGAGTAATAGCCTGAGGGCAGATGTGAGACCCCAGGTAAAGTTAAGGTTGCTGAAGGTTGACAAGTCAGTGAGTGAACCAGAAATAACCCACCCCGCAGAGATTTGTCTGTTCTGGCCTTGATTGCAGGTCTCATGGTAAAGAAAGGAAAAGAAAAGTGATAAATGATTCTTCTCTGAAAAACTTCAGCTATTGTATTGGAATCACTTTTTATACATAGGCCAAAAAGTCCCAACCTGAACTGAAGAACAATAATAAATTGTTGTACCCTTTTCACAGTGTTAAGAAATGAGAAACTTCATTTTTTAAGGAAGAATTAATTTTAAAATGTATGTGAGAAAGTACCCTCACATTATGAAATTCAAAGGAATACAGATCCACAATCAAAATTCAGCAATGACACACAAGGACACAAACACACACATACACACACACACACACACACACACACACACATGTGCACACACCAACCCACTGTGAACAAGAACCTAAAGGAACAGTGAACTAGAGAATCACACCTGCAAAGACTTTAATTAGTAGCCATATTCTACACTGGATGCAAAATAAGCACATTTGATATGTTTAAGAAATTAATTAAAAGTTTAAACAAAGAACTATTCTGAAAAATAACTGATTAGTGTACTTAAAAATAAGAGTACAATATTACAAATTTAAGTCTGAAGAATCAGTTGAATAGAAGTATGAGTTAAAAAACTTTCTGAAGAAATTTGGAATAGTTACAATTTTACTTATTTTTATCTCATTATTTCATATTGCATACTTTATTGTATCTATGTTTTGTCAGGACAAATTATTCGGGACTCACAAGTTAAAGGAAGAAATGTTTATTTCATCTCATAGTTTATTGAGCTAGTAGTGGCTTTTCAGATTTTCACTCTGACATTATTTTTCTTAAAGAATATTTTACTTAGAAAAATATATGTTAAAATTATATGTTTTATAATTTTTAATTATTCTCTTTCTAAGCATACTTTCCCTTTTTCCTTATTGTCAAAATCTATTCTTGTCCATAGTTGAGTGGTGCCAAGGTATGGTGGCATCACAGAGATGAATAGATCATAGCATGGCAGGCAGAGGCAGCAAGTGTACCTTCTTTCTGTCCCTTTACATTCCATACTACAAGCCTATTGATTGGTGCCACCTGACCCCATGGTGGGAACTCCAAATCCCACATCCTGAATTCCAGTATCACACCTTTACTCCACATTCACACCTTAGATCCAGTCACCCTCAAAAGGTCCACCTGTGAGCTCATGAGGCTTTGGGGGGATATCTAGATGCAAGTGATAGGAAACTTAAATATATACAATACAGATTACTTCTTAAAGGGATGGAGAAGATTGTTCAGAATATTGAGATACAAAAAGAGAAAATATGACCAAGAAATTAAAGCAGGAGGGAAAGGAGACCAAGCCTGTGACTAATCACATTTCAAGACGAAAAAGATTGATAAATTTAAAAAAGAAAAAATAGCTGTGAGTTCTCTAGAAATTATTAAAGAAATAAATTCTAAAAGAACATAAGCCTCAACACTTGCAAATAGATAAACAAAAATTAAATACTCAAATTTTATAACACCAAACACCAAGGACAAACAAAAGATATTTTTTTAAGAAGAGACATCTGCTACAAAGAATAAATACTTAGGTTTTCATTGTTAAAAGTATAAACAAGAAAACAATGGGGAAAAATGTAAAATAAGTTACCCAGAATTTCCCAGACAGCAAGAATATCTTTTAACAATAAGGAAAAAGTGAAGGTATGTTTAGAAAGAGAATGATTAAAATTTCTAAAACATAAAATTTTAACATGGATTTTTCTAAATAAAATACTCTTCAAGAAAATAATGTCAGAATGAAAATCTGAAAAACAACAAAGAGTAGTGAAAAAAAGAAACGCTAATCTGTTAGATAAATTCAAACAAATATCAACATAGAACTAAACAAGATGAACTCTGTGATATTTTAAATGGTGTAATTAACTGAAATTCTGAATCAAATACATTTAAGATGGAATGACACTAGTAAGGAAAAAGCATGCTCAGAGTCCAGGCATAATAATGAAGGAAACAAATATCACTGATCAATTATAGACACTCTCAATTAAAAATTATAATTTCTAATACCATGAAAGCATAAGAAAATAGAATGCATAATTTAAAACTTGTACATGGGTAAAGAGGAGGGAGAAATGAGACCAAGAAATTTAATCTATTTAACAGAATGAAAACATAGAGTAACAGAAAAATAAGATGCATGACACAAAGTACAAGATACAATTTTTGATATGAATCCAAATATGTCAGTGATTACATTAAATGAAAATGGACTAAATTTGTTTTGTCTTTAAAGCATAAAATTTGTCAGGTGATTTCTCTAAACACAATGTAGCACAGATGAATTTTAAACACAATTATTGAATAATCACAAGTGATATATCTAACATAAAAAAGAAAATGTGAAATTAAAAGAACAGCAGAACTCGAACTAAAGCAGGCTGAATTACATTGGTATAACACAATTTCTCATAGTCAAAAATATTAAGATCTTCGGACTTGCCTCTGCTGGAAGTGCACTTCCAACCGTGGTTCCTAGTGCAGCCGACACAAAATGGGTAAAAGTCAGAGTGGTGACCATGATCCTGGAGGTGGTAAGGATGACAATGGGGGGAAAGAAAAAGGAAACAAAAGAACCAGATGCTGCCAGCAAACTGCTACTGGTGACACCTCACACTCAGTACCATTTAAAGCTACTCTAGTTAGAGAGAATTAAAGACTATCTCCTCATGGAGGAAGAAGTTCTTAGAAGGAAAAAATGAAGCCATTAAAAGAAAAGCAAGATGAGGAAAGGTCAAAGGTACATGATCTTAGTCTAATTGAAAAAGTACTGTACAGAAAGGCAGCTTTCTGGAGGACCTGGTGAGCCAGCCTACCATCCACTTTCACACCCAGTCACCCATTTCCTTTCTGTGCACGAGTCAGTCTCATCCTGCAGAGGAGGATGATTCTTCTCATCTCAAACCTCCATCAGGTAGACTCTTTTGGGGGGAAGATTTTAGCTGATAAAATGTGAGGATTGAGGATCAAGTAATTTTTAAAATATTACATAGTCATTTATGTTTCAAATATATATAATGACTGCTTTCATCATAGGGACTTGGTACCTGTACATGACTTATCTCAGATCCTCTTTTATTCCCCATCCCTTACTTTCCCTTGAATCCTTCTTCCTCCTCCTTGTTTACAAAAGGTTTGTTTCCATTTTTCCTTCTTTTCTCATATTTTTCTTTGCCCTTCCTTCCTTTCTCCCTCACCCTTTCCTAGTTCCCTTTCCCAACTGACTAAAATTTTTTTGTCTTTTTTTTTTTGGCCTTTTTTAGACAGGATCTTTCTATACAGTTCAGGCTGGACTTTAACTCACTTTGTAGCATAGGCTGGCCCCAAACCCTCCTGCTTCAAACTCCCTAGTGCTGGAATAACAAGCATGTACCACCACGCTCAGCCAATATTTTATTCCTATGTTGTAATGTCCCTAAAATATTTCTCAGATTTGTAACAGGACAAATATTATGAATTTTACAAGCAATTGTGACAATAGGCCAAGCCTTGCTTCCATGCTGCATACAGCACGTAGCCAGACAGCTAAAAACACATGGAAACATCCTTGGAAAGCCAGAGTACGAAAATACAGACAACATTCGAAGTTCTAAAAAAAAAAAAAAAACACTTTCCAAAGAAAGAGAAATTGGGAAGTATTTTCAGAGATGAAAACTAAGACTAATCTGGGCAACTGGGGACAGAATCCATTTTAAATTTCAGGCACAGGCAGGAATTGACAGGGGCAACAGCAGGGAGGCCAGGAGAGGGAAATGCTGAGGGTGAAAGATGCTTAAAAAATGTGGACCTCACGTCTGCACAGCTCAGTTTACATTCAGATTTATTTTACAGAAAAGCAAATGTATGTTGAAATATATTATAAATCCTTTTAGAGCTAATCAATAAAATAATCTGCATTATACTCATCTGCACTAACATGGGTAAGAATCAGTGAGCTGCAAAAGGCCAACCTTCAAACATTAAACATTTAGTATCCTATTTTTATTCACACACTTTTTGCCCTAATTGCTAAGTATGGTGGAGAAATTTACTTTAATTATCTATTTCATTTCTGTCTTTTATTCTCAGCCCCACACTATTCTGGGTGTGAAATTGGTAATGAGACCAAGGCTGCTAAAACACGTGGGAGCAGAGGCTGAAATCAGACGCAAGATGGTGAGCCAGTTTTGCACACAGAATAGCAATATAAAGCGTTAGAGGATTTGAGTTTGTTTTCTTACTAAGACATTTTCAAACAAATCGAGGTTATAGTCCAGGCTAAGACCACAAAGACAACTGCTCCATGGAAATCAGTAAATAAGTCTCTGCCCACACTCACCAGCTACGTAGAGGAGGCTGAATATGTATGCTCTGTTGCACAAATGAGAAACAAGATTTTCTGGACTACTTAACCCAAAAATAAACATCAACTTTACACTGAGCTCATAGTTTCACATTGGGAACAATTTTTTCAGATTCAGTTTAAATTATGATCTTAAAAACTGGCAACAAGTAGAGCTCAGAGGCACAGTGTCTGCCTACAAGTGCAAATGCAAGGTCCTGAGTTCAATTCCCACTACAAAATATTCTTAATTATTGATGAAACTAATTTCATTCTACCTTGTGGGCACACAACTAAATGCTTTTACATAGAAGAGGAAAACAGACTACTGCAAATTTATTCTAGAGCCTCCCAATTCTGCTGCAACAAATAATTGTGAATATAAGCATAACAGGGTCATCATTTTTATACTATAATTCCCAAATACATTCTCCTTTCTGAGTTTTAAAGCCCCCAAACCTCATCCTCTTTCAAGCATCTGGGCTATTTTTGTGTGACTGCTGCTGCAATGATGTATAAATGAGGTTATGTGGCTTTGACTTTCAAAAAGAAATTGGAAAGAATGGAGACTTTGGTCAAATTTTTTGAAAAATTAAAAATAAGAGTTTAAACATGAACTGCTACCTTCAACCAGTATTCACATGAGTGCAGATGCACTGAACTTTGGCTTGGACTCTTATGATAGCCAGTGCATCTGCATAAGACTAGCAGCAGCAGAAGGCCCTCCAGAGCCTTCTAGAGTTTGCCAGGTCCTACCTAATCCATTCCATGCAAACTAAGTGCCAGTGCACACCAGCGCTGCTGGAAGTCAAAGATAAAGAAGTCACTGGTGTCTTAGGCACACAGCATGTAGTGAGGGAGAAGGTAAGGAACGGCCATTAGCTACTTAGCTGGGAGGGTAGCAGTCTAAACATAGTAAGTTCCATGCTCCCAGACCAGGACCCTTGCCAACACTTGTTCCATCACCAGTCCAGCTGTTCAAGGGAAAATAAAATGGTAAGACAACAAAAAAGTTATCCTGGTAATTAATACACAAAAACTATTTTCATACATAACTTTATTCACCTTCACAAAATTCTGTGAGATAGGCAAGTCACATTTCATTTTTTATATTAATTTTCTTGAGAAAGAAATAGTAATGAGAGAGTTTCAAAACAGGTTAGTAGGACAGTTACAATAATTAATACACTGTATATTGTTGTCTTCATAGTAGTTATTCAAGGGCCAAGATGCAGACATGGTATCTTGTCTAAACACTATTAGTACAAATCTTTCTTCTCACTGAACTAAGAGAAAGTAGCTGTATATCTATGTTAACTATTTTGTATATACAGATATATTTTTTCACTACAAAATGGTCCTTCATTTATATCCCCTTTAGATTTCTAAATTTCTGTGTAAAAATTTGTAATTATCTATTTCTATTTTTTCCTATTATTGTTTTTTTCACATTCTGAAGGGATTTAAAATGATTTATGGAAAAATATGTGTTCCATGCTATGTCTCAGGTGTTTGATATTCAGACAGATAGTGATGTTAAGCTCAAATGCCTATGGTTTCGAGCAATAATATCATTAAGCTTCTCTTCTGGAGAGTTAACAACTTAAGTTTGCACACATTTCATTGTTATTCCGAATTTATAGATAAGTAAAGCTCAGGTTACACAAGGTGATATAATTCACCAAAGTTGTGAGCTGACCCAGTCCCAATGCTTCTGTTCCCTATGAGTTTGCTGTATCTTCACTACTGTTTTGCTCATGAAGCAGATGAGGTGTCAGGATAGTTTTGGAGTTTCTAACAGCTGGCTCTTTAAAATTTTTCTCCTCAGAACTTCTTCAGTTCCACAGTGCTTACCCAGGTAGAAGCTCAATAAATATTTCACATTCTTATTAATTAAAAAATTAGAGACTTTAAAACTCCATAATATAATCCATTTGTGAAAAGAAGAATGAAAAAAGCCCTAAATAATTAGTTTCTTGTAACTCTGACAATAAAGCAGAATTTCAGAAATACTGTAAATCTCAACAAATCTGAAATTTCCCAAAAACAATGAGCAGCAGCGTTCACTATCACAAAGGAAGAAAAACCGCTGCTCTCAGAAATAAAATACTGAAAATTATTTTCACTAAGATTAATGAATTCATCAGGTTCCTCAACCCTGAGGCATAAAAACATAAAAAATACACCCTGGGAGTATGTAAAGCCTTAGATTAATATTGAATGAACCACAGAGGATAAACAGGACTTTCTGCCCTGCTCTCCCTGAAGACAAACACAAACAGTAAGCCAAGGAGCAGCCATGAATCAAAGCAACGAATGCATACATTGGTTTCTGCAGTACCAACAAGGCTTTTAAAATGTCAAAAGGAAGGATACTTTAATAAAACTACATAAAAACTGTGCTGAAAAATTAATGTAGTACACCATGTGCAAATAAACTCCTGCATGAAAAGGAAGTTCAGATTAACTGCACACATCACTAAGCTTCAGGTGACAAATCACTGTGACAATTTCTCTTCCCCTTTCAAATGACAGTAGAGGGCTTTGAGACTGCTCAGACTTAATGGAGGTCAAAAATTTAACTCTCACAGTTTCATTATAAAGAGGACTATTTATTTATTTATTGTTCATAGTTTTCTTCATAAGTGCCTTCTGGTTAAAAAGAAAAATTATAAATGAATGTGTAACTCAGTTCAAGCTTTGGATGAATAATCCAATAAGCCCTTGGGCAATATTCAATCTCTCTGATAAGGAAGAACTTAGTTTCTCAGATGTCCTCTATCTCTCTAAATTCTCTTTCTATTTTGAAAGAAGGCAATGGGAGGGAGGATGTAAAATAGGTAGACATGGAGACCTGAAGTGTGATGCTCTGTCCCCTAGATGTTGGATGTTGTTTTATTCATCCCACCACATTTATGGCTGGAACCCCTCTCTTCTCTCTTCTCTTCTCTTCTCTTCTCTTCTCTTCTCTTCTCTTCTCTT
>NW_004524690.1:1770841-1777243 GCF_000260255.1 Octodon degus
CTCTCTCTCTCTCTCTCTCTCTCTCTCTCTCTCTCTCTCTCTCCCTCTCATTTTGAAACTGATCACAGACTACTACACTCTGGTGAGTCTGGCCTCAGTCTGACACCTGCTGAACACAAAGCTCTTCAATTCCCTGCTAGTCCTTACCACTAAGATCCCTTCATGCTGTGTCTGCTTAGGCAATTGCAGGGACCAGGGTTTGATCCCCAGCACCACATGCAACGCCAGCCCTGCCCTCAGGCATGCTAAGCAAGTGACTCAGTATAGGCATGGTGATGATATAGGCATGATTACATTTGTAATCACAGCACTGGGGAGGCTGAAAACAGGAGGCTTACTAGGAGTCTGAGCTGTGTAGTGAGATGATTATGGTTTTTACCTGGTTGAGCCCCCAGAGCCTCATGTAAGTTATGGGGCAGATGTGTCTGGAGGAGCAAACAGTGGCTTGAGAGGCAAGGCCAGAGGACCAGGCAAGGCCCAAAGAACAGGGCCCAAGAGGCACAAACTGTTAAACTGGCTAGCCTTTGCTTTCCCAGAGATGTGGAGCGGGTCATCTTGCACACAGCAGTATCCCAGCCTCTCCTCCAGTGTCTTGAGTAACTATGAGCTAAATAAACCTTTCCTTCCTTCATCTTGAGTGTTGGGTATTTGTCCCAGCAATGAGAGAAAAGTAACTGAGACAGAATTTGGTACCAGGACTGGGGTTAGAGAAACAGAATATAGTGACGACATTTTTAATGGCCCTGAAATGTTCCAGAAATTGGCTTTCAGATTTGATGAAACCTAAAGACACCATGGTCTCTTCTGGTATTAAGGAGCATATTGATACTCCTTCACATGAGGTTTTTAAACTAACATGCCATACAGATCCATTTGATTATCCTAATTCACCACTTGTGAGATATCAGAAATTTAGAGATTCCATGCAGGAAAATTTTGAACGGAGTGGCCATGGTGGCAGGGATGGAGGCTATGCATGGGCTCAGCAACATGGACTCCCACTCACCAAGGCTGATCTGGCTACAGCCACTGCTGAATGCCCAATATGCCAGCTACAGAGGCCAACACTGAGTCCCTGATATGGCACCATTCCCTGGGGTAATCAACCTGCAGCCTGGTGGCAGTTTGATTATATTGGACCACTTCCATCACGGAATTGACTGTGCTTTGTCCTCACTGGCATAGACATATTCTGGATATTGATTTGCCTTTGCTTCATGTAATGCTCCTGCCAAAACTACCATCCATGGACTTACAGGATGCTTTATCCATCACCCTGAAATTTCACACAGCATTGCTTCTGACCAAGGAACAAATTTTATTGCCAAAGAAGTAAAACAGTGAGCTCATGCTCATGGAATTCACTGGTCTTACCATGTACCTCACCATCCAGAAGCAGCTGGACTGATAGAAAGGTGGATGGAATGGTCTTTTGAAGATGCAGTTATAGTGCCAGCTAGGTGGCAATAGTTTGCAGGACTGGGGTAAGATACTTCAATAGGCTGTATATGCCTTGAATCAGCACCCTCTGTATGGTATGGCGTCATAGCCATCCCATCCATAGCCAGGATTCATGGGTCCAGGAATCAAGGGGTGGGAGTAGGAATGGTACCACTCACAATTACCCCTAGTGATCCACTAGCAAAGTTTTTGCTTCCTGTCCCCACAACCTTATGTTCTGCTGGTCTGGAAGTCCTAGTCTCAGAGGGGAGAAGGCTTGTACCATAAAGCACAGCAATGATACCATTGAACTAGAAGATAAGATTTCCAGCTGGTCAATTTGGTCTCCTCATGCCTCTGAAGAAAAAAGTTATAAAAGGAATCATGGTGTTGTCAGAGGTGATTGATCCAGACTATCAAGGGGAAATTGGATCACTACTCCACAATGGAGAAAAGGAAGAGTACACATGGAGTGCAGGAGATCCATTGGGGCACCTCTTAGTATTGCCATGCACTGTTATTAAGGTGAATGAGAAGCTACAACAACCTAATACAGGAACAATGACAAATGGTCCAGAGACTTCAGGAATGAAGGTGTGAGTCACTCCACCAGGGAAAGAACAAAGACCTCCTGAGGTACTTGCTGAGGGTCAAGGGAATACAGAATGGGTGGTGGAAGATGGTAGTTCTAAATATCAGCTGTAACCTCATGCTCAGCTACAGAAAAGGGGATTATAATTATACTATTTCATCCCTATATATAGTTGTGTTATAGTACCAGTTCTTAAGGATTATTAAACATACGTTAATGTTGAAGCATAAGCATAAAGCAAAAAAACTTGCCTTCTATTTTGGTGAAGAAATTAAGTGTGTTTCCATTTGTATGCAGGATATTATAGCTATAATAATGATAGGCACAATTATATTCATATCTCTGTATCTAGAGACTGTCTTAAAGAAATATGTCTAGTTGCCAAGTTGACAAGGGGTGGATTGTAGTAGTTGATACATTGTGTCAATTTGTGAAACCAAGGATTGAACTCAGGCCCTTGCGCTTGCCAGGGATGCACTTATTCTGCAGAGCCATCTCCCCAACCCCACTGTGTCAATTTGGCTAGATCACCTGGTAGTCGATACATTGTGCCAATTTGGCTGCATCGCCTGGCAGTTCTGCACTCTGAGCTGTGAGGGCCTCACCCCAGAGTAATTTAGCATAAAAAGGGGTTGAGGAAGAATTCAACATGCCACTTCCTTTGACAAACTTCAGTCTTTACAGTCAGCTTAGACTTTATCTCCTGGCTTCCAGCACAGACTCTTCAGCCTCCAGATTAGATCCTTCAGCTTTCCATTGCAGATTCTTCAGTTTTCCATTGTAGACCCAGTGGCTGACCATTAGAGACTGTTAGAGATCATTAGAAACCCTTAGAGACAGAAAACTTCAGTGAGTATAAAACGTTGAACTGAATCCTTCAGTTGGTGGCGTGCAGATGCTCTTGGCTCACTTCCTTTTCTGATTCTGTGGCTGGCACATCTTGTATTATATATATTCCTTGTATTATATCTGTTCCTCTAGCAAAGCCCTGACTAAAACAGAGATGATGACTAAATACGTTAAAAAATAATACTAATAATAAAATAAAATATCACTGATGCCTCAGGAACCACAAAACACACAGGGAAAAAAAGCCTTGCAAAATGAAGGTGACTCAGGAAAGCTGATTTCAGGCCTCTTAATCTTTCGTGATGCTGATTCATGAAAAGTGCTTCATACACTTTTCAGGAAAGTGTCAGAAAATGTTGGGAACATTTTCTCTGCAGAGCCTCAGAAAGGAGGGAAAGTCTGAAGCCTCTCCCATTTACTGCCTCCACAATGGGATTCTGGATATACCCTCCTCAGTCAAGGCAGGAGTAGAAGCACACATCTGATCATTGACTCCTTCCTTCACTTTCTCTCTGGCCCCTTTCCATTATCAGCCACAAGTTTGAGAGAGATGGATTTTACTTTGACCTCTACATTCCACATCTATCAGGTGCATGGCTTAGGTGCTATGCACAGAAGGGTAATTTCTCTTCCATGTTAGAAGGGAAAAATAAAAAGACTTGGAAAATAATCTCTCTATATCATAGTCTTGGGGACCTGCCCCTTAGCTCAGTTCTTTAAGTGACTGCTTCAACCAAGCAATCAGGCTCAGGTTGCTGTGGTTCAATCCCCAGAACTCAAGCCAGCCAAACCTGCCTGGAAGGCACTAGGAGCCAGCCAAAAAAAAAAAACAACCGTATATCATAGTCTTGTTCATAGTGTTTTTATTTTGCTCTATTCTTGTTTTTCACATTAGAAGTGATGTGTCTTTCTTGTCTTCTTCTCACCATTCCTCAGGTTAACTAGCACAGAGTCTATGGCCTGCACAAGATAAAGGACATAAGTAACTTCACAGAAATCATTCTATTCATCCCCATGCCATATGTATGGCTAGCTGTTCCCACGGTAAACATGTTTAAAACAGTATGGGTGTGTGAGAGATGGTAGAATTTCATGGAAACGTTCTATTATATAGACTCTTGAAATATCAGCTTTGCATTTTTGTTCTTATTTATTCCTAATATAGAAATGTAATATAGACTAATTGATGTCCTTTCTCTGAATTTTCCATTAAAAAATGTGATAACAGTGTTTTAACAAAGATAAGCTTTACAGTTAGAGTAAAAGGAACAACTGATAAATAAAATGTTGGGTGATGAAAACTGCACAGGGAGAAAACATAGATGATAACTCTGAAAATTAAATATATTAACTAACATGTGTTTGTGAGGCTGTGGTAAAAAAGGAACTCTCCTTCATTGCTAGTGTGGATGAAAATTAGTATAATCATCATGGAACTCAGTAGGGAGATTTTTCATAGAACTTAAATTGGAAATTTCTGGGGATCCAGCTATTGCCCTGCAAGGTATCTTCTTCATAGAGCTTAAGTCTTCATACTATAGAGATGCACACCAGTCCTTGTAGCAGCACAATTCACTGTAGCTCAATCTTGGAAATAGCTTCTATACTCATTAACAGATGATGGGATATACAATGTGGTTTCTGTATATAATGGAATACTACTTTGTTATAAAGAGGGACAAGCAAGGCATTTGTAGGAAATTGGATGGACCTGGAAAATATAATGTTGAGGGAAATAAAATAGGAACAAACTTAGATACCATATGATATCCCTCAATGGAGTGAGATAATTACAAACAAAGAAAATGATAAGAGATGGATAGAAGGGTACAGGGAGATGAATCTCTTGCAGTAAGGGAGTGGTCCATGGGAACAAGGGTGAGGGATAAGAAGGAGGTAAAGGGAGAAAGAAGAGTAAATATGTGCCATTAATTCAGGAAACAAATAACAAATTAATGTAAACATAATATGCCACAACATGAGCTAATACAAATGATATCAACGGGAATGAAAAATGGGATAAGGAAACTGCAGAAGGAGAGATGGGAGGAGGAAGGAACAGAACGGGTATTTAAAAATAAAGAAAGATGCTGTCATGTAACCATTTCCCCAAGAAAATTATAAATTGCATGAACTCCAAACACATACAAGTAAAATTAAAATGTTTTTTAAAAATAAAATTATACATGGTTTATTAGTTGATAACAAGCTTGTTCCATATGACTCCAAGATGCAAAAAGAATATCAAGGGCTCATAGGAAAGAAATTGTTCTAATAATCAGGGATGTCTAAATGTGGAATAAATTGCTGTCCTGGGAACTTACGTTTGCATCATCATTTGGGTTATTCAAGGTGAGCCAGTAACTGCATAGTAAGGGTGTCATGTCTAAATCAGAGGATATAATGCTGTCTTCCTACATGTTGACAGCCTCAACTTCAGAGTCAATAGAGACTTCCAAGCTGAGAGCCTCAGAAGATAAAGTAATAAAAAAAAGACAAAGTAACACCCATACTAACGACAGGAACTGGTCATGGCTATTCTTTGATGATAATTATTAAATAACCAGAGAGGAAAATGTCAAAATTTCTAATTATGATAAAATCACAGTGCAAATTAAAATTTGTTATAAAATTGGTAGATATGAAGCCAGATGTGAAAAGCTATCAGTTTGAGAAATGAATACTAAAATAATTGAAAAAACTGAAATCTAGGGATCTCCTGGTCTGGTAGAACAAATAGAAATACATCATTAGTAGGGATTCTGCTAAGAGGGAAAGAAACACTGTCAATTATAAAGCTGCACTGTGGTGTTAGGCTTAAAATAATAGCATTTTTAAAGATCTGAATTATTTTCATAAACCCCAAGCAACCTCACATTATTTATTTATTTATTGATTCTTTACTTTTTGTCTATAGAGTCCTTCTAGGAATTATAGCAGTGAATGGGATAGATATATAACAGCTACCTTTTAACAGGTATTTGACTAGTAGTAGTATGTCAGTATTGAAAGAAGTATACAAAGATATGGCAAGTTGAATAATGCAGATAGATGATTGCATCATTAGCCATCCTTGTCAAAATGTTGGTCGATCTTGTCACATTTGTAGGGAAAGGGACTAAGTGTAACCAGCAAAGATTGAACATATCCTGTATCTGAATGGCTGTGTTGTTGCCCAGTGCAGGAGGCAGCAGGAATGTCTCCAAGAAGAGGTCAGAAGGAAAAAACAAAGGTAACAGACATCAAGCAAGTACTAGTTTCAGCTACTGTGATCAGCAAGTTTCACTTCTACCTAATAAGAAAGGAAACATATTCTTTCAATGCCTAATAAAAATGAAAGCAAGACTATTGGAGATTATCCCAGATTGCACAGCCAGTAATTGGTTTCTGTGACTTGAAATATCAAAGCTCATCATTTTTCCATTTATTACATCATACTAGCAAAATATGCTTAAGCATGATCAGGGAAAAGTGACAAGCAATGCCAGGGGCAGCAGCCAGGTGGATAGAATAGATCAAGA
>NW_004524690.1:1778348-1781680 GCF_000260255.1 Octodon degus
TCCATCTAGGTGCTCAGCAGCTTGGATGGTGCCTGTTTACCCTACAGATGGGCCTTCCTCATTCTGTCCATGAGAACACCAATCTCCCCTGAAAACACTCTGACACAGGAAGTCCAATCACTGTAATCAGAAGCAAAACCACCTGGATTTTCCTGACAGCCAAAGAAGATGGGTTCAGTGCTTAGTGAGGCACTGAGAACCATAATGCCTTACCAGCCACAAGTATCCCTTAATCCAGCACAGCTGACACCCACCATCAATCATCACACCATCTTACAGGCTGGAGCACTACATGGTCAGATGTAGTAATTTTTGTTAACAAGAAACACTTTTAACATTTAGACAAAAGTTGTGGCTTATTTTCCAAGTTACAGCATAAAAATATCTTAAAACTAAAAAAGGATAAGTATATGCTATATAAGATGCATCAAAAGAATATGGTAATTATCACAAATATAATAGTCTAATTATGTTCTCAGAAATAGGTCTACTCAAAGTAGTCATTCATATATGTGATTATGCATGACAGCTAAGTGAAATAGGCATTAGTAAGGTTGTCAATATGCAAATGCTATTGCTGTCAGGCTATATATCAAATGGAATTAAATTTCTGAAAGGAACAAGCTTTCTCTTATTTCTCTAAATCTTACCAAGAATTTTATTTCCATATATATGAAGTACTCTTTACTTATTGTCATACAATACTCCTAATAATTACAATCATTTTCTGTATATTTTGTTTTAAAGGTGAAGTTTAGTAGTTATTTTACATGTTATCATCTTGTTAAAACTCATTTAAAAGATCTGTATTACTGATGGAAGGAGAAGTAATATCACCCATTAGAAATTGTTTTACTGGCAGATATTTCCTGGTGCCATTAAAGAACTTTGGAAAGGACGTTGGGTGGCCTGCAGGACTGGTAAACTCTGACCCTTAGCCCCATGTGCACAGGTGTGGAGCTTTTGCTGGTGCCAGTCCAACCTTTAAAGAACTAAGGAGAACTCTGAGCAGCCTGTATGGACGCTGCAGAGCTGCTATCTGTGGGCCCAGTATGGGCAGACACCGAGCTTTTCTGGTGCCATTTAAGATCTTTGGAGAAGACACTGGGTGGCCTGAAGGACTAGCAAGCTTTGGCCCTTAGCCCCCAACATGCAGATGTGGACTTTTTGTTGGTGTCATTCCAACCTTTTAAGAACTTAGGAAAACCCTGAACAGTCAGCCAGGACTCTGAAGAGCTGCAATCTGTGAGCTCAGCATGCACAGATGTGGAGTTTTCCTAGTACCTGGTACATCCATTTAAGAACATCGGAGGACTCTGGGTGGCCTGTGGGACTCTGGAGAGCTTTGCCACTTGGCCCACTACACACAGGTGTTTAGCTTATGCTGGTACTGCTCCAAAATTTTAAAAACTTAGGAAGATTCTAAGCAGCCCAGGAGATCCTAGTGAATCCAGCCAACAATCACCACCTACAATGAAGCTTTGTTGAGTATCATCCAGTCACCCACATTAGTAGTGAGAGCCTTGGTAAGTCCTACCCTGCTCCTCACTGTAGCAAATACCTACTAATACACACCTCACCACTCTCCCACTGCTAAGTCTGGGTGATGGCTGAGAGCTTCAAAAATGCCAAAATGCTGGAACAAAAAGCAATCTCAATCCTCCCTCTAGTCCAAACAGAAAAAATCCACAGGACAAAGATATACAAGAACCTGGAACACCCACCTGAAATTTCTGAAATTATAACAACTGGAGTAAAGAAAAAAATCCATCAGGCTATAGAAGAAATAAGATCAGAAAAAATCTCTAAGACTGAAAAACAAATGACAGCAATCATGAAAGGATTACTCAGCACAGATAAAGAAGACATAAATAAAAAAAAATAGAGAATAGAAAAATGATGAAAACATTAAATGAACAATACAGGAAAGAATTAGAATACTTGAGCAGACTCAAACAGATATCCAGGAAATTAAGAAGTCCATTTAAAACTGGAAATATTGCTTGAATAAAATTGAAGATAGACTTTCAGACTTTAAAGACAGTGATGCAGCTACAGAACATGAAAGGAAAGATTTCTGAAAACGAATGAGGAAGCAGGATATAACAATTCAGTAGCGACAAGACAACACAAGAAAAATAATATAAGAATATTAGGTGTCAGTGAAGCTGAAGGAGACTGCACAAATGACATAAAAAGACTATTTCCACCTGTGCTAGCAGAAAATTTTCCAAGCATGAGAAAACAATCTCGCATAGAGATAAGCGAGGCATTTAGAAATCAAAACAACCACAATCAAAATAAATTTGTACCCACATACCTAATAATCAAGATCTCAGAAATTCAGCAAAAGACTAGAATATTGAAATCTGCTAGAGAAAAGAAGAAGAAGACTTACAATGGAAAGCCCATCAGAATCAGCAGATTTTTCAACACACACCATAAAAAAAAAAAAAAAAAAGAGCTTGGAGTGAAGTTTTTCAGGTCCTAAAAGAAAATAACTTCCAACCGAGATTGATGTGCCCTGTAAAACTATCTATCAAATTCAATGGCAAGTAGAGCTGACAAGAAAGCTCAGCAGGCTAAGTGCCTGCTTAGGCAAGTGCAAGGACTGAGTTTTGATCCCCAGTACTAGTGCCACGCGTCTGTACTGCACAGTGAGAGCCTGTATAAATAAATAAATAAATGCTCAATGATGAGATGAGATCCTTTAATGACAAAGAAAAACTGAAGATATTCAGGACTACCAAACTAACCCTTCAAGGAGTATTGACAGATATTCCAGAAAGAAACAGAAACAACTACAACTTCAAGAACAACAGAAAGGAACCACTAAATGAGGCAAGTAATTGAAAAGAGGAAAAAGTACAGAACCTACCACAGAAAAATGACATGACAAAGTTAAGCCAATGATATCAGTTATAACTATCAATGTAAAAGGCCTCAATTCACCAATCAGAACAAACTGACTACCACAGTGCATTAAGAAACAAAATTGAATTATATGATACATTCATAAACACACTTCACTCAAAAAGAAATTCACAGACTGAAAGTCAAAGAATGGAAAAAGTCCTCCACACCACAAGAAACCAGTAAAATGTAGGGTTGGCTATTCTAGTTACTGACAATATCAACTTTAATCCAATAACCATTCAAAGTTATAAAGAAGATCACTACATACTTGTTAAGGGAAAACTGAAAGAAGAAGTGATCATAATTATAAATGTATATGTACCCAATGTATGAGCACCCACCTACATAACACAAATTTTAACACACATGAAGAGTCAAATATGCAACAATACAACTGTAATGGATTATTAAAAAAA
>NW_004524690.1:1800252-1801618 GCF_000260255.1 Octodon degus
AGGAAGGCAGTATGCAATGTTTTAATTATTGGATCTGTCCTACTAATTTGATTTGAAATTGTCTTATTACTATTTATTTCTCAATAAAATTATGGGAAAAAAGAAAAGCTGAAAAATACTTAGTAACAAAGCTTTTGTATACAGAGATTAAAAAAATTAAAGCCATGTTAATATGATGAGCTATAAAATGTTCAAGTCAACAACTCTGGACATTGACAGTCTCATGGAAAACCCACTACTATTATGGACTATTGTACTATATTGGGATGTTTTGCTGAATTCATGCACTTGAAGTATTTAAATGACAATGGAATACCCATCTCTGACAAAGCTAACCAAAAAATGGGGATACAAATGAAGTACCATTTTGTATCTGTATACTCAAAATAGTTAGGATAGATATACAGCTCCATTCTCTTAATTCAATAAATAGAGAGCTTTGTTCTAATAGTATTTGAGACAGGATATCAGGTCTGAGTTTTTCACAATGAATAACCACTAAGACAACAAACTGCAATATATTAATTATTGAAAATGTACTAGTAATCTGTTGCAAAACTCTCTCATTGCTATTTGTTTCTCAATAAAAATATTTTTAAAAAGAAAAATAACAAGTGAAATTATCATTATTTGCAGATGACATAATACTCTACATAGAAGGTGCCAAAAACTCCACCAAGAGTCTTATAGGTTCAATCCCCAAAATCAGTAACGTTGCAACATACAAAGTCAACACCCAGCTCAACTCTAAAAGCATCTTCTTAGAAACTTCTGCACCATGAAAGCCAAGTGGAGGTAGAAGTGAATGTGCAGACAGAAGCATAAAAGAAGAAAGATGAGACAGAGGTCCAAATAGCTCGTACCCTCAAAGAGGCCAAAAGAACAGAAATAAAGAATGGTGGAGGCTGACAACACAGGTGCAAGTATTGGACTCCATGCTGATGGATTAGAATGTCATTGCCATCTGATTGCCAACACCATCTCAAAGAGAGATCCACCTGTCTTAAACTAAGAAGTCTCCTGGTATTTTGCCCAAGACCTGTGGCATTCTGGATCACTTATGTTCTCACTTTTGGCTGTGTGTAAAGCGTGTACAATAAATCATCTCTTCTGTGTTAGCTGAAGAATAAAAAAAAATTTAAAAAACCAAAGTCACCACCCAGTCTGCATCTTGTACTATGAATAACTACTCTGTAGACAACAATATGCATTGTATTAAATATTGTAACTGTCCTACTAACCTGATTTGAAACTGCCTCATTGCTATTTCTTTCTCAATAAAATTAATTTTTAAAAAAGTGAACACCCAAAAATCAGTAGCATTTTTGCCCCAATACTATTACGGACTACTGGACTCTTTTAGAAT
>NW_004524690.1:1802633-1808261 GCF_000260255.1 Octodon degus
AATTTGATTTGAAACTGTCTCATGACTATTTGTTTATCAATAAAATTGTAGGAAAAAAAGAAAAGAAATTGAAGATTATTTGAGAAAATAGAAAAATATTTTATGCTTCTGAATAGGAAGAACCAATATTGTGAAAATGGCCATATTCCCAATATTGTTATACAGATTCAATGCAATCCTGATTAAAACATGTTCAATATACCGCTCAGAGCTAGAGAAAACTTTCCTCAAATTTTACTTCAAACCTCAAGAGGCACAAAATAACAAAAGCAGTGCTGGGAAGTGAAGGAAAGGCAGGAGGTATCACAATCCCCGACCTGAAATTATACTATTCAGCTACCACGATAAAATCCATGTGGTACTGGAATAGAGACAGACCTGAGGATCAATGGAACAGATTAGAAGATACAGACAAAACCATAAGCACACTCATCCACCTTATCTTTGAAATGTTCACTGGAGAAAAGATAGCCTCTTTAATAAATGGTGCCTGAAAAACTGGCTTTTCACTTGCAAAAGGCTAAAACTAGACCCATGCCTATCAACATGTACTAAATTAAGGTCAAAGTGGATCAAAGAATTAAATTTTAACACAGAAACACTACATCTTCTGGAGGAAAATGTAGATACAAAACTTAAAGACATAGAGGTAAGTAGAGAGTTCATGAATAAAAATCAAACTGCATGGGAAATACTTCAAGAATCAACAACTGGGATCTCATCCTTTTGAAAAGTTTCTGCACTTCAAAGGAAATCACCAAAAGAAGAAAAAGAAAACACACAAACTGGACAAAAAGTATAGCTGACTGTCCCTATAACAAAAGCTTTCTGTCTAGAATATATAAAGAATTTAAGTCAGGTTCATCAAATTCAAAGATCCAATCCAAAAATGAGCATCTGAGATGTATATACACTTTTCAGAGGAAGAAATATAAATGGCAAGTAAATATAAGAAAAAATGTTCAACAGCATTGATCATTCAGAAAATGAAAATTAAAACACTGAGATTCCAATTCACCCCAGAAAGAGTGGCTAACATCAAGAAGTCAGCCAATAACATTCTGTAGGGGCTGTGGAGAAAAAGGAACCCTGTCCGCTTGTTGTTGGTAGTACAGACTGGTACAAGCACTATGCAAATCAATGTGGAGATTCCTTAAAAAGCTAGAGTTGGAGATCCCATTCAATCCAGCTATTCCTTTACTGGGTATTTTTCCAGAAGATCTGCAAACATCATCACACAGTAATACACGTGCACCCATTATTATAGCAGCACAATTTTTCATAGCTAAATCCTGGAAACAGCCCAGTTGCCCATCATCCAGTGGAATGGATAAAAAGATGTGGTATTTTTATATAATAGAGTATTATTCTACTACAAAACAGAATAAATTTGAATATTTTGTTGATAAATGGATGCAACTAGAGAATATGCTCTTAATTGAAATAAATCAGACCAGCATGTGCAAAAATTGTATTGTCTCCTTAGTGTGACAACTTGAAGGAGAAAATAGAATCTGAAGGATACGATAGAGACTGGGAAAAGGAAATGAACTTATTCAAAAGGTTAAGGTTAGCTATCACCTGCTAGGTGACCTAGTGTCATGCATTACTAATTTCACAAAAGTGTAAATAAAGGATGTTTTATTGTGAAAAAAGAGAATGAAAAAAATATATGTGTATACACAAGAGAGTTCAGATAGATACATAGCTACTTTCTCTTAATTCACTGAGAATAAAAGTTTGTACTAATATTGTTTAGACAAAAAATCATGTCTGCATCTTATCCTCTGAATAACTATGAAGACAACAATATACAATGTATTAATTACTGTGAATATCTTACTAACCTATTTTAAAATGGTTTCATTGCTATTTTATCTTTTTTCCCATTAAAATGAATAAATATTTAAAACTTAAAAAAAGAAAAAATTACTGAATTGAGAAGAAGGACAGGAGAGGGAGTGAGGGAAAGAGATTTATCTATATATGTAAGCAGGATGGTCCAGACAACTGTACTGTGCATCTCTGTAGGTGTGTGGGAAGGAGCAGATGATGTTTAATTTGTTTCATCTCCTTTTTTCAGTTGTTGGTGTTTTTTCTCCTCTTAATTTCTTATATGTTTGCTTTTTCTTTTCTCTTCCATTTTTCATGAACATATCTGGTAATATGAATAACTGGTTTGAAGACAATAACGTGTGTTACAACCAATAATGTGAAATTCATATTACTTTGTTAAGTGAAATTCTGTTTCACTTATAATTTTTCTGTTTTAATATTATTTTATGCTGGCTTTAAAATGTAAGAAAGAATGAAACAAAAATTTTTTTACTCCTCAGAGTTTGAGAGTTCATTTTCAGACATACATAGTACATGTTCCTTTTTCTTTCAAAATTAAACTATATCCCCTGAAAGCACATACATGTGATCATGTATGTACAAATCTATATAGTCTCTGTGTTTCAGAGGTTACCCAAACATCATTGTTCACTAGATATCCATTATAATCAAATGGTATATGACTTAAATGTAAAATTATCATTTTTAAGACGTCTTGTATGCTAACCTTCTGGATAAAGGCCAGTGTCTTATTCTTACAGATATTACTTCGGCTAACTTTTCACAAATGGCTCTCTGGAGGCATAACATGGGCTTCTATAGTTAAATGTTATTTATATCGAAATGGAAAGGGACTGTGTGTACATGTAACTATCACAGGAAGTGAACTTCGTGGTTTCTGCACAATTAACTACAGAAAAACTCATTTCTAGTTGAAATAAAATCACTTCCTAGTTTGCTCCCTGTTTGGTTAGCAACCTCACTGGTTATGGGAAACCCCAGAGAGCCTGCCCAAACCATGCAGTGCTCAGAAGCAAGGCTGTAAAGAAGGCTGGAGCCTGGGCCTCAGGAGTACCTTCTTCGTGCATTCACACAGAGGCAGGGAGCTCCACAAATGTGTCTGCCTTGGAATGACCTGGCTTTGAGGACTCCTGTGTGCACCTTGGCTTTAGACACCCCAGTGAGGTTATTGTTCAAATGAGGAGCAAACTGGGAAACTGGCTCTGTAGAGCCAAAAATAAGAGAAAAGACTCACATGACACACTGACCTGGGCATAGGTCAAAAAATAAAATTTCCTGCAAAGGCAAACTCTTATTCCATCCTCTCAGATTGCCAGGCTGACCTTGAAAATAACAGGGCCACAGAAAAAAAGAAAATAAAAAACATTAAATCCTGAAGACCCTTAAAGCAACAAACCACACTCAAGTTGGCAAGGAGCCTGACACCTTTTCATGGGAACTCAGTTTGCCCAGATGGTGGAATGTGACTCAAAAACAGGAAGTACAACTTCTGAGTATTACTTAGGGTACCACAGCACATTGGAAATGTTCACTTGCTTCAAAATCTGGGCTGGAGCAACCTCCTTTGCATCACTCACTGTTCACAGACTATCACTGACTGCCTTTCCCTTGTATTTAACAAGTATTCGTGGAACACTTCTGAGGTCTGTGTGTGGGACCTGAGCGTTATGCAAACACTCTGATAATCAAAATCTAATTTCTGGCCTTGATGAGAAGATGCCTAGAAATAGACACAATTCTATGAAGAACCAGTCTAATCCACTCTAATGACAAAGGGACACTTTTTAATAGTTTTACTTTATGAAAAGATAAAATTTCATAACAAAGTGAGAAAAACAAGTTAATACACTATGCATCATTATCTTCAAAGTAGTTACTTAGACTACAAATCATAGACCAAAAAATTCTCTCTTTCAAAGAAGAAACAAATAGATAATAGCACAAAACTTTCTCTTCCATGAACTAAGAGAAACTAGTATATAAATGAAACACATTAATTTATATATATATATATATATACATATACATATATATGTATATATATTTTTTTTGAACAATGGAATAGGCAACTTGGGGAATTAATTGTACTTTACCTACTTCTTATTTGCCTATCTTCTATCTTGCTCAAAATATTTATACAAATAACAAATATACTTTTGTAACTAAACATACTATAGTGAGGGGGAACTTGATTGCACGGGAAAGGCAGAGACTTACAGGCCTTCAGGTTCTTGGGCCAGCCTTGGCTCAATCCTTTGGGTTTATTTAGGGAAAGTCAAAAATGTCTAAACTTCACCTGTTTTTACCTCAAATAAGAATGACCATATCCACCCAGCTCCTTTCCTGTGCTGTGTTTCAGATCAGAAGACATGTATTCACAGACCCTTTATAGCAGTAGTGGTGAACCTATGTAACCTTTGTCACAGCAGGATTTTGTATCATTAAAAACCCTAAAAGGTCCACCATCCCTGCTTTACAGACTGGAGCATGTAACTGGAACATCCCGTCACCTCTTCTTCTACCCACAGAGTGGGCTCTCCTGTTTTCCTGATCTGAACTTATTTGTATCCCTGGGTCTCCACCTTGCAGATGGGCAGCACATGGAACACCTCAACCGCCACAATCACAAGGTCCAAGTGCTTAGAGTAAGTGTAAACAGCCAGTTACATACACACACAGGTGAAATGGATGCAGGTATAGATTTAGATACAGGCATTGATATAAATATATCTTTCATTTGTTTTATTTTTCCAAGAACCATTATTGATAAAACAGTATTCAAAGGTCTAATACTAAAAAGAGATAAGATTTAATTAAGTAGTCTGCACTGAGTACTGTGTTAAGTAACTTAAATATTTACCTTTTTAGTTCTCATACTGACATCTCTCTACGCATAATATAATTACAGCGTAAGATTTTAAAGAAGGTGCTTGAATCACACTGGCCATATCACTCTGCCACACTCTTAATTCTCTACCATGTTCACACTGAGTTTGAACATGGGCTCCAACTCTCTCTCTTTCTCTCTCTCTCATCTCTCTGTCATCTCTTTGTCTCTCTCTACTCTCCATGCTGTCTCTCTCTGCTGTCTCTCTGTCTATCACTTTCTATCTGTCTCTGTCTCTCTTTGTCTCTCTCTGTCATCTCTCTGTTTCTACTCTCTCTCTCTCTCTCTGCTGTCTCTCTGTATCTCTGTCTCTCTCCGTCTGTCTGTCACTCTGTCATCTCTCTGTCTCTCTCTACTCCCTCTCTCTGCTGTCTCTGTCTCTCTCTGTCTCTATCTCTGTCTCTCTGTCTCTTTCTCTCTCTGTTTTTCTGTCTGTCTCTGTCATTATGTCTCTCTCTACTCTCTCTGCTGTCTCTCTATCTGTCTTTCTCTGTTTTTCTGTCTGTCTCTGTCTTTCTCTGTCTCTCTCTGTCATCTCTCTGTCTCTATTCTCTCTGCTGTCTTTGTCTGTCTCTGTCTCTATCTCTGTCTCTCTGTTTTTCTGTCTATCTCTGTCTCTCTCTGCTGTCTCTATCTCTGTCTCTCTGTCTGTCTCTGCTTCTGTCTCTCTGTCTCTCTGTGTCTCTGTCTCTCTCTGTTATCTCTCTAGTGATAGAGATCTCTACTCTCTCTCTCTCTCTGCTGTCTCTCTCTGTCTTTCGCTGTCTGTCTCTGTCACTGTCTCTCTGTCTTTCTCTGTCTTTCTCTGTCTGTCTGTCTGTCTGTCTGTGTCTGTCTGTCTCTCTCTCTCTCTCTCTCTCTCTCTCTCTCTCTCTCTCTCTCTC
>NW_004524690.1:1808917-1810392 GCF_000260255.1 Octodon degus
TTTTGTTTTGCTTTTTGTATTTTTAGGGAAGGGTCTACAGGGTGTTCAGGGTCTCACTACCAGATCAGACTCATAGTAATCTGCCTGTTTACAGCCTCCCAAGAGCTGGGATTACAGGTGTGCAACACCACTCCCAGTCTCAATTTCTGTCTCAGCACACACCAGGGGTAGGACTGAACCCACAGCCTGCTGTGTGAGCCCCGCCCCTGGGGCATGCTGAGACAGAGATTGAGACTAGGTGTGGTGTTGTGCCCCTGTAATCCCAGCTCTTGGGAAGCTGTAAAAAAAAAAAAAAAGTTTCATGCTTTTGCAAGAAAAAGTCACATAGCACTAAATACAGATGTTGTTCAATTTATGATGGTACCATATCCAGATAAGCCAGCATACATAGTGTGAGTCAAAAGTATACTTTATTCACCTACAGTATCAGACAACACAAGCAGAGTAAAGTATAAACTATCAGTTGTCTATCATGATCACGTGGCTGATTGATAACTGCAGCTTGCAGTGCATATCATTTACCCAGAAAGATCAAAATTTGAAGTATGAGTTCTATTTTATCTGAATAGCTTTCACATGATCATAAAGCTGAACAATCATCCTTTAAACTGTCATAAAGCAGGGACCTACACAGGTGGTAGAAATGCTGAGAGGTAAACAATAATTACATGCAACCCCAAAGATCAGTAACATCTGGAAGCCATAAACACCTCTGGGCCGCAGAGACAAGGGAAAATGGACTATTACTGTATCAAAAGGGTGGGTTACTTGACAGGTGCTGGAACCAGGCAGGAGACGCAGCCACCACCACAGAACAGCTAATGTAGGCACAGGGAAAGACACACACCAGTCTCTTGAGTGTTGTCTTCACTCTGAATCTTATGAGCTACCTCACTCAGCTGTCTTTGACATGGAGAGGAGAAAGTAAAGGAACGAGTATGAGGGCAAACAGGCCCAGAAATCTACTTACGTGTATGTTTTCCTGGGTCACTGAAGTAAGCATTTGGCCATTTGAAAGCTGATTCTCACTGGTGGCTAACATATTAACATTCTAGTTGGAAATATTTTGTTGCTAAGAAATCTGTTCTAAAGCTGTTGTTCTTAAATTCTATTATTTTATATTCATTTCATATTTAAAGTTTCTGTTTCAAGGCATAACACTAACCTATGCATTACTGTAAAGACATATCATTTAAAATCCATTCAGTGTAAAGAGTTATTCATAATAATAGGTAGAGCAAAGGAATTTGGCATGACTTGCTATTTTGCTGCTTCAAAGAGGGAAGTATGAGGAAAGCCAAGATCTAAGGAGAGAATAAACAAAGGAGATGCATAATAAAATTCAAATGGTTAGAATGCTTCTAAATATTCTGACAATTCTTGACACCAGGTAGTAACCATTTTAGAAAACAAAGACCTTTTTTTGAAGCATGCTTAAAGTCACTTTTGTCAAAAAGTTCTTAAAATAATTTAAA
>NW_004524690.1:1812432-1813244 GCF_000260255.1 Octodon degus
AGTTGAAAAGCAATATAAAATTAAGAAACTTTCAAAGCTTATGCATTTTTATTCAAAAGGCTGCAAGAAATATCACTGCCCAGAAATACCTGGACTTAATTTCTCAAAATGTGTCACCTTGTACTTTCATACCATTTTCCTGTCTTACATCTCATCTCTTTCTAACAGCTCCTGAAATGGATGCATATCTTATATTTAACAATGCACATTGTGCAGTTTTTAAATACAATGTTATGATGATTCTGTATGCTATGGCTTGAATGTGCTTACTCCAAAATTCAGGTGTTGCCAAGCTGGTGGTATTAAAAGGCAAGATTTTATAAATGAGAATAGGTCTTGTATTGTGTTAATCAGTTTTCCAGCACTGTGACAAAACACCTGGGATAATTAGATCACAAGAAGAACAGATTTATTTTGGCTTATGGCTTCAACACTTTCAGTCCACGATTGGCTGGCTCCATTGCTCTTAGAACTCTGTCGAGGCAGAATATCATGTCAGGCACCCACTTCAGGCAAAGCTACTTAACTCTTAGTAGCCAAGAAACAAAGAATGAGAAAATAGCAAAACAGAAATTTCTCCAAAGCCCGTTGACTAAGCCTTTAACATATAGGCTTTTTGGGAATACAAATGATTCAAACCACTAAGAGGCCATAAAACCTACTTCCTAGCTAATGAGATCAAGACTCTTATAAAAGAACCTTCACACACCAGGCAGCCAACTTGCTCTTTTATTCTTCTGCTGTGTGAGTACACCAAGTTCTTTCTCATCTTTTTATCTTCTATCACATGAGTATGCTGCAAGCAGACCTGC
>NW_004524690.1:1814434-1815426 GCF_000260255.1 Octodon degus
TTTTAGCTTGACTACCTATCAGTGGGTGAAGAAATAAACAAAATTTGGTAAATTTAAGCAATTGACTACATAATGCAGCAATAGTAAAGGATAAGAGCTCAGCTCCACAACGACCATATCTCCACCATCATGAAATGCAGGCTGAGCCCTGGAAAGCTTCTGGAGCCTCAGTGAATTATACTGTGCTGCCACACCACCACAAGAGCCTCAGTGAGCCTCAGCCCTCCCACATCACCATTGTGGGAGCCTCAGTTACCCATACTTACATACCATCATGCCAGCTGCTCTGGGCCCTGACAAATTTTGTCAGCTTCAAAGATAACAAAATGAAGGACCAAAAGACAATCTCAGACCTCCAGGATAGCCATAGTAAATTCAAGGGACACAAACATAGAAGAACATGGAAGTCACACACCTGAAATTTCTGAAATAACATCAACTGAGGAAAAAAAAAAAAAGAGCCCACCAGTCTATGGAAGAAATTAGATCTCAAATAACCTCTCATTGTCTTGTTTTTATTTTTGTTTTTGCAGAACCAGGGATTGAACTCAGGCCTTGAGCTTGCCAGGCAAGTGCTTATTCTACTGAGCTATCTTCCCAGCCCCTCAAATAATCTCCTGGAAGAGAAAGTAGGAGGAACTCTTGAAGACAAAGGGGTAGGAAAAGAGTTCATGAACAAAAATCAAATCTCATGAGAAACAGTAGAAAGAATTAACAACTGGGCCCTGCTCTTCCTGAGAAATTTTTTCATGTCAAAAGAAATTGCCAACAAAGTGAAAAGACAATCCACAAATTTGGAAAAAATCATGACAAATAAGTACTCAGACAAACGTCTGCTCTCTAGAATTCATAAAGAACTAAAAAAAAATAGGGCCCCACATTTAAAGACCCAGTCCAGAATGGGCATCTGAGATGATCACACACTTCTCAGATGATGAAATTAAAGAAGCGAATAAATATATTAAATAATGCTCCACATCACTAGCCATCCG
>NW_004524690.1:1816784-1827199 GCF_000260255.1 Octodon degus
GAGAAAACATTCTCTCAGGCTTTCACAGAGAGCACATTGACCAAGCAATGGCTGTGACTCATCCATATGGCTGACACTGACAAAGGTTCTACAATCTGAGATACAGGATCTCAGAATAAATCCTGAGGGGATTTTACTGACCTCATCAGACTCAAAAGCTACAACTCTTGTTGCATAGGTCTTGCTTTACCTTGGTCTTAACCATCCAACAGAAAAGTATAAAAACGAAGTATAAGAAGTAAAGCTATGCTGTTATGTTTAGCTGTAGGGGACTCGGGTCAACAGTTTCTGACATTGTCAGTGAAGCAGAAGACCCAATACTATTATGGACTACTGGAGTCTTTTAGAATATTTTGGTGAGCTAACACACCTATAATATTCAAATAACAGAACTAAAGAAGAAAAGAGGATACAGATGAATGTCCATTTTGCATCTGTGTATTCAAAATGGTTAGGATAGATATATAGCTACATTTTCTTTGTGAATAGAGGGAGTTGTTCTAATAGTGTTTGTAAATAGGATATCATGTACAGCAATTAATCACTAGGAATAATGTATGCAATGTGTTAATTATTGAATCTGTCCTACCAATTTGGTTTGAAACTGTCTCATTGCTATTTGTTTCTCAAAAAAAAAAAAAAGGGGAAAAAAGAAAAATTGGAGTAGATGTTCTTTAACTCAATCTGATAACAGTCATCCAGGACAAAGAAATAGCCAACATACTAAACCTACAAGAAATGAAAGACTTCACTTTAAAATCAGGAACAAGACCAGGACACCCATTTTCCCCACTGCTGCTCAATAGAGTTTTGGAAACACTAACCAGATGAATTAGACAAGAGAGGGCTGGGGAGATGGCTCAGTAGAATAAGTGCTTGCCTGGCAAGCACAAGGGCCTGAGTTCAATCCCCAGTTCTGGGAAAAAAAAAAAGAAAGAAACTATGACAAGAGAGAGAAATAAAAGGAATAAGGATAGGAAAAGAAAAAATAAAATTATAATTATTAACAGATGGCATGATAGTCTCCATAGAACACCCCAAAAACTCCACAAAAAGACTTCTAGACTTAATAATCAAATCGAGTAGCACAGCTGGAAACAAAATGAGCACTAAAAAAGTAGTAGCACTTCTGTACACACAACAAACCCATCTAGTGAGAAATTTTAGGAGCCACACCTTTCAAATAACAACCAAATACATAGGAATCAACCTAACAAAGGAAATAAAATCTTTACACTGAAAATTATAGTACTGTGAAAAAACAAATCGAAGAGGACTTCAGAAAAAGGAAAGATATTCTTTTCTCCAAGAAAGAACCAACATTGTGAAAATGACCATACTCCCAAAATTATTACAGAGATTCAATGCAATCCCAATTAAAATACCATTAATATGCTTCACAGATCTAGAAAAACATTCCTAAAATTCATGCAGAATGAGAGGACACCCAGAATAGCAAGAACAATCCTGGGAAACAAAGGAAAGGCAGGAGGCATCACAATCCTTGACTTGAAATCACACTACAACTCTACTGTAATAATCAGTAGAGTACTGACTAAAACCAGACTTAAGGATGAAGGAAACAGAGTAGAAGATACAGACACAACTACAAACAAACTCAACCAACTTATCTTTCTTTGACAAAGGGACCAAACATGTTCACTGGAAGAAAGATAGCCTCTTTAATAAATTGTGCTGGAAAAACTTGCTTTCCATATGCCAAAGTCTAAAACAGAAATTCTAAATCTACTGAATGAGAAAGTAGATAGACATCTTTAAGCCATAGAGGTAAACAGAGAGTTCATGAAAAAAAAAACCAAACTACATAGGAAATACTTCAAAGAATCAATAACTGGAATCTCTTTTTAACAAGTTTCTGCATGTCTAAAGAAACTACCAACAGAATAAAAAGAAAACCCATGAATTGTGAAAAATGATTTAGCTGACTATCTTTCAGACAAAGAACTTCTACGTAGAACAAACAAAGACTTAAAATAATCAGAACCCCAAAATTCAAAGACCCAATCCAAATAAAGGGCATCTGAGGTGAATATACACCTCACAGAAGAAGAGATACAAATAGCAAATAAATACATGGAAAACTGTTCTGCACCATTGCTCATTCAAGAAATGGAAATTAACATTACACTGAGATTCCATCTCTTTCTAGAAAGAATGACTATCATCAAGAAGTCAACTATGGGGCCGATTAGATAACTCAGCAGCTAAAACACCTGGTTAGGCAATCACAGGGACCGCAGTTCAATCCCCCACACCACATGCTGCACCAGCCCCACCCCCAGAGTGGGCTGACCTGGCCACAAAGTCTGGGCATAGTGGTGTATGCCTGTAATTCTAGCACTGGGGAGGCCTAAAACAGGAGGATAATTATGAATCCGAGCTGCAAAGTGAAGCCCTGCAACAGCCAAATACATTTAAAAAAAGATGTCAACCAGTAACAAATGCTGGAGTGGCTATGGGGAAAAAAATAACCCTTCTCCACTGTTGGTGGGAGTGTCAGCTGGTACAACCACTATGGAAATCAGTCTGGAGATTACCACAACCAAAAAGCTCAGGTTGCTGTAACGGCTTTATATCTACACACCATGAAAAACTCATCAGCTTGTAAAGTGTAAATGTATTTATTGTACATAAATTATGCCTCAATAAAAATTTTTAAAAATCTTAGATGAAAAGGAGGCTAAAATTGATACAATTAACTTAAAGACATCCCAGAACATTCCTGGATTAAACTCAATCAGAATTATCTCTCCTCATAAGAAAGATATTACAGGATAAACACTGATAATCCAACAGCTACTTAAACAAAAGCTTCTCTAAGGAGAAACAATATGCCTGTATAAAAGTAGCAGTCACTTTTTAGTGGCTCAAGAACAAAGGCAGCAGCAACTGCCAGCAACAGTGTACCTTATCTAACTAGCAGCCCAGCATCTCTCAACAGCTTCTGCCACATTGGAAAGAGCTCTTGAGTTCCTCAGCTTCGAAGCTGAGCCCATCCACAGAACAGATGAATGGATAAACCAAATGTACTTATATACAATGGAGCACTACTCTGCCATAAAGAAGGATAAACTTGAATCATTTGTAGGAACATGGATGCACCTTGAGACTCTAAGTAAAGTAAATCAGGCACAAGCTTAAATATCGCATGCTTTCTCTTATATGAGAAACTCAAGATACAAATAAATTACAGAGGAAAATAAAAGGTAACAGGGAACATGGAGACAGATCTTTTGCAAAGGATAGGGGACCAAAAGGATAGGGGAGGGGAGTGAGCCAGAAGATAGAATCAAGTTGTGCCATGTACATATACCATCACCCCACAATGAGTGCAATCATTATGCATTACAAATGTGTACTAAAAAAGGAATAAGGTGTTAAAAATTCATAAATGCATACAGGGGAAGATTCCAGGAAGGCGATTGCAGGCAGAACACTTCCACCTCTCACTTTGGGCACAAAATAACCTCAAGTACTCAACATGAAAAATCTAGAATTGCAAAAAACATTTTGACTAAGTCAAAGTATTCCCTACCTATTTGCTTGGCCTTTACAAATTTTCTATAGTTGTGTTCAAAATACCTAAGTCCCTTATTCTCAATGAAATACTATAAAAGGAAATTCAGTTAAGAATTTAGTTCAGAAAAGTAATCCTCCTCCCCAAAATTAAGTTTAGTTTTTAATTGCCTTTGAAGTGAACCACTGTGCTCACTTCATCAGCAAATATACTAAAGTGAACTACTTACTTTCGGAATAAAGATATAACAGGATATGAGCTTTCCTATCATCGTGGTTTTTGTAATGTAGAAAGCATTCTGATAGCAAACCAACTAATTAATTATTCAACTACCTATATACTTGTAGAAAGCTTTCAAAAATTTTGCCAAATAATCATAATTCTGTTGCCATAGGAGAGAGAATACTTTTAAGTGAACAGGGTATCTTCTAGTATAGTCTGTGCTTTAGAGGATCTGCCTACAGGAAATAGTGGACACTGTGGTTTGTTTTACTATAAGTTCTATGTGTCATAGTGATAACTCCTCCACTAGCTTTAAATGTGGAAACCCACATGGCTGAAATTATAGCACACTTCAGTCTATTGGATGCAGTAACTCATAATGAAAATATAGCAATTCATCCAACTTTGGGTTTAAATAAAAATTAAACACTGAAATGATTTTTTCTAACTATTTGAGGATTTGACTGTATCAGAGTAAAAAAAAAATAGTTATTGAACTAAAAACTAAAGGAAATACACATGTTCAATGGAGGAAAAAGATTAGGACAGTTAATAATACACACCAGCAGAATCAAGGAAGGATGAAAATTGGTAGCTGGTGACTGTGTTCCTTATTCCAGCTTTGAAAATACCTAATTATGAAGGGATATTTTTCCTTAGAAATTCACATAAAATCTACCAAAGGAGACATAGGATATGATATGCTATACAAACCAAGCTGAAAAGAGAGGGATAAGAATTAAAAAGAATATTAAATTAAAATGATTTCACAGAGTCAGAGAGATCAAGGAATTGTACTTTTGTAATTCTAGAATATTTGCATTTTTCATCATTTCCTTGAAAATATGGCAGTTGTAATAATGTTCTCCAGAACTTTACATACTGAAATAATTAATGGAGAATTGTACTAAGAATAAATATAAAGACAATGCCTTTCAAACAAAAGTTTTCTTACTTTAATTATTTTATTTAAAAAAACATAAATTTGATTCTTCCATTAGTAATTCTGACATCTTTATCAATTTGGCAACAAAACACCTAAGTAGCTTCTTAAAAGGAATAAGGAAGCAGAATGGATGATAGTAAATTAATAAAAGCTAAATTGCAAAGCATAAATTATAGGGCAAAAAAATAGCATAAATCTCAAAATGGCCTCCGTAGAATTCAGAAACTGGGTAAATATCTGTTTGTCTGGCTGACAGTCATCCTAAATGGTCGTGTATTTCATTTACTTTCTGGAAAACTAAACAGTAATTCCAATGGTTTCTCTCAGCTCCTGTCAGACCTGAAACTGCCAAGTATTCAAGAGCTCATTATTAAAAAGAAATTCAACCTAAGCCCTGGACAGTCAGAGCATTTATGACAGCCAAAAATGCAGAAATGCTGCTGGTCCACCTTTGTTGTTCCTGCTCAGTGAGTGATGGTCCCTGTTTCAGTTGTCATGAAACTGGTTCCAGGTCCTGCATGGGTAGCACAGTGTCACATCCTCTCCACTGTCTCAGTATTTAACCTATCCATAGAGATCCTTGATAAAATGCAGTCTTGAGTAGACCCAATTTCATTTAGGAAAACAAGACACTGTCCAAATCCCTGGTGATGAAGAAGTGAAAGAGAAAAATTTGTCTACTGTACTTAGATTGCCTTAATGAAAAAGACAAAACACACCTCCTTAGCTCAGTTTATGAGCAAGAAAGAAGAAAAATTTATCAATTCAATGGTACCAAATTAAACATTTGATGGGTAAAGTAGATAAAATACTATATGTTATAAGCTGATGTATTAGGGGCATTACCCCCTTTAATGAATAATATAGAGAAAAACTAAATCTGTTAAGAGGATTTATTCTTCATTGTCATTTAATTACAAAAATGTCTCTAGATTCAATTATATTGTTATCATTTCATTAGGCGCATACTCTGAGATTTTCTAATTAAAACCCTCCCAGGTAACTGGATGTTTAGCAGATCTGATTAGCATTTTTATCTTTTTTTTTCCTCACTGAACCTAAGTTTATGTCAAAAATAATAGTCTTTTCCTTAGGTTTCCTCTGCATAGACACCATTCACTACAATTTATGCAGGTTGCCTCCAGGTAGAACTTCACCTTGCACAAGCTATTAGAAAATGTTATAGCTTGGAATTTAACAGAACGCTGATTCTCCCAGTACGGGTATAGTTTAGGAGATGAGAGGCTTTGAACTGAGATTAACATGGTTTCAAGCCTCATCTCCACCTCTAACTACCTGTACTTCTTGCAAGTGACTTAACCTCCATGTCATTTTCACATTTGTGGAATGAAGACTGCAATCAGGAGTAGACAACAAAGTGTGACATAGTTGGCACAACATTAGTAAACAGCAAGGGGTCATTTGTGTTGTTACTGTTATACTTTTGTTGTCTTGTTACCAGAACATGAATGAGAAAAATACTTAGAAATTTTACTTAAGAGGCCATCCAGATAGCTCAGCAGACTGAAGCACCTGATTAGACAGAGCACAGGGACCAGGGTTCAATCCCCAGCTCCACAAACTGTGCCAGCACCACCCCATGGCGAGCTGAGGTGGCGATTAGACTGGGCATGGTGGTGCACACCTATAATCCAAGCGCTTGGGAGACTGAAAACAGGAGGATCACTATGAGTTCAATCTATGCAGTGAGACCTTGTAGATCCTGTACTAAATGTATTTTTTTAAAAGAAAGAACTAAATTTCAGTTAAGGTATGAATTTTCCTAAGCAACTTAATTTTGAGCTAATAGTAACAAATCTACAATTTTTTGAAAGCCTGCATTACAAGCTTGGAGCTCTATAAACTGATTGTCACCCACCCATTTAAGATGGAGAAATCTACTAGCAATCCTACCTCCTCTCCTTGCCCATTGGGTCCTTGGAGTGGCATTAGCTTCTTGTTGTAGCTACTGCCTTCTTTTAATCACTCCTCATTGGTTTGCTTATCCATATTTTGTATATATTCCCTTCATTGTATTCTCATCTGAATTTCATCTAAGCATGACTGTTCCCTATTAAGACCCCAAGTGGCATGCTGCTTCTGCTCAACATATTCCTTTGTAACCAACTACATTAATGTCTGTTTAAAGTCATTTTTACTGAGAGAGGGACAACCTGCTCAGGGCCCCCACCTTCTTCTGTCCTTCTCTCAGAAAGGAGCTTTCTTTTCCCCTAATAAATCTATTCTACTCTTAAAAAGTAAAATAAAATAAAATATTTTACTGAGATCTTATTATATGCCAGCACAAGGCACAGTTCAAAGTTGAAGGAATATTAATATGTCTATGTCTCCAAACATGTGTGTGGTATGTGTGCGTGTGAGCTACACAGTCTCTCTCCTCAAAGTCTTCAGCCTTCATAAGGACCTAGAGCTATACAGCAAAGCACAAGACTACAACAACCCAACACCATATGTTTCTGCAAAGCAATCAGGCACTAAGGATTCTTGTTCTACTTTACTGATGAGGGTAGAAGGAAAGAATAGGGAACAATCAGAGAATCTTTTAGTTTGTTCTCAAATAAGAGAAATTTAAAGCACAGAATGATGAGAAAGTCTCATGTCAGACCTAGAAGAAAAAAATTAAAGTTACAGTGTCCTGAGGAGACACAGCATGAGCTAAACAGATTTGGAATAAGTAAAATATAATACTCAAATGCTATGTGGCAAGTGAGAGCCACCATGAGACGCAGTTAAATGGCTGGCGACTGGCCAACTTTTGCAAAACATTACTGCAGTGATGAAAAAGAGTTCAAGTTGTAGAATGATTTTATCATCGCTAAAATTTAGATCCATAATTATAAGATCAAAATAAGGTGACCAATCTAGTCACCTTATTTTGGAGAAGAGTAATAGAGATTAAAGAATTTAACCCATAGCAGTGGCCACTGGAGTGGCCACAGGGCATGCTGAATGGACACCTGAGAAAGAATTAGACTTCAAAATGTTTGAATACAGGATTAGTTGTGGTTTCAGTGTCAAACAGCTAGCTTAGGCCAGTTCCTTGTTCATAATTCCCTAAGAAAAGAAGAAAGGGGGCCTATTAGACAGGAAAGAAGAGCTCCCTTTGGAAGAAAAGTTCTTGCATGCTGATGTTACAAAACTCAATTTTTTAATAAGATGATAATTGCTATGAGAAAATGAAATAATTATCTCACAACAAAAAATAAAGTTACACTAGAACAATAGTAAATGATTGAAGTTAGTGATGCCTTCAAATGTAAGAAGCTACAAGGAAACATTTCAGAAGTTTCTGCACAGGTGTTTTTTCTTCCTCAAAATCCTATCTCATCAAGCTCAATTAATGCCCAGCCACATTCTGCTGCACTATCACAAGGTATTCTCATGTGTGAGAGGCCTACTTTCCTAAACTACCAAGACACACATCCAGAATGACCTCTGCAGCATTTGGCACATTGTAAGAGCATTTAATAATCAAGTTTTAGAATCATCTTAAAGATTTGGGGGACTGAGAAGACAGCTAGGTGGTGTAAGTTCCTGCCTGGTAGCGAAATGGACCCAGGTTGATCTCCGGTACTGCATGCCTTTCCAGCTCTAGAACCCTGGATAAGCCATGCCAGCCACCAAGCCAGGTGTGGTGGGATTCCCCTATAATCCTAGCACTGGGGAGGCTGAGACAGGAGAAGCAATATGAGTCCAAACTATATAGTGAGACCCTGTACCAAATAAATAAAAGGTTAGGGGTTTTTTAATATTTTGGTAAAATACCAAATTTTGATACTACTGTTTTTCAACATTCAGTTCCAAAACAATAGGGTTTTTTTCTTAAAAACTGTTGATATTTTTAACCTGCTAGAATGCTTCCTCCCACATATAACAAAAATAATTACACAGGGTAATCAGTACAATTAAACTTTGGATATCAAGATCACCTATGATAGAAAATGCTTAATTTGGAAATCTATATTTGGTTTAAATAGGTCCTTTGCAAAATTATTGTCAGCTAAAACTGTCAAACTGTAGAATCTACACCCATTGCAATTATTGCCTTCTTCCCTTAGACTACCAAGTTAAAAATATCACTGGAGTTTTGAGACTGACAACATGAACATTGAACCTAATTGTGTTCTAGCGAACGTGTGCATGTACATACACACATACACAAACAATATACTCCAATATAGCAACTATTTAACCAAAAACTGGATCTCATGAGGAATATTCAAGATTTGACCACCGAGTTCCTGGAAATATTTCACTAATAAAATTTTAATTTTCTGTGTGCTTTCAAACACAAGGTAATCCTTTGTATTCATCAGAGTCAATTAAATGGATCCATATGATGGAAATTACTATTGTTAACTCAAGATAATGCATTATTTCTGAAAGTATATGCAAGGTGGGAAAGCTAACTGGGTGAAATAATTACTGGGCCTTATTCTTTTGATTAAAATAAAAACTAATTGAACTAAGAGAAAGTAGCTGTATAGCTGTCCTAATTATTTGTATATACAGATATATATATTTTTCACTATGAAATGGTCCTTCATTTCTATCCCCTTTTTGTTTAGTTTTGTCAGAAATGTGTATTCCATTGCCATTCAAATATAGTAGGTGAGTAAAAGATTTGTACTAATAGTGTTTAGACAAGATATCGTGTCTGCATCTTGTTGTATGAATAACTACTATGAAGACAATATGCAATGTATTAATTATTGTAAGTGTCCTACTAACCTGTTTTTAAACTGTCTCATTGCTATTTCTTTCTCAATAAAATTTATTTAAAAAAAAACTAAGAGTAAATTATTTTTTCTTCTCTTCAACCATAAAACTCATAAGTTTTATTTATTTTGTTTTACTTTTAAAAGGGTCTGAGTCCTAGCCCAAGTCCGGTGAGTGTTTGGAGAGCTTCCTGCTACCTTGCACCAGCGGAACCTGTCACAGCCCAGGCGCAGCATGGGCCGGACCCTCTCCCACCCCGTCAGGCCGCCCCCCCCCACCACTCTGCAGTACCTCTCACACCCCACCCGCCGAGTAGGAATTTCTACCAACTTCTGGGAACCCCCAGACCCAGTCCTAGCCCAGGTCTGGTGAGTATGTGGAGAGCTTCCTGCTACCTTGTGCCAGCAGGACCTGTCCCAGCCCAGGCGCAGCGTGGGCGGAAACTCTCCCACCCCCTTGGGCCGCCCCCCACCACTCTGCAGCACCTCCCCACGCTGCCTGCAGAGTAGGATTTTTGCAGTGTTCCGGGAACCCCGGGACCCAGTCTTAGCCCACGTCCAGTGAGTGTGTAGGAGACCTTCCTCTTCCCCCTACTTCACCTTGCCCCCTCCAGGCACAGCTCAGACCTGGCATACAGGCATGAGGTGTGACCCTACAGCTGCAATCCCTGCAGAGAGTGTAGAGGATAGATCCATCCACCTAGTACAGGAACAGAACATATTGACAAAGGGGCACAACATATTCACCCTCAAGGGCAGCAGTGGAAAGGAGCTGAGCACAGCAGCCAGACCTAGGACAGACAGCTGGATATGTGCAAACTTTGTAGAGCTGCACCTGAACTTCAGTACGTGTGAAGGTTATAACTACAGCAGAGATCGACAACAAAGGGCAGAAGACAGTGCTACACAAAATGACGAGAAAGAACAAAATGCAACCTCAGAACCGAAGCCCACCCATAACAAGCGCAGA
>NW_004524690.1:1835114-1836288 GCF_000260255.1 Octodon degus
TCTCCAACATTTGTTGTTGGGTGATTTCTTTATGATAGCCATTCTTTCTGGGGTGAGATGATATCTCAATGTGGTTTTAATTTGCATTTCATGAATGGCTAGTGATGTGGAGACATTTTTTTCTTATCTCTTGCTTTATTTTATTACCTTTTTTAAACAAACATTCACTTGAGATACAGTATAGCAGTAATTGTTATAATATTAGAAACAGTATGCATATAGATATATGCATATAGAAGACCAGAATGACAGGAATTCCAAGCATGGTCCTAGTATTACACATTGCTACCCTCAGTGCAGTTACTTAGTTCACAGGTATCAGCATATACATTAGTCAGGGTGAGAATCCTATCATTTAACTGCTAGTTTCAAAAACCTGATGGAGATCCGCAGGACCATTGTCTTAACCATCTTTTGTATATAAACATATGATTTTCCCCCTGCCATGTTTCCTAGCTTTTCTCCGTGACCTCTCTTCATTGCTTTACCCTTAAGTTCTTGCTTTCCATTTAGTTGTTATACCTTTCAATTTTTATCTCTTCTTTTGCATTCTTACACTAGGGAGACTATATGATATTTACGCATGTGGGTCTGGTTTATTTCACTTATGAGTATATCTTCAAGTGACATCCATTTATATAGAAGTCTTCTAGTTATCATTCTTTATACCTGAATAATACTCCATTGTATAAAAACACCGTAACATTTTCATCCTTTCCTCAGGTGGTAGGCATTTTGGTTGTTTCAAATCTTTGGCTATCACAAATTGTGCTGCTATAAATATAGATGCACATATATCACTATGATATGATGTTTTCAATTCTTTTGGGAAAATTCCCAGTAGGGGGATAGCTGGATAAAAGGTATTGTTTCTCTAATTTCCCTCTCAGTGTATTTGTTATCTGTGTAGAGGAATGGTATTGGCTTTGTAACCTGCTATATTACTGAATTTGTTCATTAATTCTAATAGCTTCTTGATGGAGTTTCTTGAGTCTTCCAAATAAAGTATCTTTTTGGGATTAAGGGGGTATTAAAGTCTCCTGCTAAGATTGTATTATTGGATCTTAAATTTTTCATGTCCATTAAGATTTATCTTATTCAACTGGCCACCAGTAAGCATCAAGGGCACTATCCACATTCACCATAAACTAGAACTTTGTGCAATATCCTATCC
>NW_004524690.1:1836388-1844482 GCF_000260255.1 Octodon degus
AGAAAATTTACAGGGTGAATATTTTGTCATTCCAGAAAGTAAGAAAGATCAAAAAGTACTGGAATTGAGTCAAGAAAATCCATGAATCAACTGGAAGCACATTCTACTGTACAAAGATGAATTATATGAAGCACCAATAATATTAATAACATCAGTGGACTTGAATAAATTAAATATGTTAAAAATTCAGGAATTTGTAATGATTATTCTTTTTCAAAAAATAGTTGTAGGATTCTAGGAAACCAACTCATTATTCTGAAAGCTTGTAAATCATGCACATAACTTATCTTTCCAGTAAAAACTATAGTTCAAGTATTCAAAATCAAGAGAAGAAATCTCTACTTGGAAGCACTGCAGCTAGCCAATAAAAATGTAGTGATAGAATTAGAATATTACTATTGTAAACTTCCAAATATACTCTGGATCTGTGAAATGATTCTCCATGGCAGCAAATATTGCAACACTTGACTGGACGTTCTGCATCTCTTGTTAGAACTGCAGTGTGCCACTGTAGTACAGTATTTCCAAAACTGTCGTCTAAAAAAATTATGTTTCTTCATCTAAAAACAAATTCAATAAACACACAGGTGAAAGGTGACTAGGAATTTTTAAGAATCTGCAATCAGTATCACTCAGGAAATAAAAAATTTCACAAGACAATTGTGTTGATAAGCTTCTCATTGTTGGAGCCAAATACCTGATGCTCACAGTTTAAAAAACAAAATGGTTAGTTAGGCTAAGGTTGTCAGAGGACTCAGCTCATGGTTGGATAGTTTGGAAGCATAAATATCATAGTAGAAAAGCATGGAAGAACAAAGGTGTTTAATTCATGATGACTAAGAGGCATAAGAGAGGAACAGTGCCAGAGAGTAAACTGGGCCAGGAACATGATATTGTCGGCAAGGTCACCCTCAGTGACCCACCTAGACATATCAGGGTGTGATTTATTGGACTTACAGGTAAGAAGTTCCTGAACTTTATGGTATCAGGGACTGGTTTCATAGGAAAAAATGTTTTCACAGACTGGGAAAGTGGTAAGGGTAAGCAGGGTGGTTCACATGTGTACTCCCAGTACTTGGGAGAATGAGGTAGGAGGATCACCATGAGTCCAAGGCCACCCTGGCTACATAGTGAGACTTTGTCTCAAAATAAAAGGAAAGTGGTGGCTTCAGGACAATTCAAGCACATTAAAGTTATTGTGTACTTTTATTTCTATCATTATTAAATTGTAATAAACAATGAAATAATTATACAACTCATCATAATGTCAAGTGAGTAAGAGGAGCACCTAGTATGCTTTCCCACAACTAGATGTTCCCATGGAAGAGTAATGGGAGACAGTGGCATTCAAAATGTGTTGCTTATATCCAAACTATACCACAATCTTGTTTTTGTTGCTGTCGAGGAAAACCTTGTTCGCACACAAATGGAATACTGGACATGGAAGTAAAATTTTCAGTGCTTTTGCGGCAGTCTCAGGACTACCTTGACGTTAATGCAAAATGTACAGAGATTTGAATATGTCTCATTCTTTTAGAGTCAACATTATTTGAGCTCTCAAGCAGTTGATCTTCTTCTAGCAAAGATAAAATCAACTGCCATGGATTATACATAAAAGGGTAATAGATCCACTCCTTTCCAGTTCAGGGATTTTTATGTCCGGGAAATAATGCTGAAACTCTTTTGAAAGCTGAAATAGTGATTATGAACAACCTAGGAAAGAGAAGGCCCTGACTCACCCTTTTATTTGAAATACGTCAAAATTAAAATTTTTGCTTGTAAAACCCAATAATTCAAATCTGGCTTTGAATGCAGCCTCTTTATCTGCTGGTTTAAACACAACTATCATTCTTACCATGAAGTGGCAGATTGGGTTCATTGAACGGGCCAAATATACCACAAAAGTAAGCAAGCTTTACAACACATTCTGTGTCACTAACGTGTGCTGCTATTGTTAACTCTGTCTCTAAAAGAAATAACTGGAGGGCTGGCCAGATAGCACAGCAGACTAACATGCCTTCTTAGGCTGGCACAGGGATGGGGATTCAGTCCCAGCATGCTGTGCTGGCCCTGCTTCTGGGACGCACTGAGACGGCAATTGAGACTGGGCATGATGTTGCATGCCTGTAATACCAGCGCTTGGGAGACTGAAAACAGGAGGATGACTATGAGTCCAACCTGTGTAGTGAGACCCTTACTAAATACATTTTTTAAAAGAAATAAATAACTGGAGCAGCTCTCACAACTCAAAAACTTTCAACAGTGATCTACTTTAGAAAGTCATCTCACTTCTGTATATAAAATAAGAACGCTTCTGCTCTGTGTCCATTTCCACAGACATCTGCATGAATAGGCATGAGTTAAGGACATGTACTTTAACATGACTGATACTTTTCATCATATCCTGAAAAATGCTGCTGAGTGCAGGTGATATTTTTCAGCCAACCAGCATTTCTCTGTAGATGATGAAAGCATAGACTCACACTCAGAAACAAAATTTGATCAGTTGAGAAACCAGCTATGGTTTTAGTTTGCAACAAAAGCACAAACAACAAATCCTCAGACAGATCATCTTGAAAAACATTACACAGAAACAGGCACTTTTGCCTTATTATCAACACTGATAGACTTGTTGACATGGATGTCACAGTTTAGTAACTCATTATTGTGCTTCAATATTCTCTGTTGTGTCATCAAATTGCCTAGTTATAGTTGTAGGAAGGGAGGAATATGTGCTAACTTTTGAACTTCAACCTTTCCTGAAATTCATGACAAATGTCCTTAGCAGCAAATAGGATGAAATATTCACCAACAGTAAAGGGCTTCTTAGCTTTAACAATATAGCTAACCACTCAGAATAGTGCTTTCATTGGAGAAACATCTGACGAGGTGATTGACCTCAATAACTATTTCTGTCTTTCATGTTCATAAACTTCAAAATCAAACTCCAAAGACTTGTCTTTAATGCCAAGTGCTTAGTATTTGTCTTAGTTACTTTTCTCTTTGCTGAGACAAAATATCCAGTCCTGAAACATAAAGGATGAAAGCTTTATTTTAGTTTACAGTTTGTAGAGATTTCAGCCATAATTGGCTTGCTCTAAAACAAGAGCAGAGGCAGAGGGGCATTTCAGAGAAGAAAGAGTTCATAGCAGGCAGCAGACATCAAGGAAGCAAATACTAAGCAATGAGCAGCAACCCTCTTTCTTTTTATATCTTTTCCAGGCTACACACTCACAACCAGGGGGAGGCAGTCTTAACCCCACCATCATACCATGGATCATCAGCATCACATCCTTGATCCCAGCCCCACATAATATAGATAGAGCCACCTTTGAAAAAAGTCCATCTTTGATTGTATGAGGCTTTGGGAGGACATCTAGACACAAGTAATAACATCCTGCCCCTGACTCGCCAAAGTTTCATCCACATCCTATTACGTAAAAGTAATTTAATCCATCTTCAAGAGTTGCCAAAGCCCTAAAAGTTTCAGCACTGCTGAAGTCTAAGGCTGGTCCCCTCTGAAATTTAGACAAACTATACATTGCAAACCCCTGTACAAATGAAAATAAAGTTAAATATTTCCAACATAAACAATAAACATTTGATTGTTTATCAAACATTTCTATGCCAAAAGGTAGAAAGAGGGAGATAGAAAATAATACAAACAAAGATCAAAATCCAGCAGGGAAAACACTAAATCCTATAGCTCCACATCCGGCATCCCTAGTAATCTGTGGCAAGCTATGAATTCCAAGGGGTTGGGTCTGTCTATAACACCGGAGGTGGTTGTAGCTCTCAAATCTTTCTTTGGCCAGCGTGGCTCACTCATTGCAGTTTCCCTCAGGCAATCCACATTCCTCCTTCCCCAAACTTCTGGGGTCTTCAACTTGACATTTACAGCTTCACATGCTGCTCTCTCAGACACACTCACAGGGCTTCTGAAATCTGGATGGAAGACTTTCTGAGCCCTCAGCTCTTCCATTCTGACTACACATAAAACCAGCACTACATGGATTATGTCAAGGTCTCCACCAGCTGGCTTCCCTCGGTCTTTGCTGTGGGGTTGAATGCCTATGAACCAAATTCTGAGGAACAATTTCCCCTGGCTACAACCATTCTGGAACATGGCACTCTTGGGCTGTCTTTCACCTTTGCAACCTTGAAGCTGCAAGGTCTAGAGTCCTTCTGTTGCTTATGATGTCCTTAGACCATCTTCTTTATTAGTCAGTTTCTTCTCAGCCACCAAATTCTCCTCTGTTCTATCTCTGCAGTCCATGTCATTACTGGTTCTTCCTTTCTGGATAAATTCAAAATGTCTTAAACCATCTGCTGGTCTTGTTGTTCTCAACATAAATCCAGCTTTTAAAAAAACCCAAAAGTTTCTATACATCACCTCAACATTAGACTGCTGTGAAATTTCTTCTGCAATATTAATTAGTCTACTTCCCTTAATCTCAGTCTCAGCCAATGTCTATAGACATGAATAAAGCACAGTAAAATTTCTCTGAAGGACTAGCACACATTACCTCAAGTCCAACAGTCAATGCAGTCATTCTTTCCAGCAGAAACCTCCTGAGCCTAGTCTTTACCGATAGCACTTCTTTCAGCATTTTTATCTACTGAACTCTAAACAAACTCTTTCATCAAGTACATTTTAAGGCATTTTAGGATTGTTTCTTCAGCCAGGACCTCCAAGACTCTCCCAACTCCTTCCACAAGGCAGTCCCAAAGGTTCCTGACCCATATAGTCAGGTACAGTCACTGTAGCAAACCCAGTTCTCTAGTTCCAAATTCTGTCTTAGTTACTTTTCTGAATGCTGAGACAAAATACTGAGCATTCAAAGTTAAAAGAGAAGAGATTTCTTTCCATCCACAGTTGGTAGATATTTCACTCTTTAGTTGACTGGATCTAAGGTAGGCATAAGGTGGCATGGAAGAATGGCATCACAGAAGAGAAACAGTTCATGTCAGGAAGAAGTGAGAAGGCAGCAGAGCAGAAGTGGCAAGCAATAAGAAGAAAAGCTTTTTCTTTCCATTATATCTTTGATAGAAGTGCTCCTAACCCCACAACCTTATAAGTTATGAGTGGCAGCTGTAACCTACCGTCACAACATGAACTACTCCCAGCATCACATTCTTGAACCCAGCATCACATAGGCTAGATCCAGCGACCTCCAAAAAGTCCTACCTATGACCACATCAGGATTTGGAGGGACATTTAAAGTCATAGCTGCACCCATGTGAAAAAAACATTTTTGTTGGATAGCCAATCACCATATGTTATGTAAAGCAGGTTTGGAAAATGTGAATTACTTGTTACAATGAACCTGTATTTTAAGTAGAGCTCATGGCAGTTTCTTACCTTCTTTCTTTCTAGTTTCTGTTATGTAGAGTTATCTCTTTGTTGGCAGTCTTAGAGTCTTCTGTGGTCACATCCTTTGGTCTTTCCTCCCTTTCAAATAAGTTCTTTAGGGACATTTGTTTTTTCATGCATTTAGGCTATATTTAACTTGTGAACTTACCAAAAGTATGATGGAGACAATAGGCATTGCAGAAAAGAGACATGGACACAAATGGAAAACTAAAATACTGAATAGATCATTCATAGACTACAGTACCTTTTCAATACTGACTTAAATCCTGCTAACTGATACTACAAGAATGCTACAGGAGGCAAAGCACAGGCAGTAATCAATTAATAGAGAACAAATGTAAAGATACATGAAGCTTCACTGACACCCATTGCTCACTGCCTGCTTTATCTGTGGGCTGGTTCCTAAGAGGTCTGGGTCCTACAAGGCCACAGAATGGTACTGATTGGTTGTCTGGGGATTAGAGACCCCTGTTCTAGGTGTCTCAATCTGGTCAAGTTGACTATTATTATTAATGGTCACTATCTTCCCCTTGCCAACTTGACACTCAAAACATCCAATTGAACCATAATTAACCTCCAAATAAAGCTAATAACAAGATCAGAGTTCTGCCTAAGATAATGGAACTATCCTACATGCAACTAAAATTATAATAGTCTTTTCCACAAAATCACCACAATTCCAGCATTGCTCAGATGTCCAAGTCAAAGTCCCCTCTGAGACTCTGAGGAAATTATATCTATGCATTCCTGAAGAAATCAAACACAAATTATAAAATCCCAATGTAAAATGACACAGGATAAAAATTCCCATTTCAAAAGTGAAGAATAGTAAGACACAAAAAACAAAACCAAAGAAACAGTGAAGCCCAGCAGGATAGACACTAGGTCGTGTAGCTTCATGTCCAGCATCCAGCAAACATGGGAGTGAGATGTGGACCTATAGGACTTGGGCATCCCCACCACTGTTGTGAGTTGCAACACACATGGTTTCCCTTCAGCTAGCCACCAACATGCCCTGCAGTTTCCTTGCAAAATGTTCAACATACCCGACATCCCCAATCCCTGTCATTTCCACTGCACCTTCAGCTTCATGTCTAACACTTTTCAGACACAACCCCTTTCAGAAGCACATTGCCTAGCCTGTTAGGCTTTCCATTGAAATCTGGGTGGAAGCCTCCATGACACCACAATTCTTGCATTCTACATGCCCAAACAACCAACATCATAAGAACAATGCCCAGATTTTCCACCAGTTGAAACAGTAGACAGGGCCTCTTGAGTCATAGCTGCCAGACTTTCTAAGTGCCTGGATGTCTAAACTTGGTATTATGAACGCCAGGGATCCCATATCTTGGATGGTCCTTGAGCAGCAGTACTAACGGTTTTCTTCAACTAAATAATTATGTTTTTCACCCTTGTCTTTTATCTTTTATTCATTTTAATGAGATAAAAAGATTAAATAGCAATGAAACAGTTTGAAAAGAGGTTAGTAGGAGAGTTATGATATTTAAAACATTGCATAATGTTCTCTTCATAGTAGTTATTCAAAGGAAGAGATGTAGACATGGTATTATGTCTAAAAATATTAATACAAACATTTCTTCTCATTGAACTAAGAGAAGGTAGCTGTATATCTATCCTAAATATCCTGTATATACATATTTTTTTTCACTGCAAGATGGTTCTTTATTGATACCCCTTTTTGGTTTCGTTTTGTCAGAGATCGGTGTTCCAGCACACTTAGAGAAGCTATATTTGGAGGAATCTATAAAAGGACCTTTTCATATTTAAAATCAGTCTAAATGTTGTAAATACTTGAATTCAGCAAAATAACTCAATATAGAACAATAGTCCATAATAGTAGTGAGCTATTACCAGAACTGGCCATTATTGTAAGTTGTTGACTTGAGCCTTTTACAGCTCAGCATATTAATATGGCATTACTTTTTATACCTCATTTTTATACTTTTCTGCTGGATGGTTAAGACCAACTTAAAGCAAGACTTATAACTAAAAATGTAACTTGTGTATCTGACAATATCAGTAAAATCATCTCAAGATTTACCCTGAATGGAGGCCTGCCCCTTAGCTCAGTTCTTTAAGTGGCTGCTTCAACAAAGCAGTCAGGCTCAGGTTGCTGCAATTTGATCCCCACAACTCAAGCCAGCCAAACCTGCCCTGAGGGCATTCAGAGAAAAAAAAAAAAAAGATTTACCCTGAAACCCTGTACAGCAGTTTGTTGCACTTTTGTCTGTGTCAGCCAGCTGGATGAGTCATGGCCATTGCTTGACCAATTTCCTCACTGTGAAAGCCTGAGAGAATGTTTTCTCTCTAGGTAACTCTCCTTAGGCACACTCTACATTGTTGATCCCTTTCTTTGGTGACCCCCATAATCTCCTTGATCAGAAAATTTGGGAAACCACTGATTTACAGGATGCTACAGTATAGGGTCTCTTATGTCCTTGACCCTCACTGACCTTAAAGGGCTAAGGCCAAAAAACTTAGCTGTCCTTCCAGCCCTTCATTTTCTCTAAATTTTTGGTCTGCAAACTTAACCCTCCAGAAGAGAAGCAGAATGATATTATTACACTATAACATAGGCTGTTGAAATTAACCTTACTATCTGTTTGAATATCAAATATCTTAGACATAACATGAAACAGGTACTTTCTAACCATCATTAATATGTTAAACTTTAAATCCTTACAGAACGTGAAAAA
>NW_004524690.1:1848157-1858597 GCF_000260255.1 Octodon degus
GGTCTTTGTTATTTTCTATATATTACATCTTGAGCTATTAGAATATTTTGAGTTTGTATAAATGGAAAATATTTTACTTTTACTTTTTAAAGGTATGTTTGCTAAAAATTCAGTGAGGACAAATCTTTTTTTTCAGTGCTTTGAATAAATTAATCTAGTTTCTTACCTCCTTGCTCTTTTTTTCTAATGTGGAGTAAGATGCTATTTACTTTTGTTACTTAATAGCTAATATTCTATGTATATGGTTTTTTTCCCACAATTTTATTGAGAAACAAATAGCAATAAGACAGTTTCAAACCAAATTGGTAGGACAGATTCAATAATTAACAAATTGCATACATTCTTCCTAGTGGTTAATTGCTGTACAAGGTGTGGTATATGTATATGTTTTAATAATTTTTTTCTTTACAATTAGTTTTGGACAATTTCATTTTTGTGCATTTTGGTATCATTTTACTCATATTTCTTGTGACAAAGGTTCATTTTTCTTGGAAATATGATGTTATAATTTTAACTAAATTCAAAAATTTTAAATCTTTAAATATTTATTCCTATCTCCTTCTACTTTGGGAATTCTAATTATATGAATATAAGTTTCTTGATTTTGGCACAGAGTGAACTATTTTATGACTGATCAGTAAACTCTTCTTCATGTTTATTTTAGACAATTTTTATGGTTTATAGTCATCTAAACTTGTGAATAATTTTTATAATGTGTAATCTATTATTAATCTCATGTTATATACTCAGTTCAGAAATATTTTTCTAAAATTCACTCTGTCTACATCAGATTTTTCACATTTCCATATTGGTATACAACTTTTAATTGTCTATATAATTATTATTGTTTTTCAACAAAGTAATAATGAGTTTAAAAAAGAAAAATAAATAAAAATAGAAGTCAGACTGAAAAAACAATTTGTCTTATATTGTTGGGTGCTTGTGTGTTTGGTGAATATATATTTATGACTGTTATGACGCTTCCTCTTGTATTTTTCCCCTAACAAGTATGTAGTGGCCTTCTTTATTTCATTTGATCATTCTTGGTTTGAAGTTCAGACTGTCTGAAAAAGAGGATTGCTACCCCTGCTTTTTTCTGAGGTCCTGAGGTGTGTAGTTTTCTACCCTTTGACTTTCAGCCTAATAATTTCTTTATGACTTAAGTGCGTTTCTTGTATACAGCATATTGTTGGATTTTTACTTCCTAACTCACTCTGCCAGTCTATTTCTTTTAATTGGTGAATTGAGTCCATTTATATTGATGTTTATAACTGAGATGTATTGACTTGTGATTGACATATTATTTACTGCTGTTGTAGATCCTTTTTCTCCTGTGTTTAATTATTTGGCCTATTTGGTGGGTTCTTTTTGTTCTCGTTCATGGAGTTGTGGTCATTTTGGTCCCTCTCTAGAATATCTTTTAGTAGTCTGTGTAGTGTTGGCTTTGTCATAGTGAAATTCTTCAGTTTTTCTTTTTTGTGGAAATATTTCACTTCTCCATCAAACTTGAAAGAGACTTTTGCAGGGTATAACAGTCTGGGCTGGAATTTGTTTACATGGAGGACCTGAAGTACTTTGTTTCATGTTCTTCTTGACTTGATGGTTTGTGAAGAGAAATCTGCCATTATTCTGATGGGTTTTCCTTTAAATGTGATCTGTTTCTTTTCTCTAGCGGCTTTTATTATATTATTCTTTCGCTGGATTTCTGGAATCTTGATTATTATATGTCTGGGTGTGTTTTTAACTGGATAGATGTTATTTGGAGTTCTATATGCTTCAGTTACTGAATGTCAGATTTTTTCCCTGTGTTTAAGAAGATTTTGCTATTACTTCTGCCCATATTCTTTTTATTTCATTTGTATTGGTGCTCATTGATGTCTATTAGTCTTACACAGTTCATCTTTACATCATCTTGCAGGTGTTGAATTATTTTTTCCTGCATCCTAGTTGTTTTTAAGAGATCTTTTCTTACCTTTTCACTAGTTGCCACAGTGTCTTCAAGATCTGAAACTATTTTTACTTTCATTCAAACAGTTTTGCCAGCTTGTGATAGAGGATTTAATTTCCTGTGTTTCTTTTGGAATCTGCTTCGTGTAATCTATTTTTTTCTTATTTCTCATTCAAAGATTCCATCTTTTTTCTATTCTCCTTTATTTTTTATTGGTGTGTTCTTTAGAAGTAGTTATTAATTCTTTCATTATAGTTATCCTTTCTTTTTTACTTCAGAGATTATTTCTGATCTGATTTCCTCAATACCTTTCTGCAGTTGTTTCTTTAATTTAGAGGCTATTATTTCAGAGATTTCAGGTGTGCGATTTCCAATTTCTTCTATCTAGTGTCTCCTGCATTTGTTCTGGTTGGGCTTGAGGCCTGATACTGCATTTTTTCTCCTTTGTCATTTTATATAGAACTGTCTTCTGACCTTTGGTATAGAACTTTGGTGCAGTTATTGTCTTAGCATGTACCAATATTATCATGCAAGAGAGAGTATGTGGTTTAGGCAGTTAAAACTTTGTATTTACAGAACTATAATTAGCAACACATAATGGGCAGTGAGATCTAGCAGTTGACAAACTTTTGTATCTAATGTGTTTGCCTTTTAGACCCTAAGGAACAAACATTAAGACTGTTTAGCTAAGCAGATATTAGATTGGGAATTTGTACTTAAATTAGTTCTCCTAGTTTCTGTCTGATCACTTCCACTTCCTCTTTTGTACCTGTAGTCTTCCACACAGACTGGTTTACCCCAGTTACCTGTAACCCCCTATCAATCAAGAGAAAAAGAGAGTGCTCTCATAGATATCAATCTAGCAAATTGTCATGGCTTCTCTGGTCCAGATCTACCAAGTTTGAACTCATCCAGGTAGGCCTTCCTTAGCTCTAGTACTGAGCTCAGCTTCTTCCTGTTGTAGCCTGTGGAATTGAACTTACTGTGCCCCTCTGGCAAAATATTCTGCTCCTGGATTTGTTGGGTGGATCTCACCCCTTGTCTCTCTGCAGAGAGTTCTGATGTATGGTTCCACACCAGGCCTGTCTGATAGAGGAGGTTCCAGTGAATGTGCAGAGGGTCAGACACACACACACACACACACACACACACACACACACACACACACACTAGGCCTGGGCGCCTGATGGAGTAGAGTCCTGCAGGCACAGAATGTCCCATACCATACTTGCTTTTTTAATGGTAGGGTTCTGTGGATTCCTGAGATACCTTCGAGGTCCTTTCCTTGCCCCATTTAAAGGATGCAGCACTAGTTAATGGCAATAGTTCCTTCAGTAGCCATACATCTTTTGGTCCAATACTACTTGTGGTTCTTTGGGAACAAAATCTAATTTTTTCAAATATTTTGACTTTTCCTTGATCTGTTTATGGTTCTAAATCTGGATAAAAGCACTTGGCAGCACCCATGCTACCACCTGAAAGTTGGCCTGCCTTCAAAACTTCCACTTTCAGATCAATTAGCCATAACTCTTAAAATCAACCTCTGCAAAGTTTCAGGACATGAGCAAAATGTAGACAAATTCTTTGCCAGAATTTAATTAAATTCTAAATTCCTACCAGAACCATCCATTGGGCTCTGCTTACAACATTCTAGAACTCTAGCCTGTATCTCCAAACCTTTCCAAATTCTTCCCACAAAGGCTTAGGAAAGCTAAATGACATGGTCAGGTACCATCACAATAATCATCCCTTCACTAGCTCCACATTTCATATTGTTCAGTTTTCTCATTGCTGACATTTAAAAAACTGACATTGACAATTTCAAAATAGGAGGTTTCTTTGGTTTTGGCCTCAGAGGATTCACTCCATGATTGGCTACTTGAAGGCAGAGCTATCGTGGCTGAGGGGCATAGCAGAGGTAAAGCTGCTCAGTTCACATCATCTGAGAAGCATGAGGGGAACAACAGCAAAGAAGAGAAGGCTAAGAATCAGAGATAACAGATAGAAAACCTCAAGGTCCTGCCACCATGGCCCACAGAGACACACCAAATATTGTGCCTTACTGACTTCCTAGTTGTCTCAATGAAGTCACATTGAAAATGAAAACCAGCAGGCACAACAAATGATGCTGTTTCCACAAGTCCATTGCTAGCAAAATTAATAAAAGAAAGGGGAGAGATGAGGGAGAGAAAGTAAAAATTTGAACAAGATGTGGTATGTATATTTATTAATACTCCATAATAATTATATTCATTATGTATTGAAAACATATAGAGTGGTACCTCAGTTCACGAAATTGATTTGTTCCGTGATTCTGGAAAATATGGCCATATTTGTGTTTGTGCAGGAAAGATGGCCCAGTCATGTTCATCACCTGGTGTAGTTTGTGAACAAAAAAATGTCAAAAACACTTCTGTCTACAAACCAAATTTTTCTCAAGCAAAAGCTTTCATGAACTGGAGTACTATACTGTACTAATAAAAAAAAGGAAAATAAACTGTCAAGAATGATGGGATAGGTGTGTTTAAAGTTAGATGGAGTATTTTGAGAGAATTACTGGCAAGGTCTTCTACTATAAAGTTTTTTTAATTTTAAAAAATCCTTGTAAGACCTGTCAACTAAACACAGTGTGTATAAACTGTTTAGAATCTGGTTCATGTCCAATAGAACATAAAACCTAACAATAAATTAAGTATGTGTGAGAAAAATATATACTTAGGATTTGGTAATCTTAAGGAGTCATTTGCTTGTAGTCTGTTTTTGGTATAAATAATATGCTTTATCTCCATTCATTAACAAGACTTTGTTTCTTTCAGGAACACATACTCAAATATAGATGAAATAGTATGTGTAGAATTTGCAGAGACAAGTAAGGATATGTAAATAGATACAAGTGTGACTGTAAGCTGATAAATTGAATATGAATAATGGGTACCTACAGTGCACTGTACTGTTCTTGCTGCAGTATGTGCTTAAGTGATTCACAATTTTTTAAATGACCAACATGCATATCTTAGATCTACTATTATTGTCTATTGGAAATTAAGCAAGCCACTCACACACTCTGAATTCCACTCCTTTATATGTAACGGGATTATGGTAGCAATTCTATCAGCTACCATCTCTGCATCTGGACTTGGATAAAAGCTAATTTAAAAGTGTAAAATGTTTTAGAATCACAGAGCACCCATTTTCAACTATTTGTCATTATTTTGTGACACTAAGCAAGTACTCAACTCCTCTGAGCCTCATTTTTTTCAATTAAAATGGTAATAAAGTCAGAATGATACCACTGCCATGAGAACAATGCAACATTGCACTGTATAATAGCACTGTCTCTTGTTTTGAAGCCATTTTAATCCCAAATTGGAAACCATTTTTCATTCTTCTGATAAATTGACTTTACTTATTATTATATTAATGATCTTCCTTGACTTATTATTTAAGTAGTTTTGGGGCCCTTGAAAATGGATCATTCTTTATATCCTGTACTTCATGGGAGGTATATTGTCAGAAAACAACAGATTTTGATGAAATAAACTGCCTGAAGAGATTAGATGCTACCTCCATACACTGTTTAATATGTAGAAAGTACACAGAGTTCTGTTACTGTATATTATGTAAATATTTTAGATGTGTATAGGAAAATCTCAGATTGTTTCCTGATCAAGTCATAAATGTGATAGGTAAAAAGAAGAGATGAATTTTCAACCCTGAGTTATAAACATAATTAAATGAGTGATTTGTTGATAGGAGATAAGCTATCTAAGAACTGTTAGCTCCAGACTATCTATTTCTACAGGTGATACAAACATGTGACAGATTCTTCAGTAAATAATAAATTCTAACATAAAGTGTAATTCATTCCTCAAAACTATCTAGCTATAAAAGAACCATAATTTATGTTCTAATAATGACCAATAATGGAATGGTGGATTTTTGTGTAGGTTTCATTGACCTTGAAACACAACAGAGGAGAGCAGAAACAAATGAATCAAGTCTCCAAAATAGAACTGGCTCCAAAAAACCCTACTTGAGGTGACAAACAAATCAACCTCAAGTATAGTTAAAAATATTTCCCCTGGAGAGTAAAATTCAATTCCAGCATTCTGACAACATGGTGACAGCATAACCGTAGTTTTTACTTTTGAGAATTGTCAAGCTCTTTTCTCATAAAACCTGGAGAAAGCCAAATGCATTTCAATTAAAGTGTCTAAAATGTGGTCATCTGTTATCTATAGCTCAGTAGGACAGCTCAACTGGGCCCTGTAGAATTTAACTGTGCAGTCTTCACAGACTATTCTGACACTTCTCTGAAGCTATTAATTGTTTAGATCACAGTAGTAAAACTCACTCTGCAGTGCTCTCTTTAACAAGCAAACACTAGAGAGCAGTGCAGAGTAAAGGGAGATTTTCTCTATAATTAAAAATTTCATGATCTGTAATTTCAAAGCCATCAAGCACATTCCTATAAAAGTATATGGGTTATGCATGAGGTTATAAGATCTATATACAAAAAAAACACAATGAAATTAAATCAAGCTCAGTTTACACCTTTGAAATTAAGATATTTGAAAGGATATTATTGCAGCACCATAAGCTCCCTGTAAAGTGATGCCTTCCTATTGTAAAAGACCAGGACTGCACTGAAACCTTTACAATCTTACACACTTGTGTATTTTAAAACATATTTGATGCCATAACTCACAATTTTATTGACAATCTCAACTTCCACTGAATATTTTACATATTGTGTTATGGGGATTTATTTCACCTCCTAGAAACGTTTCTGCTTTAAAAAAAAGGGTGTAGGGTAATGTTAAGGAATTCCACAGAGTTTTTTTCAATTAATATTATTACATTCTGATGTAAGATGAAATATATCAAGGAGTTACATAACTAGAATTTTCTATCATTTTCATGGCTTAAAAAAAAGAGGAGTAAAGAATAAATTTGTAAAAGAACAAAACATAAATCCACTGTGCTAATAAATTTGGCACAGAAAATTTCCAACAAAATTGTTTCAGAAAGAATATAAGCAAATGGCTGCATAGTGTTGGAAGAATCTTCATTCACTAAACAATAAGACAGAGCCCAGCCCAGGCCCAGAGCTTCCAGCTTCCCTGGCTCTTGGGAACTCTCCGAACCAAAACTCAGGCACGTGCCTGAGGAAGAACCTCTACCGCACCCTAGAGACCCCTCCAACCCTTCGGAGCCCCCAATCCCAAGCCCAACTAGTGAGTGAGAACTTCTGCGACGCTCTTGGGACCTCCTAGATCCAGCCAGCCCAGGCCCCGCGAGTGTGTGGGAGAGCTTCTAACATCGCCACGCCCACAGGACCTCTCCAGACCAAAACTCAGACAGCCACATGAGTGAGACGCTGTACCACACCGTAGGGACTCCTCCAACCCTCCAGAGGCCCCAGCCCCCAAACCCGCCAAGTGAGTGAGAACTTCTGTGCACCTCTGTGCACTCTGGGCCAGGGGCACAACAGAGGGGCACCACAGATTCACTGTTGTGCCAGAGGGACACAACAGGTTCACTTCCAAGAGCTGCAGCAGGAATGAGCTGAACTAAGGTAAACTAAGGCCTGGAAAAACTGGATAAGCTCAAACTTAATAAATCTGCACCCGCATTTCATTAGGTGCTAAGGTTATAACTACACCAAAGCTATACAGAAAAGGTCAGAGGTCAGTGCTACATAAAATGACAAAGACAAGGAACAAAATGCAATCTCAGGCCTTGAGCCTACTCAGATCAAGTGCAGAGGACACTAGCTCAGCTGAAATAAATGAATTAACGTGTCGGAAGTAAAGAAACAACAGCAGAAAGGTATAGAGAAACTCAGAGAAGAACTAATTTCTGAAATAAAGAAAGAAATCTATGAATTCATAGCATCTGAAGTAAATAATCAAATACAGAAACATATGGGGGAAACCCACTGCCCACCCAGAACAAGTACAGAGGACACCAGGTCAGCTGAAATGTATGAATTAACAGCATTGGAAGTAAAGAAACAACAGCAGAAAGGTACAGAGGAACTCAGAGCAAAATTAATTTCTGAAATCAAAAAAGAAATCTGTGAACTCATAGCATCTGAAGTAAAGAATAGAATACAGAAACATATGGAGGAAACCAAATCTGAATAAAACTCTACAGTAAAAGAATTAATAACTGCCTCTAAAGAAGACATCAGTGTTTTCTGTGCTTGTCTTGAGCGATATCCGAGGGAAGCTGTCCCCGACTCTCAACTTGAAGAGTCGTGTACTAAGAAGTGCATAGCTTTAGTGACCGGCCGTCCGCCCGTACGGGAGAATAAGAAGTGGCGCCCAAACCACCGACCAGATGAGTAACATCTACATTCAGGAGCCTCCCACCAATGGGAAGGTTTTATTGAAAACTACTGCTGGAGATATTGACATAGAGTTGTGGTCAAAAGAAGCTCCTAAAGCTTGCAGAAATTTCATCCAGCTTTGTTTGGAAGCCTATTATGACAACACCATTTTTCATAGAGTTGTTCCTGGTTTTATAGTCCAAGGGGGAGACCCTACTGGCACAGGGACTGGTGGGGAATCTATATATGGAGCCCCATTCAAGGATGAATTTCACTCACGGTTGCGTTTCAATCGGAGAGGACTGGTTGCCATGGCAAATGGAGGTCCTCATGATAATGGCAGCCAGTTTTTCTTTACCCTCGGTAGAGCAGATGAACTTAACAACAAGCATACTATCTTTGGAAAGGTTACAGGAGATACAGTGTATAATATGCTGCGACTGACAGAAGTAGACATTGATAATGAAGAAAGACCACGAAATCCACACAAAATCAAAAGCAGTGAGGTCCTGTTTAACCCCTTTGATGACATCGTTCCAAGGGAAATTAAAAAGCCCAAAAAAGACAAACCAGAAGAAGAAATAAAGAAATTGAAACCCAAAGGCACAAAAAATTTTAGTTTACTATCATTTGGAGAAGAAGCTGAGGAAGAAGAAGAGGAAGTAAATCGAGTCAGTCAGAGCATGAAAGGAAAAAGCAAAAGCAGCCATGATCTGCTAAAGGATGACCCACACCTGAGCTCTGTTCCAGCTGTTGAAAGTGAAAAAGGTGATGCAACAGGAGATTTAGATGATGAAGCAGAGGATGAAAACACAGAACCTGATGAATATACTGATGGTGATGAGCAGAACCTAGTAAGAGAAAGAATTGCAAAAAAGTTAAAAAAGGACGCCGGTGCAAATGTAAATTCCACTGGAGAGGGAGAAGCAGAGAAATCAGTCAGCCGCAGTGAGGAGCTCAGAAAAGAAGCAAGACAATTAAAGCGGGAACTCTTAGCAGCAAAGCAAAAAAAATTAGAAAATGCAGCAAATGCAGAGAAGAAAAATGAAAGGAAGAAGCTACTCTAGATGATGCTGTTGCTGAATACAGAAGAGAAAAACAAAAGTATGAATCATTGAGAAAGCAACAGGCGAAGAAAGGAACCTCACGAGAAGACCAGACTCTTGCGCTGCTGAATCAGTTTAAGTCTAAACTCACTCAAGCCATTGCTGAAACTCCTGAAAATGACATTGCTGAAGCAGAAGTCGAAGATGATGAAGGGTGGATGTCACATGTACTTCAGTTTGAAGATAAAAGCAGGAAAGTGAAAGATGCAAGCATGCAAGACTCAGACACATTTGAAATCTATGATCCTCGGAATCCAGTGAATAAAAGACGAAGAGAAGAAAGCAAAAAGCTAATGAGAGAGAAAAAAGAAAGGAGATTAAAAAAAATGGTAATTATGCTAACCAGAACATCCTGGAAACGTGTCTGCGTCAAATGGCCTGGTGGCGGCCACTGTTCCAACAATGTCACTTAGTGTGTGAGAAGTATTTTTGAACCTGTTGTCTTGTTTTGTAAACTGTGGAATGATACCAGCAAATGCTTTTTGTTACTGATATATGCTTTTGTCCTAACTGACCTTTTATATTGCTAATTTGAAATAAAATCCGTTTCCTTCTAGTTTACACGTTAACTATTTGCAGGCTATATAAGCATGTTTGTACCCTTTTTCTTCAAAGTATCTGAAGGCTTTATTTTCAAGATTTTTTTATAAGAGGTTCTCACAGAAAGATGATTTAAGGGAAACTTCCCTGGCACTAACTTCGGAGCATAATTTTAAAATGTAAAATAAAAATATAATAAAATAATATAAACATTGATGGGTTTACTTTCCATATAAATATCTACAAATAGTCAAACCAGTAAGACTCAGTAGCCTCGTGCTTTTAACTGAGGAACCCTCCAGTGAACATCCACAGATGTGGTCCGGGCAGCCTAGTGCTCTGCCTACCATCAGCTGAGCACACCACACACTGCAGCCTGGTCCCAGGCCTCCCTACTCACTCCTCTGGCCTTCTCAGCACAGTGAAAGCAGGCATGCAACCAAACTCACCAAGCATCTCTCCTGTGATGATAATCATATGTAATGGGGAGTTACACTATCTATGTGTAGTCC
>NW_004524690.1:1858697-1860180 GCF_000260255.1 Octodon degus
AAAAATAGAAGAGATTAAAAAAATGACGGATTCCTTGAGTGAGCAGTAGAGGAAAGAAATGCATTGCATGAAACAGAGTCAAAGAGATATAAAGGAACTTAAAATCTCAATCACAAGCCTATTAAAAACAAGTAGGATGCAGGAAAAAATAATCCATCACTTGCAAGTCAATGCAAAGACTGACAATGTGAGACTAATAGGCATCAATGAGAAAGATGGAGTTAATACAAATGATATAAAAAGAATATGGGCAGAAATAAAACCAGAAAAAATCCCAAATATGAGGAAACAACCTGACATTCAGGTAACCAAAGGATACATAACGCCAAAAATTTCAACACAATTAAAAACACATCGAGACATATAATAGTCAAGATCCCAGAAATCCAGCACAAGAATGCTATATTGAAACCTGCTAGAGAAAGGAAGCAGATAACATTCAAAGGAAAACATATCAGAATTACAGCCTACTTCTCTTCACAAACCATGAAGGCAAGAAGATTATGGAACAGAGTACTTCAAGACCTCTATGAAAATAAATTCCAGCCCAGACCACTACACCCTGCAAAACTCTCTTTAAGTTTGATGGAGAAATTGAATACTTCCATGACAAAGAAAAACTAAAGATTTCATAATGACAAAGTCAACCCTACGCAGACTACTGAAAGAAGTTCTAAAGAGGGACCAAAAAGATCGAAACTCTGAGAATGAGAACAGAAGAAACCTACTAAATAGGGCAAACAATTAAACACAAGACCAAAAGCAGTAAACAACAACAGGTAAATAACATGTCAAACATAAGATAACACATTTCAATTCTAACCATCAATGCAAATGGACTCAATTCATCAATTAAAAGAAAGAGACTGACACAGTGGATTAGGAAACAAAATCCAACAATATGCTATATACAAGAAACAAACTTAACTCATCAAGAAATTCGTAGGCTAAAAATCAAATGATTGAAAGAAATATTAAATGCCCCAGCACCTCAGAAAAAAGCAAGGGTAGCAATCCTGTTTTCAGACATTCTCAACTTCAAATGAGAATAATCAAAGGAAATAAAGAAGGCCACTGTATACTGGTTAAGGAAAAAATTGAAGACAACGAACCAAACATGGGAGCACCCAACTATGAAATACAAATCTTCATGGACATGAAAAAATCTAATATTAAAGACCACAATCATAACAGGAGACTTTAACACCCACTTATCCCAAAAAGATAGGTCAACCAGACAAAAAAATTAGTAAAGAAATAACAGAACTGAATCAGACCTTGAAACAAATGGACTTGGGGGACATATACAGAGTGTTCCACCCAAACACAGCTGAATACACATTTTTCTCAGCTGCACATGGGTCATTTTCTAAAATGGACCACATATTGGTCCATAGGTCATGCTTAAGTAAATGTAAGAAAACAGAAATTATCCCATGCACATTATCTGACCACAGTGCAATGAAACTGGAAATAAATGACA
>NW_004524690.1:1868482-1876262 GCF_000260255.1 Octodon degus
AAAATAAATAAAAAAAAACCTGAATGTTAATCAATGGCCTGATCATTATCAGCTGTTAATAGAGTATGCGGCATATCATAAACAGTTATTCCTTTAAAGTAAATTTTAACACATATTTATTTAAGCAAAATTGAAAACAAACTGATCCCAGAACATCGGATAGTCCCAGAAATAAGTATTCAAACACAGACCCAGAAAAATGGATATATACCACAGGAACACAGAATCCAACAGAAAGAGTTCCAAGTGACCAAACCTGGAACCATTTGAACATGAAAATAAATTAAATAGCACTGAATTACAATCCAGAGGATAGAGTAAATATTTGAGTCTATAGGGACTCAATAAATAATTCAAAATATAAATAAATGTTTATTTATTGCTGTAAACAAATATCTTGTGCAAAAGAACTTAAAATAGCAAATGTAGATAATCCATCTTCAAAGAAGGGAAGTGTAACTTCCTACTCCTTAATTGTGAGTTATGTACATTTACTCCCTTCCAAATAGTTGCGGGGGAAAGGATCAACTGAAAAGTGAATGAACCTGTAAGTCACTACCTCAGTCAGTTGATCAGCATGAGTACAATAGATAGAATGTATCCTTTATGGAGTACAATGAAAATGCAAATTTACTTTGCATCTTCTTCTTGTGATGTAGCTCTCAGGGCTCAACCAACCAAAACTAGGATCCACTGCCAGACAGGTAAGTGAAGGAACCTTCAACGATACTAGATTTCAATCTTCAAGTATTCTTATTGAGATCAACATCATGGCATTGAGTAAGGGCAAGATGTCCTTGCTGTACCCTGCCCAAAATCTTGACCTACAGAACTCATAGTTGCATTATTTCATTAAGTTTTGAGGTAATTTTTCACATATCAATGAATGGTCACAATTTACATGTTAGAGTAACCCAGCTATGACAAGGGCACCACCAGTTTTATTAGGATGTTATGGACAGTTAAGAGATAATTCTTTTTTTCTCTCACAATGTTATAAGTTATGAAAATTTAGCCCTATTCCCTAGACATTATTTTTTCATTAAGACCCCTTGCCCACTGGAAATTTTAAACACCTAGTCAGTCATTTTAAGCTGAAATTCTTTATCTGCAAGAATCAATAGCTTAATATTTATTTGGACTGCTTCTATTAACTAATAATATAACTCCTTGAAATCTCATATTCAAGGTCAAACCTTGGATATTGAAAATAGGACTACTGAAATTTTAAACAGAAAATTATTTCTCTTAGTACAAAATCAATATCTTTCAAATTCCATCTACCTTTGTCAAATATAAAATAATATGTTGTAGGTATACAAGTTTTAATGATAAAAATAATAAAAAACACAGCACTATATCCTGAGAAAAGGCTGGAGTTAGACAGCTGTTACAATGATGAACTTCTTTCTAGGGGAGACAATTTGTAGATTTTCAACATCAAGGGGAATTATACAATATCTATTATGTAAAAGTAGTTCAATGTTTTAGAAGATACAATTTCTATACCACATTTCTTTTGAGCTTGTTGGTATTTTCTCCAAAATTAGCAAAATGCAAGCTTCTAGCAGACAAACATAGTTAAAAATCCACCACAAAGAGTCACAGGAAAGACACACAGAGAGAAAAAAATGAGGAGCTCAATAACTCAGTCAAAAGCAAAGTTATAAATCACTGATGACAATATAACTGGTATGATGCTTTGAAAGAGCCATTTGGAAATGCCTATCATTCAAAAGATAAAAATGCTCATCTCCCATGACTCAGGGATACCGTTGCTGGGCATTTATCCTAGAAAATTATATTAAATGCATAAAAAACTACAAGCAGGAAGGCTTTCATCTTATAGCTTTTTTAGGCTCGCTAAAGCAATACAAACAATCTAAATGATGAACAACTAGGGAATGGTTTAGAAAGAATTGTGAGTTCTTACACAGTTATTAAAAATAATAATTTTAAAGGCTGGATACCGATGGAAAAATCTTGCCACGTGTGGTATAACAAAATTATAACAGAACAACACAAAATGCTTCTATATTAAGTGAAATATTTTTATAAGTATGAGGACGTATCAAACAGAACTTATAAAAATAAAAACTTGACTATTTGTAGGCTTTAAAAGCATCTAGAGTTAATTATTTTTGACTTTTCAAATTTTGATGCCTTTAATTAAAAATCAATGCTGATTTCTATGATAATTATTAATGGGATATATGCCTTAAAAACTTGTTGCTATTTATTTAGATTTCCATCATCTTTGAGAAAACAAAACAAAACAAAAAAATATGTAAGAACTCAGTCCTAATTGCTATATGGCACATCTTTTTTTTCCCTTTAGTCCAAAATTTGGGTAGACTATCTTAATGAATAAAAATAAATATTGTTTCTTATGGTCTTCACAGTTTTCATACAATTTTCTGGAATTTTTTTCAAGTGATTGTGTTGTTCTTCATTTCAGTACTTTGACAATATTGACTAATACCAGCCTTTTAACAGGGTAGATTTTGGAAAAAGGGGTGAAAGATAAGGTTTTTCAGAACTATAACCAATTGTACACACCAAGTTAAGGAAATACTTAACAAAAAGAACATGACTACCTTCTTTGTGATTTTGTTTGGAATTGACATGATGATCTAACAGAGTGTTTCTTAAATTACTTTAGTATAGTCAGAAATAACTTCAAGTTAGGGTTTTTTAAAAGAAGGATTTTTTTTCTCTGGTTCAGCCTGCCTTCAGGGTGGGTCTGGAAAGGCAGTGGAGGTGGCATCCGAACCGTGGTATCCTTTATTTGCATGAGCTGGAGATTAAACAACTGAACTAACCAGCAGGCCCCTAAGGGTTTTTTAAGATGCAATTATTATACCCAGGTTACATGCCCAAGGATTATGGACCTATGGCCCTGAAGCATACATCGTAATAAAGTTCCACTGTGACACATGTAGTCCTTAGGGGATACCTGGGGGCAAATTGTTTACATTGTAAAAGAAATATGAATTAAAGTAATGCATAAAAGAAACAAAAGTTCAGAGCCAGCAAGATAGCTCAGCAGACTAAAGCACATGCTTAGGCAAACTTAGGCAAGCTTAGGGACCTCAGTTCAATCCCCAGCACCACATGCCATGCCAGCCCCACCCTAAGGGCGGGCTGAGCCAGCCAGAGTCCAGCTGGCCTTAGTGGTACATGCCTGTAATCCAGTGCTAGGGGAGGCTGAAAACAAGAGGATCACTATGAGTCCAAGCTGCATAGTGAGACCCTGTAACTACCACCAAATACATTCTCTTAAGAAAAAAAAAAAGTAGGTAAGTAAACTCCATCATGATGCAGCAAAGCTAAAGTAACTAGTGAAGTCTCAGGTCCTTACATCTTTCCTGCACCACTCTCTGACTCTCCATCATCACTCCATGCCCTTTGTGTGGCATACTCTGAACCTTCTCACAACTAAAGATGAGTTTCAAAAACACAAAGTACATGATGAATATAGCATTTCCTATTTTTTCATCTTTGGGCATTCTACAATGGTCTATATCTAAAGCTATAGGAAGCATGGTACATGAAAGTTGTCTGAAAAAGTAAAATACACAAGATTAACTGAGACAAAAGGACTACTAAAGGTGCATGGCCTGCAGACTGACTAAATAGATTGTAAATGTTAGGCTGCTTTGGCACCAAAACCAGCAAAACACAAAAGACAAAGACAAAGAGATGAGAGTTTTTAAAAAAGATATGACAAGGGGCAAAAAGGGGAAGAATGTGATAAACAGAGGTGGAAAAGGTAACGGTTGGAAGCATGAAGAAGAAAAGTGAAAAGGTTTTCTACTGATAGACTTTAAAAGAGAAAGCTATTTACAGTGTGCCTGGAAACACTCAAAGAAGAGCAAGGGCAGATGTGAGCTTTGCTCACCAGGATCTGAAAGGTCCCTGTGTTTCACCTGGATTGTTCTCTATTCAGTAAAACACCATGTAAGAAACAGAGTGCTAGTACTAGCAATGAAGAAAGCTATGTTACAGGGTTGATCTAAATTTTATGCTGAGAAGTCTGGAAGAAATATAAAAATGTTGATCTCAGTTTGTAGGGACAATGGATGTTTACAGTCTCATTGAAAAGAACCTAAAAGAGAACTTCAAGAGATCAATAAAATATTGGCTCAAATATTTTATATGATACCAGTAATCACAAAGAAATTACTGTAACAATAATCTCTGAAGATTCAGAAGCCAATAAATCCTTCAGCAGAATTCGAACAGGAAACTAAACCAGAAAACTTAAATACTATTAAGAACATTGCATGTCTGTTTGTTCTCACTAAAACATCAGTCCATCTACTTCTCCTCCAGAGGTGCTAAGTACTCATTGCTGATGATATTTGTAATGACAGTAGAGTATGGCACACATTTTTAACTTCTAAAAATCCTCAAATTCAAATTATAATCTTCCATAATCCAAACTGTCACTTGGAGAATTAAAGAAATAGTCAAAGATCTGGAAATATAAAAAATTCAAAAAAGCCCCTTTAATGTATAACTAATTTTCTTGACTCTCACAAACATATTTCAAGGGACTAATATTTGTTCAGGAGTTTTGTTTTAGAATTATGCCAAAAGGTAAGATTTTGATAAACCACTTTCCATTCAGATTTTGAGATATGATTATATTGATATCTATATATACTGTTGATGTATGTATATATAATATCAAGAGACATATATTTGTATTTCATTTGACTCTGACATGCTACCGGAGCATATTATAAATTCTAGTCAAGAACAAGACTTGAAAGATAAATGAATTTTTAACACCAGGGTTTTATCAAATTGCCTCAATTTGTATTTAATTGCCATAGGCTGAGTGCTACATAGATGTCTATAATTAGTGAGGTTGCAAAATATTCTGAAAGCTAACAGGAGGTTAAGTGCATGGATGAAAAGTCCATATCCTTCCACTGAAGACAACAAGACTATCTTGAATATACCTACTTGAGCTATTCTACTTTCCGGGATATCTGCAGCTAATTGGTGAAAACATAGGCAAATAGATTAAAAATTAGAATAGTCTCCTGAAATACGAATCAAGCTTGCCAAGCACACTTTCACTTCAACATACATTTTTTAACTTAATAACTCTAAGTTTTTAACAGTTACTACTTAAAGAACTCCAATTCTCAGAATTCCAGAAAGTAAATAATCCCCCTGGTCTCCCCCATGTCTTTCATAGTCAGTGTGTTAGAATAATCATCTAACTAGGGGCCGGGGAGATAGCTCAGTAGAATAAGCACTTGCCTGGCATTTGCAAGGGCCTGAGTTCAATCCTCAGTTCCACAAAAAAAAGAATACTCACTTGATTAGAAAAGGAGGCCCTAGTATAGTTTCTGAGGATCAGTGAAAAATAAATTGAATTTAATATTTTAAGTACTAAATAAACAATAAAGTAATGATGTATATCTATGAGAGGATTAAATTTAAATAAAAGGCAAAAGGGGACAAAGTGACATGGTGGGAGAATACTGTTCACCACATGGCAGCCAAGAAACAGAAAGAAGGATCTGGGAACAATACATCCTCCCAGGTCTCACCCCAGTGACCTGGAACTTTTGACCAGTCCTCACCTCCAAACAGCACAATCAATTATGAACATTATCAATGGACAAATCTAATGATAATTATTTGACCCCATGAGCTAATCATCTTCAAAAAGCCCCACCTCTGAACAATCAATGTTGGGGGAACACTTTAGATGCAAACAATAATAAATACTTCAACTAAATCAACATAGGCTTGTTTGGGATCCATGTGACTACTGTGGTTTAACTAATCATTAGCTAGTAGCAGAACCTCAAACTACACTAAAACATTTAGTATTAAAACTACTTCCACCCACATAGGAAAGAAAGTGGCAGTGGCAGAAATGATGGGAATGAATGTATGATTTCATGGACAGATAACATGAAAGGGGACAATGTTTTTAATTGATATAGTTTCTACATTAGAATTCTAGATTTGATGATTAAATCCTTGCCTTACTTTCTCACTGCTGAGACAAATACTCAACACCCACAGTTAAAGGGGGAAAGGTTTATTTAGTTCACAATTTATAGAGGCCTCAGCCCATAATCCTCTGACTGAGGTAGAGTGAACAGGGCAGAGGGTTGACTGCTCATGGTTGTTGAAAACAGCAAAAAAAAATCAGAAGAGAGAGAGACAGACAGAGAGAAAGAGAGGCAGAGACATAGAGAGAGACAGAGAGCTCTTTCCCTTATATTGTGTGTAGGCTACCTGTTCCAGGGCAGGACAACATTCACATTCTTTTTTTTTTCTTTTTCTTTAAGTTTTCTTTTAATTTTTTATTCGTTTTAATGAGAAAATCAAATAGCACTGAAAGTGTTTCAAAACAGGTTAGTAGAACAGTAAAAATAATTAACATACTGCATTTTTTATCTTCATAGTGGTTACTCAGAGGGTAAGACGCAGACATATCTTGTCTAAACAATATTGGTACAAACCTTTCTTTTCATTGAACTAAGAGAAAATAGCTGTATATCTGTCCTAACTATTTTGTGTATACATATATTTTTTCACTACAAAATGGTCCTTTATTTATATCTCCCTTTTTGTTTTCTTTTGTCAGAGATGGGTGTTCCATTGCTGTTAGAGAAGCTGTATTTGCAGAAGTCTTTAAAGGGCCTTTTCATACTTGATGCCAGTTCAAATATTGTAGGTACTTGAATTCAACAAAATAACCCAATATAGTCCAATAGTCCATAATAGTAGTGGGTCATCAGCAGAACTGGGAATTGTCAGAAGTTATTGACTTGAGCCTTTTACAGTTCAGCATATTAATATGGTATTACTTTTTATACCTCATGGTTATACTTTTCTGCTGGATCATCAATAACATTCACATTCTTAATCCCACCATTGGATCATGAATCAATTATAAATTCTAGATTTAGCTGCCTCTGAAAAGTCTATCCCTCATGACTTCTTGAAGCTTCAGGGGGACATCTAAATACAAACCATAATATTTCACTCCTGGCCTTCCAAAAACTCATGTACATCCTTCATGCAAAAAGCGTTTAATCCATCTCCAAGAGTTGCTTAAGTACTTATAATTTCAGCACTGCTCAAAAGTCCAAGTTCCGAGAAGAGAAAGTACTTTCTCATAGAGAATTCTAGCTAATAAATGTAAAAAAAAAAAAAAAGAAAGAAAAAAAGTCCAAGTTCCAAGTATTCTCTGACATTTAAGGCAAACTCTTAGCTGTGATCCTGTGCACAAATGAAAAGAAAGTTGGACAGTTCCAACATTCACTCACACCATATAGATATTTCCATTCCGAAAGTTACATACAAGGAGATAAAAAAGAATGGGACAAAATTAAGCCTAAAAACCAGCAGCATGAACATTAAGACCTGTAGTTCTATGTGCAGCATGCAAGGCAATCTGTGGCAAGATGTGAACTCTAAATGGCTTGAGTGGCTGTGTCCCTAAGATATTGTCAGTGGTTATAACTCCCATGGATTCTCCCTTGGGTATTCTGTGCTCCTTTTTTACAGTTTTTCTCAGACAATTCACTTGTCTGGCTTCTTGCATCTTCTGGGATCTCTGCTACATCTTTGGCTTTACCCTCAGTTTCATATTCTGGCATCTCAGACCTTCTGAAATCTGAGTGAAAGCCTTCCTGACCCATGACTCTTGTATTCAAAATTCACCTAAAACCAGTGCCACATAGATGATGCCAAGGTCTGCTGCCACAAGAGCAGTAGCCAGGTCTCTCTCTCTCCTCTC
>NW_004524690.1:1876362-1880851 GCF_000260255.1 Octodon degus
GGGCCACATACTGGTCCATAGGTCATGCTTAAGTATATGCAAGAAAACAGAAATTATCCCATGCACATTATCTGTCCACAATGCAATGAAACTGGAAATAAATGACAAAAGAAACTAGAAAAAAACCTTAAATTCATGGAAATTAAATGACACCTTACTCAGCAACCAATGGGTCACAGATGAAATTAAACAAGAAATTCAACAATATCTACAATTCAATGAAAATTCAAGCACAACTTATAGTAATTTCTCAGATATGATGAAAGCAGTTCTCAGAGGGAAATTCATAGCTGGAAACTCACACATTAGGAAAACAGAACAGGAACAAATAAATACCCTAATGCTGTGCCTTCAACAACTAGAAAAGGAAGAGCAAATCAAACTTAGAGCCCAAAGATGGGAGAAAATCATAAAGATTACAGCAGATATTAATTCAAGTAAGATGGAAAAAACAGTTCAAAGAATTAAAAAAGCAAAAAGCTGGTTCTTTGAAAGATTAAATAAAATTGACAAGCCCCTAGCTAACTTCAACAAAAAGAGGAAAGAAAAATTTCAAATATAAGCAATAAGGAATGAAAAGGGTGTAATTACCACAGACCCAGTGGATATTCAAAAGATTATCGATAGCTAATTTGAGAATCTTTACTCTCACAGAACAGAAGACACTTAAGGAATGGACAAATTCCTAGAAAAGTACAAATTACCACAAATGAATCGACAAGATATAACCACTCTCAATAGCCCAATAACAGCCAATGAAATATGAGAGGTAATTAAAAACCTAGGGACAAAGAAAAGTCCAGGACTGGATGGATTGAAAGCTGAATTCTACAAAACATTTACAGAAGATGTAGTCCCTATACTCCTCAAACTCCCCCATGGAGTTGAAAAGGAAGCAGTCCTCCCAAAATAAATCCTGGAGGTAAGTATTATACAGATACCAAAACAAGGGAAAGATGCAATTAAGAAAGAGAACTACAAGCCAATCTCCATCTTGAATATAGATGCAAGCATCCTCAATAAAATCCCAGCAAATAGAATACAGCAAATCATCAAGAAGATCATACACAAAAAAAAAGAAGAAGAAGATCATACACCATGACCAGGTAGGATTCATCCCAGGGATGCAAGGATGGTTCAATATTCGCAAATCTATCAATGTAATACACTATATCAATAGAGTGAAAACTAAAAACCACATGATCATCTCCATTGATGCAGAAAAGGCTTTTGACAAAGTCCAACACTCATTCATGTTCAAAGTCCTACATAAAATTGGAATAGATGGCCTCTACTTCAATCTTGTAAAAGCCATTCATGAAAGCCCAATGGCTAACATAATCCTAAATGGGGAAAAACTGAAATTTTTTACTATTAGAATGGATACAAGACAAGGGAGTCCTCTATCACCACTCCTATTCAATATAGTTCTGGAATCATGAGCTAGAGCCATTAGACAAGAGAAAGAAATAAAAGGAATACAAATAGGTAAAGAAGAAGTTAAATTATCCTTATTTGCAGATAACATGATACTTTACTTGGAAGACCCAAAAAACTCCACCAAGAAGCTACTAGAATTAATACAGAAATTCAGTAGCATAACAGCTTATAAGGTCAATACCCAAAAGTCCATAGCATTCCTCTACACAGACAACAAACACACTGAGAGGGAAATTATAGAAACAATACCTTTCACAATGGCAATGAGAAAAATGAAATACCTTGGAATTATCTAACTAAAGAAATTAAAGATCTTTTCAAGGAAAATTACAGTACTCTTTAAAAAGAGATTATAGAGCATTTCAGAAAATGGAAAGATATTTCATGCTCCTGGATAGGAAGAACCAACATTGTGAAGATGGCCATACTCCCAAAATTGCTGTACAAATTTAATGCAATCCCTATCAGACTACCACCAATATACCTCACAGAACTAGAGAAATCATTCCCAAAATTTATTTGGAACCAGAAGACCTAGAATATCAAATGAAATCCTAGGCAATAAAGACAAGGCAGGAGGCATTACAATTACTGACTTGAAATTATACTACAAGGCTACTGTGATAAAATCAGCATGGTACTGGCAACAACATAGACCTGAGGATCAATGGAATAGATTAAAAGACCCTGAAGCCCCTACAGACACACTCACCACCTTATGTTTGACAAAGGGGCTAAACATACTCACTGGAAGAAAGATAGCCCCTTCAACAAATGGTGCTGGAAAAATTGGCTCTCTACATGTTGAAAACTAAAACTTGACCCAGGTCTATTACCATGCACTAAACTAAGGTAAAAATGGATTAAAGAACTAAATATTAAAGCAGAGACACTAAATCTCCTGGAAGAGAAAGTAGGAGGAACTCTTGAAAACATAGAGGTAGGCAAAGAGTTCATGAACAAATATCAAATCGCATGGGAAACAATTGAAAGAATTAACAACTGGGACCTGCTCTTACTGAGAAGTTTTTTCACGTCAAAAGAAATTACCAACAAAGTGAAAAGACAACCCACAAATTTGGAAAAATCATGACAAATAAGTACTCAGACAAACGTCTGCTCTCTAGAATTTATAAAGAACTAAAAAACACTAAAGCCCCAAAATTTAAAGACCAAGTCCAGTAATGGGCATCCGAAATGAACACAAGCTTCTCAGAGGATAAAATTAAAGAAACGAATAAATATATTTTAAAAAATTTCCACATCACTAGCCATAGACGAAATGCAAAATAAAACAACATTGAGATATCATCTCACCCCAGAAAGAATGGCTATCATAAAGAAATCACCCAACAACAAATTTTGGAGTGACTGTGGGTAAGAAGGAACCCTTCTCCACTGCTGTGGGAATGTAGACTGGTACAATCATTATGGAAATCAGTGTCGAGACTCCTTAGAAAAGTTGGACTGGAAATCCCATTTAAACCAGCTATTCCTCTACTGGGAATTTTCCTGGATGATCTGAAAACATCATATCGTAGGGATATATGTGTGCCTATGTTTAGAGCAGCACAATTTGTAATAGCCAAATCTTGGAAATAACCAAGATGCCCATCACCTGAGGAATGGTTGAGAAAGATGTGGTATTTTTACACAATGGAGTATTAGTCAGGTATAAAGAATGATAAACTCAAAGCCTTTATAATGAAGTGGATGCCACTTGAAGATATGCTCGTAAGTGAAATAGACCAGACGCACATGTGTAAATATTGTATAATTTTCCTAGTATAAGAACTCAAAAGAAGAAATACAAATAGAAATATATAATACAAGTAAAAGGAAAGCAGGAACTAGATGACTGACTAATTAAAAGAGGGAAAGGAGAATAGCTAGGAAACATGACAGTAACAAACCATAAAGTTATAAGTAGAAGATGGGGAAGGCAATGATTCTGAGAATCTCCAGAACATTTTTGAATCTAGCAGTTAAATGGAAAGATTCTCACCATGACTAACTATATATACTGACACCTGTGAACTAAGTAACTGCACTGAGGATAGTAATCTGTAATAGTAGGTTCATGCTTGGAGTGCCTGTCATTCTGGTCTTCTGAATATGGGCTGCTTCTCATCACATGCCAGTTGCTACTGTGCTGTCTCTTGGGTAGATGACTGTTCAAGAAGAAGTGGGTGGTGAAAGAAGGTAAGACACAGGAAAAGGAAAGTTGTGGGACTGTCAGCTTCAAGGTTGTATATGGTTAGATTTTTGGACTTATGTGTAAACATAAGAATTATATAATTCTTTATGCCTATTTTTAAAATATATTGTAATTTTTTAATGTTTTTTCATCATATTCTGTAGTGACTTACAGTTCAACATATCAATACTTAATGAAAATTACCTGTTCCATGTTATGCCTAAGATGTTTGATGTTCAGACAGATAGTGAGATTAAGTTTAACAGGCTAGGTTTTATGGTAATAACAATAAGCTCCTCTTCTGGAGGGTTAACAACCTAAGTTTGCAGACCAAACTTAGAGAAAAAGGAGGGCCACAAGGAAAGCCAACATTTTGGCCCTAACCTTCCAAGGTCAATTAAGACTCAGGACATATGAGATCTTGTACTATATCGTCATGTACCTCAGTAGTGTCCCAAATTTTCTGATCAAGGAGATTAAGGGGGCAAAGAGGATAGTGATTGATGATATAGAGTGTGCCTAAGTAGAGTCACATGGAGAGAAAATATTCTATCAGGCTTTCACAGAGAACACATTGCCCAAGCAATGGCCATGACTCATCCACATGGCTGACACTGACAAAGGTTCTACAGTCTGAGTTACAGGATCTCAGGACAAATCCTGAGGGGATTTCACTGACCTTATCAGACCCAAAAGCTACAACTCTTGTTGCGTAGATCCTGCTTTACCTTGGTCTTAACCATCCAGCAGAAAAGTATAAAAATGAGATATAAGAAGTAAAGCTATGCTGTTATGTTGAGCTGTAGGGGACTCAGGTCAACAATTTCTGACATTGCCAGTGAAGCAGAAGAC
>NW_004524690.1:1881151-1895291 GCF_000260255.1 Octodon degus
TCTCTCTCTCCTCTCTCTCCTCTCTCCATCTCTCTCTCATATAGGGTTGAGTGTCTAGATCACTGTGTACTCTGATTCAAATTCTGAGGAGCAAATTCTCTAGTCTGCCCACATTATGGAATATGGTGTGACTGCCACCATTCTGAAACCTGGTGGGGCCACTGACATTCTCCATGGTGCTCTGTGGCTTTCTCCTCAAATAAAAAGTCTTTCACTTTAGCAATTTTGACACTGAAAGTGGTGAAGTCCTACTGCTTATGATTATCCTCTCAGGCCATCTTTTCTATTTCTCTGTTCCTTTTCAGCAGTCAAGATCTCCACTACTCTATCTTTGCAATCTGTAGTTTTACTGCAACTTCCTTTCTGGTCAAACTCACATTTCAAATCATTCTTCTGGGCTCTTTGTTCTTGATTCTTAACATAGACCTGGCTAAAAGCCACCAACAGTAGCCATGCCACCACCTCAACATTAGACTGCCTTAAAATTTCTTCTTAAAAAATAATTAATCTTCTTCCCTTAATCTCATTCTCAGGTAAAATCTCTGGATATGAGCAAAATACAGAGAAACTTTCTGCCAAATATAACACACTTTTTCTGCAGTCCAACTGCCAATGAAGTTTTTCTTCATAGCAGAAGCCTCTTGAACCTGATCTTAACTGGCAGAACTTCTAACTTCTGGTCTTTTGTGCTCTGACAAGAATCTCCCATACAGTAGCACTTAAACTGTTCCATTTCTTTTTCAGCTACTATCTATGACCTTTTCCAGAATCTTCTCAAAGGCTCCTGAACCACATGGTTAAGTATAATCACAGCAATAACTTTGCTACTGATATCAAATCTTGTCTTAGTTATTTTTCTCATTGCTATAACAAAATACTCAACTCATACAGTTAATGCGGAAAAGGGTTTATTAAGTTCACAGTTTATAGAGGGTTCAGTCTATAATTCACTGACTTTCACTGACTCCAAGGCAGGGTGGTACATGATAAGACAATAGTTCATAATGGTAGAAGACAGCAAAAATGGGGGAGGGAGGGAGGGAGGGAGGGAGAGAGAGAGAGAGAGAGAGAGAGAGAGAGAGAGAGAGAGAGAGAGACACCTTTATATTGTATGCAGACTGCCCACCCGATGGCAGATAGTAGCATTCACACAACTGGACCATGAATCAGTAAAAAAAACTCTAGATTCAGCTGCCTCTGAAAACCTCCAATGACTGCATCCAAATATAAATCTTAATAAACCTCTATCTGTTTAAAGTTTTTTTTGTTTGTTTTTTGTTTTGTTTTTTTAGGGCCAGCCAAATAGCTCAGCAGATTAAAGCACCTGCAAGCAAGCTAAGAGACCAGGAGTTCCGTTCCCAGGTCTGCCAAGCCAGCTCTGTCCCTGGGGTGCACTGAGACAGCAACTGAGACTGGGTGTGGTGGCACACACCTGTAATCCCAGCTCTTGCGAGGCTGAAAACAGGAGAATCACTACAAATCCAATCTGTTAGTGAGACCCTGAACATCCTGTAAACCCTTCCCTAAAATACAAAAATAAATAAATAAATAAAGTTTTCGGGTTTTTTAATCTCGAAAAGCTTGCTATGAACCAAATATCATAGAAAGATAGAAAGATACTGTACATTTATTTTCAATTGTTCCAATAATTGCCTGAAGGTTCTTGTCAATATACTTGTTTGATGTTTCATAAATCCTCCACTTACAGTATTAAAACACTTCAATGTATTAAAAAAGAATATATTTTAAGAAGATTAAATGTTTCACTTATGAGATTGAGATACCATATTCATTAGTTAAATATTAACCTACTAATTTATAATTCTGTGGGGTCTTCTTGACATACTAGTATCTTTGATATTCAAAGCAATGATTTCATAAATATCTCACTAAAATTCAAGGCTTAGGGTGCCTCAGGAGTGAATCTACAGAAGACAACTCTGGAATGGAAGAATAAGTGAATCTGTGTACACTCCATACATCGTACCCTTTCCCACAATCAAAGGCTAACTCCTGCATAAAAACTTTCTTGAAATTTCTAAAGGCTGCTCATTGTGAAAGGACAACAGTGGAACCAAGCTTGATTTAGAATTTAGGATAAATTTAACCAAAATAATTAACACAACAGACTCTTCCTGAATGTATTATTTTAAAATCTAAATTTAGATCTAAGTAGGTCATCCAGCAAAAACTAGCATATTTCATCTTTCAATAAATATTTTTTGAAGAATGAGTCCTCAGATGGCCTTTTCTCATTGAATTCAACCCAGGTGTTAGGGTTTATATCTAGATCCTCTAGCTATGAACTCATAGCTAGAGATTTGGGGAGGTGAGTGGATCATGGGTGTGTGATTTATATCATTTTAGTCTACAGATGGGTTTACAGTTGGGCGTGGCTCTGGAATTTAAAGCCTTGTGGGAAGAGGTGGGTCACTATGTGTGGCCTGGACAGTACATGCTCCTTGTCCTCCTTTGCTCCTTTTCTGCTTCCTGCCTGTCATGGACAGCTCTGAGCTGTTTCTCTTCTGCCACGCTCTTCTGCCATGCTACCTGGTGTTGGAGCTAGCTGACTATGGACAGAAATTTCTAAAAACTGTGGGCAAAAATAAACCTTTCTTTCTTTAAATTGTATATATTGGGGATTTCTATCACAACAGTGAGAAAGTAACTAAGACACTAAGGATGAAAATTATCTTCAGCATACTCAGATCAAGCTCTGTAATAAGCTAAGATCATAAGAGATATAATTATCTTTTTATCCTATCCAATCTTTTTTGTTTGTAAATATAGCTTAATTTTGTATACTTCTTTCATATAACTTCAAGATATTAGCCAATGTATTTAAAGCTTATCTAAACAGGATTAATTAAAAACAGTTACCTTAAAATAATATATGTACAAACAGAAATATTCTTATAAATAAGCTCACAATTGTAAATATTAAATTGTGGTACTACTAAACCTTGATAATCTCTTTGAGTTTCCATAATTTGGTTTTTTTTTTTTCTTCCTTTGGCCCACCCTTATTCCTTACTTACAAATAATAAACAAATGTTTCTCCTGGCTACAGGACTTAAAAATTTAAAAAAGAGAGATATTTTTCTAAACTTATGATGGTTAATGTGAAAAGTCTTTTGACAAAGTCCAGCACTTATTCGTGATCAATGATCTTCAGAAAATTGGAATACTTGACCTCTATCTCAATCTGATAAAAACTATCAATGACAATTCAATTGCTTACATAATACTAAATGGGGAAAAACTGAAATCTTTTACTCTCATATCAGGTACAAGAAAATGATGCCCTCTATCATCATTCCTATTCAGTATAGATCTGGAATCATTAGCAAGAGCCATTAGGCAAGAGAGACAAATAAAAGGAATAAAATAGGTAAAGAACAAGTTAAACTATCACTATTTTCATTTGACATGATACTCTATTTGGGAGACCAAAAAACTCTACCAATTAATACGCAAATTTAGTAGCATAGCAGGATGCAAAGTCAATACCCAAAAGTCAATAGCGTTCCTCTACACAGATAACAAACACAATGAGAAGGAAATTAGAGAAACAATACCTTTTACAATAGCACCATGGAAAATGAAATATTTAGGAATTAATCTAACTAAAGAAGTAAAAGATCTATTCAATTAAAATTGCAGAACTCTTTTTAAAAAAGAGAGAGATTGTAGAGGATTTCAGAAAGTGGAAAGATATTCCCTGCTCCTAGATTGGAAGAACAAAAATTGTGAAGATGGCCATACTCTCAAAATTGTTGAATAGATTTAATGCAATCTCTATCAAAATACCATGAACATACCTCACAGACCTAGAGAAATCATTCCTAAAATTTATTTGGAACCTGAAAAGACCTAGAATAGCAAAGGCAATCCTGGGAAAAAGAGGCAAGACAGAATGCATTACAATTCCTGACTTGAAATTATACTACAAGGATATTGTGATAAAATCAGCATGGGATTGGCAACAAACTAGACCTGAGGATCAGTGGAATAGATTAAAAGATGCAGAAGCAACTACAAACACACTCAGCCATCTTATCTTCGACAGAGGGGCCAAACATGCCTAGTGGAAAAAGGATAGCCTCTTTAACAAACGATGCTGTAAATACTGGCTCTCCACATGCCAAAAACTAAAACTTGACCCAGGTTTATTACCATGCATTAAACTAAAGTCAAAATGGATTAAAGATCTAAACATTAAAACAGAAGCACTAAATCTTCTGGAAGAGAAAGTAGGTAGAAATCTTGAAAACACAAGGGTAAGCAAAGAGTTCATGATCAAAAATCAAACTGCACAGACAATACTTGAAAGAATTAACAACTGGGACCTCCTCTTATTGAGAAGTTTTTGCACATCAAAAGAAATTACCATGAAATGCAAATTAAAACAACATTGAGATATCATCTCACCCCAGAAAGAATGGCTATCATAAAGAAATCAATCAACAACAAATGTTAGAGACGCTATGGGGAAAAAGAGACTGCTGGTGGGAATGTAGACTGGTGCCACCATTATGGAAATCAGTGTGGAGACTCCTGAGAAAACTTGGACTGGAAATCCCATTTAATCCAGCTATTTCTCTACTGGGAATTTTCCTGGAGGATCTGAAAACATCATATCATAGGGATATATGTGTGCCTATGCTTATAGCAGCACAATTTGTGACAGGCAAATCTTGGAAACAACCAAGATGCCCAGCACCTGAAGAATGGATGAAAAAGATGTGGTATTTTTATACAATGGAGTATTACTCAGCTATAAAGAATGATAAACTCGAAGCCTTTAAATTGAAGTGGATGCCACTTGAAGATATACTCATAAGTGAAATAAACCAGACACACATGTGAAAACATTGTAGTTTTCCTAGTATAAGAACTCAAACGAAGAAATACAAATAGAAAGGTATAATACAATTAAAAGGAAAGCAAGAACTTCAGTACTAAATAGTTAAGAGAGGGAAAGGACAAGAGCTAGGAAACATGACAGTGGCAAGAAATTATCAACAGAGTGAGATGACAACCCACAAATTTAGAAAAAAAAATCTTAACTTATAAGCATTCAGACAAAGGTCTTCTCTCTAGAACTTATAAAGATCTAAAAAAGATTAGGGCCCCAAAAACTAAGGACCCAATCCAAAAATGGGCATCTGAGAGGAACACACACTTCTCAGCAGAAGAAATTCTAGAAGCAAATAAATACATGAAAAAATGCTCCACATCACTAGCCTTTCATTAAATACAAATTAAAAGAACACTGAATACCATCTCACTCCAGAAAGAATGGCTATCATAAAGAAATCTACTGTCCTGCTACAATGTTATATACAATTTGATTTCTAAATTTCTGTGAAAAAATGTGTAATTGTTTTTTCACATTCTATTGGGATTTAAATTTTAGAATATCTATGGTTGTTGGAAAATAGCAGTTTCATGTTATGTGTAATGTGTTTGATATTCAGACAGATAGTGATGATAAGCTTAACTGCATCTGTTATGGGGTAATAATAGCAGTAAGCTTCTTTTCTGGATGTTTAACAATTACAGTTTGTAGACCAAAAATTGGATGGATTGATGGGCTAAAAAGATAGTCAATATTTTGGCCCTAGCCCTTTAAGGTCAGTGAGGACTCAGGACATAAGAGAACCTCTGCTTTTTCATCCTATAACTAAGTTATGTCCAAAATTTTCTGATCAAGAAGAATATGGGACCACAGAAGAAAGGATCAGTGATGCATAGCATGCCTAAGAGAATCACCTAGAGAGAAAAAGTTTTCTCAGGCTTTCACAGAGAGCAAATTGGTCAAGCAATGACTGATTCATCCAGATGGCTGACACTGACAGAAGACCCAAAAGGTGCTGTACAGGGTTCCAGGGTAAGTCCTGAGGCAATTTGACTGACCTTATCAAATAGCAAAGATTACAATTTTAGTTATATGGCTCTTGCTTTAATTTTGTCTTAATCATCCAGCAGGAAAGTATAACCACGAGATATAAAAGTAAAGCCATATTAATATGCTGAGCTGTAAAAGGCTCAAGTCAATAACATCTGACAATTGCCATTTCTGCTGATAATCCACAACTATTATGGACTTTTGGACTATAATGGGATAGCGTGCTATATTCAAGTACCTACAATATTTGAACTGGGGTCAAGTATGAAAATGTCCTTTAAAGACTTCTCCAAATACAGCTTCTCTAAAAGCAATGGAACACTCATCTCTGATGAAACAAAGCAAAAGAGGAGGATATAAATGAAGGACCATTTTGTAGTGAAATATATATATATATATATATATGTTAGAATAGAAGAATAGATATACAGCTACATCTCTTAGTTCAATGGAAGAAAGTGTGTACTAATAGTGTTTTTTTTATTTTTTTAATAATAGTGTTTACACAAGTTTTCATGTTTACATCTTGCCTTCTGAGTAACTACTATGAAGACAACAATATGCAATGCATTAATTATTGTAACTGTCCTATTAACCTCTTTTGAAACTGTTTCATAGCTCTCTTATCTTTTTTCTCATTAAAATGAATAACTTTTTAATCAGTACCTGAAAATCAGTAAGATTTCAGGTACAAGGCAATTCTCTAAAAACAACTGAGATGGGATGTCATGTCTGCATCTTGTACAATGAATAACCACTCAGACAATGTGAAATGTATTTATTATTGAAACTGTCCTACTGATTGGTTTTGAAACTGTCTCATTCCTATTTGTTTCTCAATAAAATTATTTTTAAAAAGAAAAATAATGATTTGTCTGTAGTTCTAATGTACAACAAAGTGCCTTTCTATATCAGAAAAAAAAGAAGAAACAAGTGGGGAACATGGTGTGGCCTGCATGGATTTAGTGTGTGTGCGTGTGTGAGGTGGTGAAGGTATGTAGCACTCTGTGCTTGTTAAATTGCCAATAAATGATAGCTATTTTATGAGACATAAGTAACAATGTGTGCTTAAACTTTACTATTGCTCTTTCAATACAAAATGTGTACTTTTCAACACATGCCCATGAATATTTCATTAAAACTATAATCTTTATCATAAAAAATAAAAAGAACTGAGAAATCCTAATACATAGTTCTCTATACTGTGCATCTACCTATATAAGGCAAAAATATGAATGTGAAAATAAAAACCATTTATTTACCAAAAAAGCTAGGATGACCCTATCATAGGTCCCTATGAAAACAAAAATTATTTACAAACAAAATATTACAGACAACATTCTCTCTTCATAATGCAGTAAAGCTAGAAAATGATGAATTGAACATGAAAATACTGTTATGAACCAGGTGACTTCATATAAGTCATCTATCTTCAAAACCTTTATTGCATCAATAAAATAAAATAAAACAGTTACTAAATCAAATAGTCTCTCTGAAAGATTTGTGAATTTTAAAATATTATATAAGTATAAAATCTTATCTAAGAACAATTCTTTTTCTCACCCACATTTGAGAAGCAATTTAATTGGGCATCACCAAAGATTTGAACAGCTAGGCTTCTATTGTCTCATGTGACTACTTAAATTATTTTAATTTAAATTAAAAATTAAGATCTTCAACACAAGCCTCACTTAAAGTGGTTATTGGCCACATATGGCAAATATGTGCCATATTAAGTATCAGAATATTTCTATTAATACAAACAGTTGCACAAGATAGTGCTGGATTAGATTATACAGGGAAATCAGCCAAATAGATGATTATGAGATATATTTAAGTATTATTTCAGTAAATTAACAGGGTGCTTCCAATGAGAGTCTCAGATGAATTTTTCCCACTTCACTTCTTAATTATGCTAAAAGATCATTCTCTCACTTAATATCCAACTACATTAAGGTGTTAATTGAATATGATGAGTAAGCTGTGCATACTAATTGTCACTAATAAGTTTAATGCTGATTGCTTAAGTCTGTAACAGCTCCTCACCTGCATAATGATTCAAGCCAACTTGATGTCCCTCATTCTTCATTAGGAAATTGTGTTTTATCAAGTTCATTTCATTATATGTGAGCTCCAGGAAATTACACCATGGGTAGTCATGTTAACATTTAAAAATACACCAAATGTGTACAGTGAGCAGAAAGCTTGTGCAAATGAATGTGACCCTTAAAGTCCAATTTTCCAATGACTCATAGAATATTCCACTGCAATAAGCTTTAAATCAGTAAGAAGTGATTTATATATCTATTACATTCTTTCATTATTAAATTATTAGTTCAGGATGTTTTCAAGTATCCAAAACCACCTGTTGGTTGTGTGATCCTGCGTGGTTCATTTGTCTTCTCTGGACTTTGAAATCACCTTCTCTAAATTAGAAAGCTGGGAAGAGATACAGTGGCCACGAAATCACTTTTTTTTTTTTTTTTTTTTTTTTTTTTTTTTTTTTTTTTCGGAACCAGGGATTGAACGCAGGCCCCTTTGCTTGCCAGGGAAGCGCTTATTCTACTGAGCCATCTCCCCGGCCCCTTTATTTCCTCTTTTCTCTCCCAGGTATAGAAATAACCTTAGAAAAAAAAGTAAAGCTTACTTGGGGAGCTTGGACAGACAAAAAATATAAATAAGAGAATACAAATGTAAATAAAAAATAAAAAATGTTCTAATATGGATATCACCATGTACAGTGTCAAGAGGAAGCCTGAGGTCCTACATGTCTTCCTGTCACAGTTCCAAGTAAATCAGAGGTTGAGCATGCACTACACTGGCAGATACAGAGGAACTCTCTCAAATGAAAATCTGACAAAGAATGTCCAGTCCTGCTAGGACTGCAGTGCTGAAAGAGTGACTATCTTAGGTTAATTCAATAAAGATATAAAGAGATGGAGATTTGATTGTCCCTGCCCAGATCAGCTGGAGTAGCCCTAAAATAGAGAAGACATCTGACCCTCACCTCAACACAAATATTCTAACTTGTCTGTCTTGCAAAGAATAACTGGCCAACTGGAAAGTAAACATCTGTCTTTCTTTTCACTTGCTATTACACACATCCATCTCATCTTGTCAGAAACAGCATACCAGGTATAATTAAGTAAATGTGTGAGAAGAAGCACACACAAGAACTCAGCAATCCAGAGGAAGGAGGGTAGGCAAGCCAGGGCATACACAGGCATCTCACGCTGGGTCTAAGTTAATGGAAGGAACAGCTAAAGAAGCATACAATAAGAGGATATATGATGGCCACAGAACAAAATAAAAATAATTGATATCTGAATATTAACAGCAGAAGCATTACCAAGGGGGAACTGCACTGGCAGGAAAACAGAGAGAGAGAGAAAGGAAGAGGGAGATGGAGAGAGAGACAGACAGACAGAAACAGAGACAGACAGAAACAGAGACAGAAAGGAAAGAAGATGGAAAGGAGGGAGGGAAGGAGGAGGGAGAGAGAGAGAGAGAGAGAGGGAGAGAGAGAGAGAGAGAGAGAGAGAGAGAGAGATGGTTTCTTGGCATGGTAGTAGCATACACCAGTAATCCTAGCATTCTGAAGGCTAGGTAAGGAAGATCACCCAAATTCAAGCCAAGCTTGGGATACATAGTGAGTTCAAGAGCAGTCCAAGCTGCAAAATGAGACATTGCCTCAAAGAATAAAGAAAAAGAAAGAGAAGAATCAATGTTTGTCCTGGAAAATAAAGTGGAAAGTATCTCTCTACTTTACAAAAAAAAAGTATTAATTTTAACAGAAATCATGGATCAAAGTTTAGAGAACTATGAAGAAAATTATTCCTATAACAGCAATATAAAAACATACCACGCAATTTAAAGATAGTAAAATATTACACCAAATTGAAGAAAAGGCTTAAATTTAGAATATATTGGAATCATCAAGTTCTAGGCGAGTCTAAAGATAAAAAACTATATATAGATATATCCTTGTGAAATATCTAAACTTTAATAGTAAAAACAAACTCCATATGACTCATTTAATAAGAAAGGTAGCTTTCACAGTAAAAGATAAGACTCTACAATCACACTTTTCTCTACAACCTTAGATCTAAGAAGACTGGGGAATATAAAATTCATTTCAAAAAAAGACTACTAGCTAATAAACATGTACCTACTTACATACAAAATAAAGTAATGATATTTTAGTAATGGAAGAAACATATCAAAACCAAAAAGAAATATAGTGGTTGACAAAATTACAGTGTGCTAAAAAAAAAGGGGGGGGGATCAAAGAGAAAACTATTTTTGCTCCTGGATAGGAATAACCAACCTTGTGAAAATAATCATACTCCCAAAACTGTTATATAGATACATGTAATCCCAATTAAAAAACATTAGCATACCTCATGGATCTAGAGAAAACATTCCTAAAATTCATCTGGAACCAAAATACGCCTAGAATAGCAAAGCAATCCTGGGCATCAAAGGAAACACAGGAAGTGTCACAATCACTGACTTGAAATTATACTACAAAACCACAGTGAAAAATTCAGTAAGGTACTGGCAAAAACAATGGACATAAGTATCAATGGAACAGATTAGAAGATGTGGACATAACTATTCAATCACCTTATCTTTGACAAAGGGGCCAAACATTTTCACTCGAAGAAAGTTATCCTCTTTAATAAATGATGCTAAACGATAGATCACTACAAATCTGAACTGGTAGTGAAACCTTGAACACCCTGTAGAACCTTCCTTAAAAATACAGAAAATAAAATAAATGGTGCTAGAAAACCTGGCTTTCCACATGGAGAATGCTAAAATAGACCCATGTTTGTCACCGTGCACTAAACTACAGCCAAAATAGGACAAAGATTTAAACATTAAAACAGAAACACTAAATCTCTGGGAGGAAAATATAGGTAAAAATCTTAAGGATGTAGGGGTAGGTAGAGAGTTCATGAACAAAAACAAAACTGGGCAGAAAATACTTCAAAGAACAACTCTGGTCTCATCTTTTTAAAAACTTCTGAAAGACTAAAGAAATACCACTGAGATATATGTGCGCTCATGTTTACAGCCTCATGGATTTGTCTTAGCTAAATCTTGGAAACAATCCAAATGCTCATCAACTGAGGAATGGATAGAAAGCTGTTGTATTTTTACACAATGGAGCATTACTCAGCTATTTTAAAAAACCATTGAAGCTATATAGGCAAATGGAAGCATCTAGAGACCATAGTCTTAAGTGAAATAAATCGACCCCACATGTATAAACATCGTATTTTCTCCCTAATGTAAGAACTTGAAAGAGTAAATAAAATCCAAAAGATACAATAGATACTGTGAAAGGGAAAGAAACTGTTCAAAGGGAAGGAACATCTAGGATGTGGGAAAGGACAAAAGAAAGAAAGAAGGAGGCTGGGGAAATAGCTCACTGGTCTAAGCAGCTGCTTGACAAGTGCAAGCACCCAAGTTCAATACCAGTACTGCATGTCATGCCAGTGCTGGGACCCCGGATGCTCCATGCCTGCCCAAAACCGGGTGGTGTGGTGGAACACACCTGTAATCCCAGTGATGAGGAGCCTGAAACAGGATCACTGAGTCTGAACTACATAATGAGATCCTTACCAAATTTTTAAAAAATTAAAAAGGAAGAAGGATAATGGAAATATGTATGTGTACACACAGGATAGCTTAGATAATTATACAGATGATTTCTGCTGGTCTATTGAAAGGAACAGCTAATAATCAGGGTTTACTTGTCTCTGTCCTTCTCAATTTTTTATAGTTTTGTCCAATATTGCATGTTTATATCTGGTAATCTGAGCAACTAATTTGAAGACAACAATATACAATACAACAGCCATTGTTGAATTCCTGTAATTTTGTTTAAAATTCTGATCATTTCTAATAGTTTCTTTTTACTATTTTTATTCTTTTTATAAAATAAAAAATGGTTGAAGATAAGTAGCAGCAATATAGTAGGATATAAAATCAAAACACAAAAATCAACAGCATTCTTGTATACTAATAATGAACCCAGCAAGAAATTATTAAAATTAACATTCACAATAGTCCTAGGAAAACAAATTCTTAGGAATTAACCTAAGAAAGGGGAAAGCCTTTACAATGAAAATTAAAGTACTCTGAAAAAGAAAATTAAACAGAGCATCAGAAAATGGAAAGATAACCCTGAATCAGTATGTTAAAATAACCATACTTCCAGAATTAGTATAGAGATTTCATGTACCCTTAATCAAAATATCAAACATTTTCTTTACTAAACTAGATAATCCTAAAATTCATAGGATCCAGAAGAGACCCAAAATGGCAAAAGTAATTCTGGGCAAACAGATCAAAGCAGAAGGAACCACAATCCTGGACTGGAAGTTATATATAAACCTACAGAAATAAAAACATGGTATTGACACAACAAACATGAGAATCAATGTAACAAGACAGAGAATGCAAATACATCACCAAGCACATTCAACTAGCTGATTTTTGACCAAAAAAAATCCTTTTTCTGGAGAAAAGATAGTCTCTTCATTAAAGAGCACTGGTAAAGCTGGCCATCCATGAGCAGAAGATTGAATCTAGACTCATATTTCTCACTGTGTAATAAACTAAAATCAAAACGGATCAAATACCTAAGTGTCAAAGCAGAAGCAATCTGCTGGAAGACAAAATAATTAAAACTCTTGAAGTCATAAGCTTAGACAAAGATTTTCTGAACAGAACTATGGTTGCTCAGGAAATAATACCAAATGTCAACAAATAGGATCTTATTAAAAATCAAAAGCTTCTGCACAGCAAAACAACAGAGTAAAGAGACAATCTATGGAATAAGAAAATATTGCCAGTTATTCATTGGACAAAGGATTGATATCTAGAATATAGACCCAAAAAAACTCAAAATATTAGACTCCCAAAATAAAAGACCAAATCAAAACATGGAAAACAGAAATGAGTAGACACTTCACAGAAGAACTACAAATGGCCAATAAATACATGCAGAAATGTTTGACATAACTGGCTATTAGAAAAATGCAAATTAAAACAACACTCAGATTCCATGTCACTCCAGAAAGAATGGCTACCATCAAGAAATCAAACAACAACTGGTGGACAGGCTGTGGGGGAAAGAACCATTCCACATTATTGGTAGGAATAAAAGCTAGTACAATCACTATGGAAGTCAGTATACATTTCTCACAGAACTAAAATTAGGAATTAGACCCAACTATTCCCCTTGTAGGTATTTCCCTTAAAGAACCAAAAACATTAAATTACAGTGATACATGAGTACTCATATTTATAACAGCACAATCCACAGTAATTAAATCTTGGAAGCATCCTATACATCCATCAAAAGATGAGTAGATAAAGAAAATGTGACATTTACACACTATGGAGTACTACTCTGCCATAAAGAAAGATAAAGTGGAGTTATTTGGAGGAAAATGGATATACTTCTAGACTAAAAACAAGTTCAAAGATGAATGAAATTAAAATCAGAGACAATTTGAAAACTAAAGAAATTATAAAAGTCTATGAAAAACTCTACTACCATTGTCATAGAAAATTGCTTAATTTTATATGCTTTTATATTTATTACTGAAGGGCCAAATATAAATGCACTCAAAATAGAATTTAAGAGTGTACAAAAATAGTAAACAAAATAAACACAAAAGAGAAAATTAGGGTAGACAAAAGTTAGAATTTTTTTGACAAATGGGCTGAAATTTTCACTGGAATAAATATAGCCTCTTTAATAAATGGCACTGGAAAAATAGTCTTTCCACATGTGAAAGACCAGAACTAGAACCATGTCTATCACCATGTAATAAACTACAATCAAAATGGATCAAAGCTCTAAATATTAAAACCAAAACTTTAAATGTACTGGAAGAGAAATTATGTAAAAATATTGAAGACATAGGGGTAGGCAGAGAGTTCATGAATAAAACCCAGACTGCATGAGAAGTACTTAAGGAATCAACAACTAGGATCTCATCTTATTAAAAAGCTCAGGCACAGAAAAAGAAAATACCAACAGAGTGAAAAGACACTCTACAGAGCGGGAAAAATTTTTAGTCAATTGTCCTTCAGGCAAAGGATTTCTATCTAAACGATCATGCAATACAACAATCATTGCCAAATTCCTATTACTTTGTTTAATGGAATTTTGTATTGTTTCTAATTTTTTACCTTTTGTATTTTTTT
>NW_004524690.1:1896081-1896934 GCF_000260255.1 Octodon degus
AAAAATAATAAAAACAAAAAATCAGATCCCCGAAATTCAAAGACCCAATCCAAATATGTGCATCTGATATGATGAATGTGCACTTCTTGGATGAAAAAATAGCAAATAAAAATATGAAAAAATGTTCAACCTCATTAGTGATTCAAGAGACACAAATTGCCCATCAACTGAGAGATGGATATAAAAAAGGTGCATTTTTATAGAATGGAATATTACTCTGCTATAAAAAAGACAAATGTGAGGCTTTTATAGATAAATGAATGCAACTAGAGACCATACTCATAAGTGAAATAAAACAGAACCGCATGTGTAAACTTTGTTTTGTCTCCCTAGTATAAGAGCCTAAAAGAGTAAATAAAATTCAAAAAGCACAGTAGATACTGTGAAAGGGAAAGAAACTACTCAAATTGAAGGAGCAACTGGGATAAGGGACAGGAGAAAAGAAAGAAAGGAAGGGGAAAATACATATATATGCATATACACAGGATAACAGAAGAATTGGAAATTAGGAAGAGATACTTTATGGAATGCCTATCACCAAGAATTTTCAAATCTACTAACGAAAATGAAAATAGAATTATCTTTATCTGTATTTGTATAAATACAAATAATGTATTTATATACAGAGAAAATCCAAGGGAGTCAACACCAAATCAATTTCCTCAGTAAAATACATTTAGCCCAAGGACAGCATGATTTTACCAGGAAAGATACATTGACACATATCAGATATCTTCCAGTTTTTCTCACTGTTTGTGTAATAGATTGAGTCTGGTTTTTGTAATCTCATCCTAACACTTACTCCATTTCAAGTGACAGAATAACTGTCAATAGTTTGTGTTTAAGTGTTTCT
>NW_004524690.1:1897283-1901854 GCF_000260255.1 Octodon degus
CTCTTTTTATCTTTTTTTTTTTTAAGGATTCCCCATCTTTAATAGGGGGATTGGGGCGGGGGCAGCTCTTCTAGGGGAGCTGGTTGGTGCAGGCAGGTCTCCAAGGCAGGCTCGCCTACTCAAGGGCCTTCACCAGGGCCTCGTTGGCCTCAATTCGGATTTGGATCTCTGCACGCGCAGCCTCATCTGCAGTCCCTGAGAGTTCGGACTGTGCCTTCGCCAGATTCGCCCTGGCTGTCCCCAGGTCTAACATGTTCAGCGTCACAGCCTCTTCAGCCAGTAACTGGACGGAGGAGTCTGCCTTCACTGTGTCAGATCCACTGCTCACAAAGTACTTAGTCGTGCTGCCATCCTGGTCGTAGGACCTGTAGAGTGGGCACGTGGGACGCCAGGATGCCAAAGGCTCCAGTCAGCGTGGGCACGTCCACCTGCCGCACGTTGGCACCATTGAAGAACACCTGAGCGGGAGAGGCGAAAGTGAAGGACATCTGGCCCGGGCCGGCAGCGGGAGCCGGGGCAGCGGCAGCTTCGGCATAGGCGCGCGCCTGGCGCACCAGGCGGCCAAGACGCGGGCGATGGAGCCTGGAAGAGGCGGGGGAGGGACGACAGGGACAGCAAACGCAGGTGGGAGCACGGCCTGGAGGGCGAGGAGAACGACGCGCGAGGTGTTCTGGGAAGCGCCTCCTGATCCTCGTTTTAAGAACACCAGGCTATAAATCTACAAAAATTTTTGGGTGTTCTCTTGCCATAATTATACACATAAATAGCTGAAATATTGCTTACAGTTCTGTCAGACTTTCTAAAGCTTGTGAATTAAATAAGAGAATTCAAAATAGTGAGCAAGTATTAGCTAGAAAAAAAATACCACTTCAGTGACATGTAGCTGAAGGTCACTTTCAGAGTTTTCCTCTCTGCCAGCAACTATAAGTGGGTCTTTCAGTGTTACTGAAAACCCTCATTTTCTAACCACTAATCCCAGAACCATAATAGAGTTCTATGAAATGTGAACAAAATAACTCCATCCAAGTGTTACTGCACACTAGGGCTAAGAAAAAGAATAAATGGAAAGCTTTTCCTTCAAAAACAGTGTGCTGCTTAATGCCAACATAAGCTCAATCAATTTCATATCAAACCAAGTATAAAGTCTCATACCCCAGTATTTTAAGTCCCCACATCATGTATTAGGAAGCTCCCTGGAGTGGTGGAAAGCACTACTCTGTAAGCTACAGAAAAAGATGAGGAGAAAGATTGAATTGGCAGAGAGTGAGAGAACTGGAGGAATACAAATAAAGGAAAAAGATAGCTGAAGATTTACTTTATCTATGGGTACAAAGGGTAAACCACTAAAATCAAAATATATTGATAGCTTACCTAGAAATACAGAGCTGAACCAATAATTTTAAGTACAGAATGTTTTTAATTTTCAATTTCTATTCAAAAACAACTCAATAGAAACCTGATACCTTCATTCCCACAAGCTATTCCCCTCCTTTGGGTAAACACAGTTATAACAAATACATATAAAAGTGAGCTACTGGGACTGGGGAGATGGCTCAGTAGAATAAGTGCTTGCCTGGCAAGCACATGGGCCTGAATTCAATCCCCAGTTCTGCCAAAAGAAAAAAAAAAGTGAGCTATTAAATATCAAAAACAATCTGTCACCTAAGTTAAAGATTTGATGTTTATAAAAAGAAGTCAAAGATCTCATGATTCTTGCTTATAAGAAACAGTGACATCACCTGCCAGAGGAAAGTAAAGTCTCAGGGAAGTAAGACAGAGCACTGAGGGCCACAGGAGCAGCCTTAGGTTAGACGGGAAAAACCTAGCTTTCAGATTTTACAGGAAGAGCTACAATGCCATGGAGGAGATCAACAGTCACCCAAAATCCAACACAGTTTCAACACAAAAGGGTTAACACACCATCCCTAGGCAAAAAAAAAAAAAAGTATTTATTAATCATCTTTGTGTTTCAGCCTTAAAACAACATGTCTCTTTTCTTCTGTTCCCACAATCCACAACTGTGAACTTCTGAAAATTCTCTTTGGCCTGGACTCTACCCTTTCAGAGGTTTTACTTGAGTTTATCTGACTGTACTCTCTTTTCAGACATCAAGGACCACTGTAAAAATGCTTGGAAAATCATCAATTGTCTTTCTGTATAAATATCAAGCTTTCCCAAATTTTCACTGGCCAAAAATTCCTGCCAAGATAACTTGTGGCTTCTGGTAAGGCTAATATCTAGCTACCTTCGCACTAAATTCTTCTCTTGGTTGAATCAGCCAATGACAGAGGCCCTTGATTGCCTTTCAGGTGAAGGATCCACATAAGGCTTAGTCAGTTGAGAGTGGAAAATAAACCACAGATAGGGAATGCTCTGGTATTTTCTCTGGCTCCAATTACCTCCTAGGACATCATTACAGGACATACTGTACTCTTCTTTTAATATTTTTGCCCAGGCCTAGTGAGGTTTTATGTTGCATAAAATGTGGTAGGGATTAGGCAGTGTGGAATGGAAAATGAAGCATTCTAGAAAAGAAACTATTGCAGCACCATCACCAGTGACTTGAAGGAAAAAAGGTATGAAAGCCAAAGTACCAAACATGGGAGGATCCATGTCAGGTGACTAAGGAGAGGCCACGTTAAAAGTCAAACCATGGTTCAGATCCCAACTTTAATATTTCCCAGTTGTGGACTTTGAATAAGTTGCTTGATGTTTCTAGACATCAGTATTTCCTCTATAAAATAAATACAGCAGTACAACCTATGATTTTAAACACCTGGATAAATACACATACACACATGCACACATGCACAACCACACAGACACATGCAAAGCCTTGCCTTTTGCCATTGTGAACTCATAATTATATCCCAAGAGCTCAAAATTTTCTCAGAATTTTTAAATTGTTTTGTAATAAAGGAGGAAAATGTCTCAATCCCAATCAAAAACAAAGGAATAAGAAAATTACTTGGCAAGACACCAAGACCTATTCTTTTCTTTGGACAATAATTTTTTTTCATTTAAATCTATGGTTTATGACCATTTGTAGTCTGAGCAAAGAGGAAGGGTCATGGCCTGTACCAAACAAAGCATGCAATATGAAGGCTCACCACTCTTCCTTTTTTTTTTTTTTTTTTTTAGGGAAGGGTCTACAGATTGTTCAGGGTCTCACTAGTAGATCGGACTTGTAGTGATCCGCCTGTTTACGGCCTCCCAAGAGCTGGAATTACCACCAAGCCCAGTCTCAACTGCTGTCTCAGCATTCAAGGCAGGCCCGGGGACCATCCTCTTCTTGTTTTGCAATCATTCCATATTAAATCACTTAAAAGCAGTACCTTGCCCTGTAGACAAATAGTATTCAGAGCTATTGGCAGTGTGCCGCAGAAAAGACAAAGCTAAATCACTTTCTCTTCTACATTCCATGGTTCTTTAATAGTTAAATAATATTAACACATTCTAGAGAATATGTTCTTATAGTTCTAGAGAATTAAATATAAAAAAGTGACTCACATCATATTTTGACTCTCCCAGTAAAAGCTTTATGTGTTTTTCCCTGTCTTACTAACAAGTAATAATCAGGAAAAAAAAAATGTTTCCTGAGCTAAAAATCTGATGCTTTATTTGTTACCTAAGGATAATCTTGTTTCTATGGATCTATAAAGTGCCTTTCAATACCACAGGAAATTGCTAAGCAGATTCAAATAAAGATGTTCTCTTAGTTCCATGAGCCAAATGTTATAAATCTTTTTGTCTGTTCACCAATGGCATCAACCTCAATGACCTTTGTTAAGCTCTGCAATGTCAAGGGTACAAAGGCTGCACTGCAGGTGACAATACAGCAATGGTAAGGGTAGGACAGAAGACATAGTTTCCATAACTCTGTAACACAGAATCTTCTTTAGCTTATGGTTCCCTCAATGTCCTGAATTAATTCAAAGCATTTAATATTTATGGCCATTTTAACTTTGGGAAAGAGACAGAAGTCACGTGGTATCAGATTCAACAAAAGATGGATGAGGACACACTGTAATGTTTCTACATGCCTGCATTTCCATTGCCTGACACTCAGCAATCACCATATGTTCTATCACATGTACCTTGTAAAGACATTCCTGAAAGACTTCTAGAACTGTTTTGGAAAGCAGCAAGAACCATGAGATAAGTGAGTTCAAAGTGAGAAAGAGTATTCTGAGGACTGAGGGCAATGTGTTTTTTACTATATTTTTTTTAATTTAAACATTTGCCATATATTTTGATCACCCCTCACCCCTTATAAAGTGTTGACCACATATGTACTACTTATGTTCTAAGCATCCACATACTACTTCATGCATACTAGATGGCTTGTTTTGTCCACCTGATTTCCTGTGTCACCAAAGTGTATTGTCTCCACCTCCCTAAAGTGTACTTAATCTTTGATTTCTTTGTACAATGTCTTTGGTTGCAAGTCATAAGCCTGAGGCAAATAAAATTCCAGGAATTCAGGAATTTCAAAGAATGTGGTGTTGATGCTTTCCTACTAAACATAATTTTACTCCACTAAAAAGAATAAAAAAGAACTCATGCAATGT
>NW_004524690.1:1902279-1903520 GCF_000260255.1 Octodon degus
AGAATGATTTTTTCTAATGGTGTTTGTAAATAGGATCACAAGTCTGCATCTTGTACAGCAATTAACCACTAAGAAGAATATATGAGGTGTATTATTTGTTGAAACTGTACTTTCGATTTGATTTGAAACTGTCTCATTGCTAAATGTTTATCAATAAAACATTGAAAAGAAGAAAAAGGAGTTCACTAGTTTTACCTTTTAAAAAACACCAACTTTTTTTTTGAACTATCACCTCTTCTGTTCAAGATAGTACTTGAAGGATTATCCAGAGAAATTAGTCAATAGACAAATAAATGGGATACTTATGGGAAAGAACTCAAGTTACCTTTATTTACAGGTGACATGATAATCTACATTATAGATACAAAGCATTACACCAACAAAACTTTCAGAATTAATAACCACTTTAAGCACAGTAGTAAGATACAAGATCAATATTAAAAAGCATTAGTATTTGAAAAACACCAATTTTTCTTTTCCTCTGTTTTTCTTTTTTTTTCTTTTGCTTTTTTCTGTGCCAATTATTATGACTTCCCTCCTTCTACTAACTTTGAACTCAGTTTGTTTTGGTTTTTCCTACTCCTTGTGCTTGAGAAGTATGTGATCTCTGCTCAATATGTCTGTTGGGTGCAGTTCAGCTATAGAGTTGCCAAATTTGATTTACTTTTAAATTTCTATCTGGTTGTTCCATCCATCATTGATAATTAGGTACTGAAGTCTCTTATCTTTATTGTATGTATTACTGTCTGCTTCTCCTTCCATATCTACCAATATTGGCTTTGGATATTTACTAGTTTGATGCTGGATGAATTTAACCTTATAATTATAAATTCTTGATTAAGAGACCCTTTTTTATTGTATTGTGACCTTCCTTATCTCTGTGACCATTTTTTTACTTAAAATCTACTTTGCACAATGTCAATATGTCTACCTACGCCCTCTTTTTGGTTACTTTTGCAGGGGATAATTTATCCATTCCTTATTTGCAGCCTTTGGGTGTCCTAAATTTAAAATGAGTCTCTTGTAAACATCATGTGCATGGATACTGTTTTCAAACCTTTCATCCCCTCTATTTTTTTAGTTAGGGAATTAAATTCATTTGCGTTTAAATTGAGATTGACCAAGATGCCCATCACCTGAGGAATGGTTGAGAAAGGTGGTATTTTTACACAATGGAGTATTATTCAGCTATTAAGAATGATAAACTGCAAGCCTTTATATTGAAGTGGATGCCACTTGAA
>NW_004524690.1:1903620-1908104 GCF_000260255.1 Octodon degus
TCATTTACTTCTCATGTCTGTCACTAAGATAAATAACTTGCATTGATAATCACTATAATGATGTTGCTATTATCTTAACTGACAGGCAACCATCTGGATACAAGAAGGGCTTCCCGTGGAGGACTGTCTGATGTCCTGAATGATGCACACATTGACATCACTTCAAAAGTAATGACAAAGTTAGTTTTCAATTATTTCTCTCAGTAGCTGAAATGTATAACTTATCAGTCTTTGAGAATATAAATCCCCTGTCAATAAACTAAATAAGAGATGGGAAATTTGGGGATGCTGTCAAGAAATACGAAATCCAATTAGTGTAATTTTTATAGCTTACAGATATATCACGTAGAGTATTATAAACAATATCAAACAAAATCTATAAATTCAGTGCAAATAATTTAAGGCCTCCTATTTTGCTAATTCATGGATTGCACTCTGTGACTGTCTTCTAAGTTATTTCACTATTATAGTGTGTTTGAACCAGATTTTCAATAACACATATTGACAGTGTTTTCTGTATCTCTCACGTATCTTTTAATCTCCACCCATATCCATTCAGATCTTTTTTATCCTTCATAATATATTTACTTCAGGAAGAAGCACATTTGTTCTGCATAATTTCCTACAGTCTAGATCTTGATGATTGCCTCTCCATGTCATTAACTAACATTTTCCTCTGTTCCTGGCTTTTCTGTAAATTGGCAGTTGGATCCAGAAGCTTGATCATATTCTAATTGAGTTTTCTGGGCAACATTGCATTTATACCATGACACACATCATAGTGTCCTTCTTACAGCAATATTGTTGGAAGTACCCATTAATGATTAATGCAAAGATTCACTTATTTATCAGTATATAAATGATAATTCACATTTTAAATCTATCATTCCTTTTTATTTATTTATTTTCTATTTATTTTCTGGATTGCTTCTCTGATTACAAACATTTCTCATTGATTGTTTGCTACCTAAAGCCCAAGTTTATGTTTCTAAAAAAGGCTAAATAAATGCTTTATTCCCTTTACTTATCAGTTATTATATTAATTGGGTGGTTGACTAGAATCCTCCAACTGCAACCAATGAGTTTTTAAATAATTGTTTTTTAATAGACTAGATAAGTCACTTGGCCCACTAACTCACTAATTCTTACAAAGATTCTTCGACAAAATCAATAAAGAAATTGTATATAATTGTTGCCTATGCCTAATAAAATAATAAATTTACCTTAACATCTGATGAATAAAATTTAAATGAGACACAATGGTAACAAAGAAATATAGTTGAATCTTCACTGCAAAGATACTTCTTTAATAACAAACCAATAATTTTGTTACATTTATCGCTGATCTTTTTTATTTTGTGTAATAACTTTCTATATAAAACCTCACTGGTTAAATATACCTATAATTAATGTGACATATTTTACTCTGTCAATGATTACATACCTCCAAAATTTCTACAGTTGAGTTTTGCCTAGAGATACACTATATTTTACTTATACCTTTCTTTTAAACTCTTTAACTGATTTGCCTATTCAATAAATATGCACTCAGGGCATGTGTTAGCTTTCTGTCAGGATGACAAAATACCTGAGAAAAACAAGATATATTTTGACTCACAGTTCTGGAGTGCTCAGTTCAAAGCTTGCTCTATTGCTCTGAGGCCTGTAGTAAAGCAGAACTTCATGGGGGGAAGCACATAGCACAGCCATGCAGCTCATCTCAAGGCAGCTGAAAAGCAAAAAAGATAGTAGGAATGAGGCAGTGACCACATTCTCAGCAGCATTTTTTACTTTTTTACTTTACTTACTTTACTTTTTTACTTTTTGTCCTGTTGGTTATAACTATTCCAACTCAGTGATATATTTTATTGTGATTTTGATCTGCATATTCTTTATTAGTGATGTGTTAGGCATTTTTTCATGCTCTTTGACCATTTGTATACCGGTTTTTGATAACTGTCTAAGACCATTTACCAATTTTTTTATTATCTTTATTATTTTTTAATGTATTTGGTACAGATTCTCACTGTGCAACTTGGACTTGTAGTGATCTTCCTGTTTTCAGCCTCCCCAGCACTGGGATTACAGGCATATGCCACCACCAGACCCAGTGGCTGGCTCAGCGTGCCTGGGGGCAGGGCTGGCATGGCATGCAGCACCAGGCAGCTTGCAGTCACATTCGGTGGGTTTTGTCCTTTTTTTTTTTTTTTTTTGGTGTGCAGAAACTTTTAGCATGATGTAATACCATTTGTTTATCATTTTATTGTCTGTGTTTGGGAGTCTTACCAAAAACATCATTGACCACATTATATTTTTACTGTTTTTCTTCAATACTTTCATGTATTATGTTTTGTTTGTATGATATACATTTTGATTTGATTTCTATGTGTGGTAAGAGATAGAAGTCTAGTTTCATTCTTTATATGAACATCCATACTCTGTCCCACTTATTAAAGAGATTGTTAGCTCTCAAAAATAAAAGAAAAAAGAAAATAGGAGTGAGGGTCCTAGTGCCCTCAAGGACACAGGCCCAAGGTCTCCTTCCCTCCACCTAGCTCCCAATTCCGAAAGGTTCTACTGCCTCCCAGGAGTGCTGCCAGCTCAAGACTACCCTTCAACACATGAGTCTCTGAAAAACACTTGTGCTCCAAGTCACAGCGGTGCAAACCATGAACTGGACATTGTGCTAGGTGTGTCTTAATGAGTAACAAATGATCTGTGCTTCACTGAACTGCAGTATCAGGTGCAAAAAACAACCAAAAAAACAAACAAAGAAGCATACAATTTTTAATTGTGGCAAAAACTTTAAGGAAAGGGGCCAGGGAGACAGCTCAGTAGAATAAGTGCTTCCCTGGCAAGTGCAAGGGCCTGAGTTCAATCCCTGGCTGCAGAAAAAGGAAAATAAGTGGTAGAAAATGAGTGAAGAGTAAAAATCCATTGACTTTTATTCACTTAAAAAAGTACATTTGGCCTTCCATTTTCAATTAATATGTATTACATTCATCTTCCTATATGGAAAAATTCAAGAAGCTAATCAGAGAAAAGAAAAGAGGATACCATGTGAGGAAGAGTCATGTTCAAACAGTGCACATCAAATAATACAAGATGACATATTTTGAGAAAAGAAAATCTGTTCCTAGTTCTTCCCTATTCTGTCATTTTCTGTGCCATAGAAGCAATGCACATGAGCTACGTGAGTAATACTCAAAAATAAGAACTAGGCTCCAAGTTATGTTTTTCTACGTAAGGATTTACCTTTAAGTGAGTTGATTATTAATAAATGCAGAATGATAGTTTGAGTTTATTGAAAAACTTAAGATGTCCCCTAAAAAACTAGAATGAATCTGTCATATGCTGCTTGCTAAGAAGCAGGTAGATGAAGTGTACTCAAATTCTAATGTTATCTTTCATCAAAAATTCTTCCATGAAAGAACGTACTGCTGTATGCCTGGAATTCTTGCCCGTGGGAAGCAGGAAGTGAGGCATGACGATCAAAAGTTCATGGCCAGCCTGGGCTACATAGTGAGCTCAAGGAAAAGCCCGGACTACCATTACGCTGTATTCTAGAAACAAAAAAGAAAACGAAATGCAAACCAATTTTTTACAAAAGCCCTCCAGTCAGGGGAAAACACTGTACTTCTAAAATGCTTAGGTCATGTGCTATTATTTCACTGTTTATAAATGGACACAGGGATCACAGCTTATTTTCCAAAAGAAAAGAGAAGGATGAATGCTAAATTAGACAGATAATGAACTAAAATGTATGCAAGAATTACCTCCCCAAAACATCTTTCTGTATCAAAAACCAAATTTTATAAGACTCCACTCTCAGGGTCAGTCTAAGCAATAGTAAAAAAAAGGATTTTTTCCATTGGCCTACTGAATTGAATGATGCACACATTGTTATTTTTGATTGACTAATATAATTGACTCATTAGTTCCAAGGGCTTTATGCTGCCATTAAATAAGTCTTTCCTTTAAAATGAATGTTTAAGCTTTCATGTCTCATAGCATTTCTGGTAAAAATAAAACCAAATGAATACATCAGCTAAATTGCATTTTCTTTGCTTTGACCTTTGCAACTTCACCTTAAGTCCAATATAAATACACATAGTTCTCTATAACTCACACTCTAAATTACATTTTTAAAAATATATCAGTAAGACGCAATCAAGGACATCAGTACTGAAGAATTCAATTGTATATTTGTTTAGAATTACACTATAACTTACATAATATAATGAAAATAATTTTAATAATGGAAACATTTAAAATCTAGAAGGGGAAGGAAAAAAATTTTTTCACCAAGCTCATTATGAATTCCAAATTATTTAAAGAACTGACAGAGGGCTGGCCAAATAGCTCAGTGGATTAAAGCACCTGCTTAGGCAGACACAAGGGCCTGGAGTTTGACCCCTGGGCCTGTCGTGCTGGCCCCGCCCCGGGGTGTGCTGAGAGGGCAGGTGAGACTGGGCGTGGTGGCC
>NW_004524690.1:1914113-1923457 GCF_000260255.1 Octodon degus
TTGAGATTGATAAGTAAGGAGTTACTGCAGTCCTTGCGTTGCTTTCTACCTGCCTTTTGGTTCTATTGTCTCCTCTCATTTAGTGTCTTCTTTTTGTGTGATTTCTGAATTTTTGAGTGACATGATTTTATTCCTTCCTCTTTTTCTTTGTATATCAGCTACAGATATTTGTTATTAACATGAGGTCTACATTAAACATTTTATAGTTAACATAGCCAACTTTAAATTTATAACAGCTTCAATATCTTACAAAAACTATGCATTTTACTTAGCTCATTCATGTTTTAACAATTTATTTTTATTGTATATCTTTTTTTTGGTGGAACCAGGGATTGAACTTAGACTCTTGTGCTTGCCAGGGAAGCACTTATTCTACTGAGCCATGTCTCCGGCCCCTTTCATTGTATATCCATTAAGAAACTCTTTGTGATGCTTTTGTCTTTTAACTTCTATATTAGAATTAAGACTACTGATAAATTTCAATGTTAAAATATTATTTTTCTATATTTACTTACATTTTTTTTATTTTGTTTTATTTTGGGTTTTTTTGGGAGAACCAGGAATTGAACTCAGGCCCTTGAGCTTGCCAGGCAAGCGCTTATTCTACTGAGCTACCTCCCCGGCCTTTACTTCCATTTTCCTGTAAGCTTTCTAGTTTCACATGTTTACATGATGTTTTACTTCAGTTTACCTTTCACTTAACTTGAAGACCTGTCCTTAGTGTTTAAGCCAGGTATGGTAGAAATTAAGTCCCTCAGCTTTTGTTTGTTGAAGCTCTTCTTTTGTAAAGAACAGCTTTTTTAGGGCCAACAATATAGCTCAGCAGACTAAGTGCTTGCTTATGTAAGTGCAGAGGCCAGGGTTTGATCCCTAGCACCACATGCCCTGCCAGCCCAATCCCAGGCACTCTGAGCTGGTGATAGAGTCTGGGTGTGCTGACACATGCCTGTAATCCCAGCACTAGGGAGGCTGAAAACAGGAGGATCACTACAAATCTGAACTGCATAGTGAGACATGTACAACAAACAAACAAACAAACAAACAAAAGACATTAAGAACAGCTTATTCTGTTGCCCATGTATAATATTCTTGGTTGTCAGGATTTGTTTTTTCATTATGTCTATTTTTCTCTTTACATTTAGGAAGTTTGGGGCTACTCTAAGTGTGTGGGGGGGGGGGGCACTGGGAAACTAAACCCCAGCCTTCCCACTGACTTATATACCCAGCCTTATCCTATTTTTTAAATTTTAAGACAAAAGTCTCACTAAGTCCCTAAGGTGTTAAGGCTAGGCCTGAGCTTAAGACCCTTCTGCCTTAGCCCCCAGAGTGCTGGAGCTATGGACATTGCCACTAGGCCTGGCTTCACTGTTGTTGTAAATGAGGTTTTGGGGTTTGTTTGGTTTGGGTTTTTTTTTCTTTCTTTCTTTCTTTCTTTCTTTCTTTCTTTCTTTCTTTCTTTCTTTCTTCTTTCTTTCCTTCCTTCCTTTTCTGGGACCTGAACATAATCGTTCATCCAATGATGCCCTATAAGTACATCAGGCTTTTTTTCATCATTTTTATTTTTTCTCTGGTAATTTTAAGAGACTTGTCTTTAAGTTCACTTATTCTTTCTTTCTCTTCATCAAGTCTGTTGCAGATTGGTACTTAAGTTTTCAGTTCATTCATGTTCTTTTCAGCTCCAGATTTTGTTTGTTTCTTTTTTATGGGTTCCATTTATTTGTTGATATTCTCATTTTGTTTGTGTGCTATTTTTCAGATTTTGTTTAGTTGTCTTTGCATGTTCTCTCTAAAACAATTATTTTCAAATATTTTCCAGATAATTCATAAATCTCCATTTTTTAATTGTAGTTGATGGAGATTTATTTTCTTTCCTTGACTTTGATGTGTCTCCTTGACTTTCCAGTTTTATTACAGCCTTATATTGGTGTCCGCACAACTGAAGAAACAGCTGTGTCTCCAGTCATGCTCCTCCCATGTTACTCTCCCTTACACCCCTCATCTCCTCACTCCCTTCCTATTTTAATAATAATCTTCTTTCTACTTTCATGTCTTCGGTTTCAAACTCCATCTATTAGAATAAATATGAGTATTTATTCTGAGCCTAGTTTTTGTTTAACATGATAATTCATAGTTCCACTCATTTTCCTGTAGATCACATAATTTCATTCTTCTTTATGGCTGAATGACATCTGTGTGTGTGTGTGTGTGTGTGTGTGTGTGTGTGTGTGTGTGTACGCATGTGTGTGTGTGAGAGAGAGAGAGACATTTTCTTGATCCACTCATCTGTTGATAGCCATCTTGACTGGTTTCCATATGTTGGCTATTTTTGCATGGTGCCAATAAACAGATGTGCAGAGATCCCTGTACAATGCTGACTTTTATTCCTTTTGTATATATGAAGGAGTGGTGTAGCTGCATCTCTAATAGCAGCTCTACTTTTCTTTTCTTTTCTTTTCTTCTTTTAATGTATTTTGTACAGGGTCTCACTACACAGATCGGACTTGTAGACTCAAGTTTGATCCCCAATACCACATACCATGCTGGCCCTGGAGCCCTGGGCATGCTGAGCCAAAACCAGGCATAGTGGTGCACACCTATAATACCAGTGCTGGAGAGGCTGAGATCACTGTGAGTCTGAGCTGAACAGCAAGACCTTGTATAAAAAAAAAAGTGGACATCCAGTTTTTCCAGCACCATTTGTTAACGAGATTGTCTTTTCACCAACATATAACTCCTTTATTGTCTGGAGTTAAATGGCTATAGTTCTGTGGGTTTGTTTCTGCATTCTCTATTTTGTTCCATCAGTGCACACATCTATTTTTGGTGCCAATATCACCCTATTTCCTAAACTACAGCTTTGTGAAATGATTTCAACCTAAATATTGTGATGCCTCCAGCCTCACCCTGTTGTTTAAGATTGCTTGGTCTATCCTGGATATTTGTGTTCATATATGAATTTTAACTATTTTTTCTAATTTAGTGAAGAATGTCATTGAAATTTTAGTGGAGATTGAATTGAATCTGAATATCACTTTTGATAATATGGCGTGTGTGTGTGTGTGTGTGTGTGTGTGTGTGTGTGTGGTACCAGGGATCGAACTCAGGGCCTTCCACTTGCCACTCAGGTGCTTTTTTTTTTTTTCCAAATTATGAAAACTTCAAACTTGCTGAAGCATATTAATAAAACTGAATTTTAAAAACTCTTTTAAAAATAATTTTATTGAGAAACAAATAGCAACAAGACAGTTGCAAAACCAATTAGTAGAACAGTTTCAATAATTAATACATTGCATATTGTTGTCTTAGTGGTTTTTTCATTGTACAAGGTGCAGACATGATATCCTGTCCACAAACACCATTAGAACAAATCTTTCTATTCATTGAATTAAGAGAAAGTAGCTGTATATCTATCCTATTTTGAATATACAGGTACAAAATGGTCCTTCACTTGTGTCCCTCTTTTTGTTTAGTTTTATCAGAGATGGTTATTCCACCTAAATATTGTAGGTGGGTGAATTCAGCAAAATATTCCAATATAGTTCAGTAGTGCATAATAGTAATGGATTTTCCATAGGACTGGCAATGTTAGAAGTTGTTGACTTGAGCCTTTTACAGCTCAGCATATTAATATGGCTTTACTTTTTATACTTTGTTTTTATACTTTTCTACTGGATGCTTAAAACCAAAATAAAGCAAGACCCATATAACGAGAAATGCAACTTTTGTATCTGATAAGGTCCATCAAATCCCCTCAGGATTTATCCTGAAACCCTGTACTGCAGTTTGTAGATCGTTTGTCAGTGTTAGCCATGTGGATGAGTTATGGCTGTTGCTAGGCCAGTGCTTATTCTACTGAGTTATCTCCGTGGCCCTAATATGGCTATCTTAACAATATTAATCTCCTGACTCATGAATGGGAGGTTATTATGGCTTGTCTAAATGTCCCCAAAAGTCTCATGTGCTCATAGGTAAAACTTTTGGAAGGTGATTAGATTACCAGGATTTATAGTTGGCTTCCTGTTAGGAAGTGAGATCTGGCCAGAAGAGGTAGGTCACTACAGTCAGAGCTTGGAAGGGTTTAATCTCTGTCCCAGTTCTCTTTTCCTCTCTCTACTTCCTGTCTGCCTACTTCCTGTCTTATGTCATGCCCTACCATGTTCTTCTGCCTTGGACCAGACCACCGGTAGTGGATTTTTTTTTTTTTTTTTGGCGGGGGGTGGGGTACCAGGGATCAAACTCTGGACCTTATGCTTGCCAGTAAGGTGATTATGCCACTGAGATATCTCTCTGGCCCAGAGGATTTCTAACTGGTGATCAACTTATAACTCAGATGAATTGAATTATCATGGTGCTGGGTGTGGAAGGCCCACCTGAGGATTGTTGTCAGCAGCATAAAAGGCAGAATAAGAGAAGCTGTCGGAATGCTGTTAGTGATGATTTTCAAGAAGCTGTTGGAAGCTGTTGGTTCTCCTAGGCTGTTCACCTGGGTGACCTTGTTATGCTCACCTTCCCAGTGAACTTGGCTGCTTTTGTCCAAGCAGGAGCTCAGGACCTCATTGTCAATGAGAATGGCTATGATTCATTCTAGGGGAGCTCTGGTCTTCATCTTTGCTTCCTGGCTCCTGAGGGGAAGAGGATTCACTGCTCAGCCTTATGGAGAAGCTTGTCACACTGGTTTTCCTGATGGGAACATAGCTTTGCACATTGCTGGAGGAGTTCAGGACCTCACTATTGCTAAAGATGGCTGTCGTACCTTTGAGGAAGCTCTGGTGCTTACCTTGAGCATTGCTTACTGGCTGGAGTTCAGATTCCTCAGCCTGCAAGCACAGATCCTTCATCCTGCTGGCATAGAATTTCTAGCTTCCATCACTGATCTTTGGACCTTTCCAGTGCAGACCCATGAAGCAGACTTTGTCATGGGCTCTAGGCCTCCAGCTGGACCTGTGGGAGGCATTGTTATGAGTTCTAGGTTTTCAGCTTGATTCATGCAGGATATTAAGATCTAGGCACTCAGCTAGGTTCTTTGGTCTTTAGTGTGTGAACAGATTTTCCGCATTCATTGTATAAGACTCTTTGGGTGATTCATTATATAGTTATCTTATAAAATGTGTCCTGTATCGTACTGTTTCCCTTGCAAAAACCCCAAACCATGACTCCACCATACAAAATAAACTTCTCTTCCTTTAAGTTATGGCCATCGGACATTGTCTTTGTGAAGAGGAAAGTAAGACAAAGGCCTTTCCATCCTCTAGTATCTTCTTCAAAAGTTCTTTCTTCAGAGTTCTGTAATTTTCATTGAAGAAGTCTTTTGCCTTCTTGGGTAGGTTGACTCCAAAGTACCTTTTAATCTCTTGTGAATGGCATTGTCTACATTATTGCTGTGTAGAAAAGGTACTGATTTTTTTTAATGTGGATTTTGTATTCTTCCAGTATTTATTTTAATATTTTTTATTACTTCATTATTATTTCAGTTTATATCTTATTACTTAGGGTTTATTTTTGTATACCAAATTAAAGAATTAACATTTCTTTTCCAATTATTCAGTATCTAAATAATATATATTAAACACAAATTCATTTATTACCAATGACTGAAATTTCACCTTTATCCTATCCTCTCACACTCTGTAATTTCTATTTTACTTCTGTAATCTATTTGGATCTACTGATTTAACTTTCTCTGGATCATTAGCATAGTATTTTAATTAAAAGAATTAGAACTATGACTTACTAACTGTTTCATTTATATTATTACCTTTTGTGTGCAGATAGATTCTAACCTCCTTCAAATCAAAAACTACATTTTATATTTGTGCCTGTCTCTGTACGTGTTCTCAGGAGCCCTTAGAACAATACTATATGCTCATGGAACTGAATTTCATTTGTCTGAACATGGTCTTATGATTTCAGAAACATCTGTATTTAGAAACAAGCTTTTAAAACTTTGTAGAAAAGTGGAAATAACTATGGAACAATCTTAGATAATGATAAAGGTAAGTGATATTGTTATTTCCTATAATTACAAGAGCATCAGTGATGCTGGATATTCTTTTTAAGTATGAAAGCTTTTAAGATCTGATTTGTTTGATTTAAGCTTATGGTTTGTATTAATTAGAAATAATTTTGTTACTCTGAAATAGAATAGAAAAAAATATTTTTTTACCCTGTTCATGTGCTTATGGTTTGCAAAAATGACCATATTGTGGTACAGAAGATAGTGGCTTTTGTATGAGGAGACATGATACAAATTCTGGGTCACTTACTGGCTCTTTGCCTGTCATGTTAGATTCATAATATGCATTGCTAGTGGCAATAATCCTTAGAAAGAGTGTCATCTTCAGTGTCATGGTATTCAACATTTGTTGCTATCAGAACTACTACATGCAATTGCTTCAAAGAGACCTCTCACATTTAAAAAAATGTCCTTTAAACTCAAGTATACAAGCAGAAAAAATTGATTTTGTATCTAGGTACTTCTTTCCTTCAGACACCCTGTGAAATTCAAAGGAAAACATCTCCACACATAACATCAAGTGTGGAAACTAGATTATTCCCTACCTCTTGTTCCTCGGAAAGTAGGCTTTGCCTCCATTGTACTCAAAATCAATTTTTACCTCTCAAGAAATTTTGTACAATAGATCTAATGTTGTACGGAAAATTCAATGATTTCTCCACAGATCCATGAAATAACAGAGCATGAGAGCGTCTTTAATATTGAGGCTCAAGAAAGTTATGTTTCCAGATCCAAGACATCTAAGTGTGGATAAAAGTCCAGGTTGGAAGAAATACACAGGACAGGATTCATGGAGAGATGAGGATTTGACCTAGGGCATTAGCATCAAAAAAAAAAAGTAAGACCTAGAAGAATATGAGAAATAACAGGATTTAATAATTGACTGGTTGTATACAAGTGTTTTTAAAGATATACAAAAAAAAGCACACAGAGAGTGAGAACATTCCAGAGAGCTGTTGTGCAGCCATTGGTACCTGTATTGGGGAAACATAGCATACAAGCAAGAAGCTAACAGCCTCAGTGGCGAAAATTTTTTCATGTCAGAGACGGAGAAATCTTGCAGTGGTTTATGTCATCCTTCTTCTCCAGACACAAGATACCAAAAAGTTGCAATCAAAGATCTCTTCATCTTATTGACAAACTCACTAATAAGCCAAAATGTCTGTCAAAGTCAACCTCAGCGTTTCAGACCAGTTCTATCGCTACAAGATGCCCCGTCTGATTGCCAAGGTTGAGGGCAAAGGAAATGGAATCAAGACAGTCATAGTCAACATGGTTGACGTTGCAAAGGCGCTTAATCGGCCTCAAACGTATCCCACCAAATACTTTGGTTGTAAGCTGGGAGCACAGACCCAGTTTGATGTAAAGAATGACCGGTACATTGTCAATGGATCTCATGAGGAGAATAAGCTGCAAGACATGTTGGATGGATTCATTAAAAAATTTGTTCTCTGTCCTGAGTGTGAGAATCCTGAAACAGATCTGCATGTGAATCCAAAGAAACAAATAATAAGTAATTCTTGTAAAGCCTGCGGCTATCAAGCCAGGCTCGACACACATCATAAACTCTGCACATTCATTCTCAAAAACCCACCTGAGAATAGTGACAGTAGTACAGGAAAGAAAGAAAAGGAAAAGAAAAACAGAAAAGGCAAAGATAAGGAAAATGGCTCAGTGTTCAGCAGTGAGACCCCACCCCCGCCACCCCCAAGTGAAATGAGCCTGCCCCTTCGGGCTGTGGAGGGGGAGGAGGACGATGACTGGGGTGAGGATACAACTGAGGAGTTGCAGCGGCGCAGGATGGACAAAATCAGTGACCATGTCAAAGTTTTGACGCTCAGTGACGATCTGGAAAGAACTGTAGAAGAGCATGTGAATATCCTGTTTGATTTTGTTAAGAAAAAGAAAGAAGAGGACATTATTGATTCATCCGACAAAGAAATTGTTGCTGAAACAGAAAGACTAGATGTAAAAGCCATGGGCCCTCTTGTTCTGACTTAAGTTCTTTTTAACGAGAAGATTAGAGAACAAATTAAGAAATATAGGCGTCATTTCCTCAGATTCTGTCACAACAACAAAAAAGCTCAGCGGTACCTTCTTCATGGTTTGGAGTGTGTGGTGGCGATGCATCAGGATCAGATCCTTTCCAAGCTCCCACATATCTTGAAGGAGATGTATGATGCAGACCTGTTGGAAGAGGAGGTCATCAGCAGCAGGTCAGAAAAGGCCAATAAGAAGTACGTTTCGAAAGAATTTACCAAAGAGATTCGTGTCAAAGCGGAGCCATTTATAAAATGGCTGAAGGAGGCAGAGGAAGAATCTTCCAGTGGTGAAGAGGAGGAGGAGGATGCAAACAATGAGGTGGTTTATTCGAAAACTGCCAGCATGCCGAAGGTTGAAACTGTGAAGTAGGAAAACAAGGATGACGACATTGATATCGATGCTATTTAAGGCTGGATGCGGCCTAGCTAAAGTGTAACGCTGCAACTTGTTCTCCACTATCAGCCAGAAGTGCAACGTGTGTGCAGAAGCTAGAGTGGCTTAACATCGTGCTACACTTTCTACTAAAAATCTATTACTGTGAGTGGTCTGTACCGAAGCCCAGTGAGACCTAGGGAGGTCCATACACATCAGTGAGCAGATGTAGTTTACTTATTTATAGCATGTTTCCTTTGAAAAAAAACTAGTGGTGGACATATTTGGATCACATTTATACAGTTATAAAAATAAAGATTTGATTTTGTTCACTTGAAAAAAAAAAAGCACACAGAAAGATTTTCATCTTTACTAATCAGTAGAGAAATGTAACTCTAAACTACAATGAAAAGCCACCTCATAAACATTAGGTTGGCTATTACTAAAAATAACTAAATAGTTAATTTAATTAAAGTGTTGGTGGAAACTGAGAAACTGAAACACTTATACCCTGTTAGTGGAAGTGTAATTTTATAACTGCTATAGAAAAAAGGCACTTTCTCAAAAAAGCAAAAAAAAAAAAAAATTATCATACAATTGAACAAGTCTAAGTAATTTTAAGAATATTTCCAAGACAACTGAAACCAAGTTATTTTTTAAATAATTTTATTAAGAAACAAATAGCAATGAAACAGTTTCAAACCCAATCAGTAGGACAGTTTCAATAATTAATACATTGCACGTTGTTGTCTTCTTGGTGATTATTCAGAGTACAAGATGCAGACATGATATCCTGTCCACAAACACTATTAGGACAAATCTTTCTATTCATTGAATTAAGAGAAAGTAACTGCACATCTATCCTAACTATTTTGAATATGCAATACAAAATGGTCCTTCATTCTAAATGGGGAAA
>NW_004524690.1:1928152-1929367 GCF_000260255.1 Octodon degus
GATTTGAAACTGTCTCATTGCTATCTGTTTATCAATAAAACTTTGAAAAAAAAGTCAATAGCATTCCTCTACACAGATAACAAACACACTGAGAGGGAAATTAGAGAAATAATACCTTTTGCAATAGCGCCGCGGAAAATGAAACACCTTAGAATTAATCTAACTAATGAAACCAAATTCTTGAAGAGGTATATGTCAGCCCAGGTTCACAGCAATATTATTTACCTCATGAAGGCAGTAGCAACCCAGGTTTATCAAAGGATGAATGGATAAAGAAAATGTGATAGAGATAGATGATAGAAGATAGAAGGTAGATGATAGATAGATAGATAGATAGATAGATAGATAGATAGATAGATAGATGATAGATAGATAGACAGACAGACAGACAGACAGACAGACAGACAGACAGACAGACAGATAGATAGACAGACAGATAGATAGACAGATGATAGACCTATATACAAAGGAGCCTCAAAAAGAAAGACAATTCTGGCACGTACTATAACATGAGGATGTCATGCTAAGTGGAGTAACCCAGTCATTAAAAAGACAAAAACACTCTGATCTCATTTTTATGAAGCACCTAGAGAGGTCCAATTCATAAGCATCAAAAGTAAGACCTTCAGGAGCTGCAGGGAGGAGGGTGCACAGTGATTGCTGGATGAGGACAGAGTTCCAATCTTCCAAGATGAAGAGTTGATGGAGATGGACAGCGGTGATTCTGCACAACATCGCGAATATACTTATAATCCTGAGCCATGTAATTAAAACTTCCTATAATGGCAAAATGTATGTGTGCTATACCATAATTAAAAATAAAAATTCAAAGAACTTTAACTGTGTCTGTAATTTATCTGGAAAGAGACAGTAGTGGTGCATCATTATATAAAACTTGGAAGCCAAATGGAAGGGTAACTATTATTTGGGGGACAGCTGTTAAATCTGGTAAAAGCAAATCTGCTTTTGGAGCTCAATTGGACTGAATGAATATGGTAGGTAAGACTTGACCTCTGAGGAGAAGGATGAAAACCCAGAAAGAATGGTCTATGAAACAAGCAAGAAGCCAAGGTACAGTGGTGCACATCTGTAATCCCAGCACTCAGAATGCTGAGGCAGGGGGATCACTGCGAGTTTGAGGCCAGCCTGGGCTACCATGTGAACTCAAGGCCATCCTAAACTGCATAGTGAGACCCTATCTCAAAAAAGGAAGAA
>NW_004524690.1:1930407-1952378 GCF_000260255.1 Octodon degus
TACCTATGAGTACACAGATGCAAAGAAATCTCAGGTAAGTACTGAGTGGAAACAAGTCAGGAATCCTAAGTTGGAGTTGGTTTATTAATGGCAAAGTCCAGGATATGAAAATGATGACCGTGCTGTATCGGGAGTGGCAGGTAAGGCCACTGGCCATGTGAGGAGGGAGAGGAAATCTGACTCAGCATCTCATGCTAAACATGAGCATTGCAGCTAATAACAGTACAGGGTAAGGAGAAACACAAAGGCTGCAGCGTGAGCGCAAGCACAGAGGTATCAGCCTAGTAGAGCATGATGGGAAATAACCGAAATCAATCACATAGAGATACTAAGATTATTCAGTTCACACAAATCACAAAAATATATACATAAATAAAAATATATGCAGAGAGTCTGCAAAACATGTACACACACTAGAGACATTTATCCATATAAATAAATGTCTAGAAGCTGATGGCCACCACTTTGCGAACCGAAATTCTATTTATAATTATAAAGGCTAAAAGTAGCTTGTTCTAATCTTGCAATGTCTCAAATAAGTTTAGCATTAAAACATTTGTGCAAGATTTTCTTTGCCTGATGCATACTTTTTTTTTTTCTGACTCTGTATATGGAGAGGAAGAACATGGGAAGACACAATGTTATTTGGAGAATATGAATTTCAACTGAAGGGTAAAGAAAAGTCTGAAGGTGAGGGGAAATTTACTGAAAAAAGACCATGGAAAGATTACAGGGAAGATACAGAGGGCAGGGGTAGAACGAATAACGTAAACTGGAATGTGTCTGGACTTGGGGAAGCATCAGAAGAGAGGACAAACCAGTGAAACAAGGGGGACATGGGAAAGTTTGAGTATGGTTCTTTCTGTTGCTATAACAAAACGCCTAATGCTGGATAATGTGTAAGAAAAAATAGTTTTATTTGGTTCATGCTTCTGGTGGCTACAAAGTCCAAACAGCACTGCACGGGGTCCAGGCATCCAGCACACAAACCTCTACATGACACATTCAAATCACATTGAAGCCAGAGCAGGAGCACGCAAGAAGAAAGGATTCATTTTTACAGTATTTTAATTCAAAAGTCAGTGCACTTTTATAAAAGTACAGTTGGGGAGAGACTCCCATAAAATATCACATAAGGTTTTTTTGACTGTAATGAGCTCCGTGGTCATGTACTTTGTACTTTAGAGCAAGATCAAGCGTTTTCCTTGCCTGATTTGTTCTGAAATATACCTCAAATTGGAAGCAAGGTGTGTGCTTACTAGAAACATGGGTTACATCAAACCCTTTTCCATGAATATTTTATCAGTAGAGGCGAATTAAAAGATCAGATTAAATTCAGAGCAATAACTGGAACTTCACTCAGAATTAATGTGCCTCATTACTTGAGTGCAGCCTTCGAGAGCAAATACTGATCATTTCACAGGCAGGGCACTGAACTGGTCACACGCTTCGGCATGTCTCAAATAATCCACTCATACTTTAATATCTCATAATTGTGACAAGATATTCTAGAATGGAAATCATGTCTGGTCATTTATATGCTTTCATTTTGTGCAGATCAATATAGTTCATGGCCTAGTAGGCCTGGTAGCTTAAGTATCTAAATGGTGTTTAATATAATCTTCCCCAGTAGATAAAACTGTTTTGGGAAAAAAGCAAAATATGAATGTAGCAATGTATAATATTGAGAAAGTATTCACTTAAACTTAAATTCACTCAATGTTTATAATAAATGGTTCACTGAAGTTTTAAACTTTTTCCATCCTGCTTCTCTGGATGCATTTTAGCTATGTGGCTATTTGTCATTTCAGTTTTTCTATGGTAAATGAACATGACTCACTTTTGACTACCTGCGGTAGGCCCTGCTGGGGGGGCTTCCGTGATCTCATCCTTTGCTCTCCTCGTGTTAAGAGGTGAAAGTTTTACTCCGCCTTTTAAACTGGCTTTGGCTAAGCACAGAATACATAGTATTTTTCAATTACTTGTATAATGCAAAGTACTTGATGGCTCCCAATGGAACCTTGAACCACAATACGAGCGAATCTAAACCAATCAACTGGGGAGACCACTTGGAGTAAAGCAGAGCGCCCAGCTTATCAGCCTGGTAACCAAAGAAATTTGTTGCTCTGTAAATACGCTTTTCATGATGTGATGCACAGGCGCAGGTATGTGATGCACTAATACTCTGTTACCCTCGGAAATATGTAGCATTCTTATATTTAAAGAGAAAATAGAAGTGTAATGTTTAGATTGGGCAGGAAAAAAAGTATAGTATGTTATCTAATCACAATTTGTCCCACCTCTGACCTACCTAACAAATCATTAGTCTTTTTTCTTTTTTTTTTTTTTTTTTTGTATTTTTAGGGAAGGGTCTACAGGGTATTCAGGGTGTCACTACTAGATCAGACTCATAGCGATCCGCCTGTTTATAACCTCCTAAGAGCTGGGATTACAGGTGCACGCCACCACACCCAGCCTCAATTGCCCTCTCAGTGCACCCCAGGGGCAGGGCTGGCTCAGCAGGCCCTGCGATCGAGCCTCCTGCCCCCGTGCTTGCTTGCAGGCACTTTAATCAACTGAGTTATTTGGCCGGCTCTTATCATTAGTCTTCTAAATTAACTCATATTCCATTTTACCCCCAGTCTTGCATGCCACTCTGTCCTGCTCCCGGTAAACTGAACTGGACACGGAGTTCAGGCATGGTGGTGCACACCTGTAATCCCAGCACTGGGGAGGTTGAAAGCAGGAGGCCCACCACAAGTCCGAGCTGCATAATGAGACCCTGTGCCAAATACACTTTTAAAAAGTGAAGAAACGGGGGCTGGTGAGATGGCTCAGTGGTCTAAAGCACCTACTTAGAACAAGTTTAGCAAAGCTCAGGACAGCGGTTCAATCCCCCAGCACCACATGCCAGCCAGCCCCACCCCCTGGTGGGCTGAGCTGGCCACACACACACACACACACACACACATAAATAAATAAATAAATTTTTTTTTAAAAAGGGAAGAAATGATTAACTCATATTCCAAAACTAGAGATAATTTGCTTCAAAATGGCTTCATTCATATTATTCTGTTACAGTGGTCATTATTTGTTTAAATGCTAGGAAGTAACTCCATTTGGGCTGATACCTTACTGAAAGTTTAAATTATTAGAAGACAGCTGTCCCCATTGTCAGTGGCATTCTATTTTGCACAAGAAAAACTACTAGAGGAAGAGGTTGGGCCAAAGGCTGACCAGGAGTCAAGCTGAAATTAGGACAAGATTGTCACTTCTCTTTGAATGATAAAGTCAAAACTAATTGCTCGTCAGGATCTGTGCTAATGTTTTAAATATTAAATTTTAACATTTAAGGATGTTCACAATCATGATTACAAACAGACTTCACACTACCAACTTTTTCCTTATCTATTAGAATATTGATTCATTGGAGATGGGGCAACTGCATCTATTTGTTTTAACATCACTGCTGATATTTTTGTACCATACTAAATAAGAATAACTTGTAAACAAAAAAAGAGGAACATTAGCAAAGTGGTTGGATTTGAGGGATAACTAAAGGATTTTCCAATAATGTAAAACACACACATGCACACAAGTTTTTCTTCTTTGGCTGAAAATACATTGTTCAGAGCCAAGGTAGTTATATTATAAGAAAAAAGTCTGAAATCAAATGGCCAAAATTCTCTCCTAATTACTTACTTATCTTTGGTGAGGTCATTTAATTTCTATCTTTTCTTCTACAAACAGGGAACAGAGATATCTACTTGCCAGGTTAGCTATGTGCATGGAATAGTATTATGCCAACTTTAAGGCTGCATTTGAAAATAAGACAATATTACCCATCAGAAGGGGGAAAGGCCATTAACTTGTCAAAACATACTGAATTACTTATACTGCTAGACAATTACCTAATAAATGCAAGACCAGACCAGGCACTGATAATGCTGGATGGAGAAGGAGAAAACCTCAACATAGGATACTATCTGCAAAGGGATAACCAGGTGTTTCAGCCCAATATGGGAGATCCCCAAGAGAAATAAGGAGAAAGAAGTTAGCAGAATCTAATATGGTGGTTAAGAACAGATGCTAGACGCAAGCACTGCCTACTCCTTAGTGTGGCCTCAGAAAACCTCAACAAATGGCTCTGAACCCAAATGGCTCAGGACTCTCAATAGATTCATTTTATTCTCAAATTATGGAACCAGTTTTAGACAGAAAGAGACAATAGGATGTACCTTGGAATAATGCACTTGATTAGAGGTACTTGATGTTTTATAGGCAGCTACTCTCATTTTCCATTTGAAAATCAGGTTATTTCTATTTCGCATATTCGAAAACGTAGACGTATAAAAGCAAAGTCAGAACTGGACGAATTTTGCAGATACAGTAAAAATAAAAGTGAATTGCTCTTACAGATTTAGCTTTTATGAATAATTATTCATGGTCTTTTTTTATTTTATAGTACAGTAAGTCTTTTTTTCTTTGATGGCTATAAAATAGGTCCATTTATTGAGGCCATAATGATCAAAATGAAAACTTGAAAAGTTACAGGCTCATACACTAAAGGGAAATGTTTGAATATTTAACATACTAAAACTTTTCTTATATCAAGCTTTCAAAAAGTATATGTGAAGGTGAGTCCTGTGCACTTAGTTTTAATGCAAATAAGTGTTGATTTGGGAAATAATTCTGGTAATTTTTTCCTTATTTCCAGATGCACAAAGTCAAAAAATATAACTTTTCCTTCTAACAGAACTTCATGGCAATGGTGAATGCTTTTAAAATAAGTAAAACATTATTCACAAATCTTGTAAAGCTTATTTTTTCTTTATACATTTCTTCAACTTACAAACTACTAAAATGTCCCTTTTATCCTTTTTCTCACTTCCTACAATGAACATGTATACTTTTCTCTTAGGATATGCACTCAGGCTTTCACAGAGAGCAAATTGGTCAAGCAATGGCTGTGACTTATCCACATGGATGACACTGACAAAGGATCTACAAACTGCAGTGCAGGGTCTCAGGATAAATCCTGAGGGGATTTGACTGACTTTATCAGATCCAAAAGGTACAATTCTTGTTACATAGGTCTTGCTTTATCTCGGTCTTAACCATCCAGCAGAAAAATATATAAACGAGGTATAAAAAGTAAAGCCATACTAATATGCTGAGCTGTAAATGGCTCAAGTGAACAACTTCTGACATTGCCAGTCCTACGGATAACCCACTACTATTATGGACTACTGGACTATATTGGATTATTTTGCTGAATTCACACACCTACAATATTTAAATGACAATGGGATACCCTTCTCTGACAAAACTAAACAAAAAAGGGGGATACAAATGAATGACCATTTTGTATCTCTATATTCAAAAAAATTAGGATAGATATACAGCTAATTTCTTTTAATTCAATGAAGAGAAAGATTTGTTCTAATAGTGTTTGTGGACAGGATATCATGTCTGTACCTTCTACAATGAAAAAACCACTAAGACAACAATATGCAATGTATTGATTATTGAAACTGTCCTACTAATTGTTTTTGAAATTGTCTTGTTGCTATTTGTTTCTCAATAAAATTACTTTAGAAAATGGCAATGATTTAAAAATAAATACCTGTCAGTATTGTCCAACTATTCTGTGCTGGAGAAAGGTATTTTGAGATATTATCTGCCCAACTAGTTTTCTTGCTTTCTGCAAATGTTTTAAAAATTATGCATTGTTTTATTTGTCATCATTCTCTGCCTAAATGCTTGTGAGTAATCTAGGATCATTGAACCATGTAAAATAAAGACTAATTATTAGTTCATAAAAATACAATGTGATAAACATTATTATAGAATTGGAATAGATATCATAATAAAAATGTTATAAGATTAAAACAGGGCTGGTGAGATGGCTCAGTGGTCTAAAGCACCTACTTAGAACAAGCTTAGCAAAGCACAGGGACCGTGGTTCAATCCCCCAGCACCACATGCCAGCCAGCCCCGCCCCCTGGTGGGCTGAGCTGGCCACACACACACACACACACACACACACACACACACACACATAAAAAAAATAAAAAGATTAAAACAACGTAATTCTGTGAGGGTAGTCAAGGATTTACTTATGCAATACATCCAATGAAAGATGTACATATTCATTTTCTATTGCTATGCAGCAAGTTGCCCCAAACTTGGAAACTTTTTTTTATTAATTTTATTGAGAAACAAATAGCAATGAGACAGCTTCAAAGCAGGTTAGTAAGACAGTTACAATAATTAATACATTGCATATTGTTGTCTTTGTAGTGGTTATTCATAGTACAAGATGCAGACATGATATCCTGTCCAAACACTATTACTACAAATCTTCTCATTGAATTAAAAGAAAGTAGCTCTATATCTATCCTAACTATTTTGTATTTACAGGTACAAAATGGTCCTTCATTTGTATCCCCCTTTTTCTTTAGTTTTGTCAGAGATGGATGTTCCATTACCATTCAAATATTGTAGGTGCATGAATTCAAAATAATCCAATATAGTCCACTAGCCCATAATAGTAGTGGGTTGTCCATAGGACGGGGAATGTCAGAAGTTGTTGATTTGAGCCATTTACAGCTCAGCATATTAGTGTGGCTTTACTTTTTATACCTCACCACACTTGGAAACTTGAAGACCCATTTGGTCTCTGAGAGTTTTTGTGGGTGTGGATTTGGGCATGACTCAACTGAGTCTTCTGCTCAAGTATAATGAGGCTAAAATCCAGATATGAATTGTGCTGCATCCTTATCTGGAGCTCAGAGACAGGTGCCAAATTCATGCAAGCGTTGCCAGAATTCAATGTTTTGCAGCTGTGGTTCTCTGCTTTTTTGCTGGCTGTCTGCCTGGGGAGCTCTCATCTCTAGAGGCTGCCCACACTCTGCTCACAAGCTGGTTCACAGCATGGCAATTTATTTCTCCAAGAGCAACATGAGACTCCCCCTCTCCAGTCTACTAAGACAGAGTTTTATATAAAAAATGTAACCACAGAAGTATTTCCCATTACCTCTGCCATATTTCATTGACTGGAAGCAAATTAACTTAAGGAAGATGATTACCAGAAAACATGAGTCATTTGGGCTTACCATTGTGTATGTGTGCCGTGAGAAAACCAAAACATCAAATGATAATGATGAGAGAGATAAGCTTTGGAGTTGAGTTTGTCTGGGCAGCAGAAATAGGGAAGAGATAAATCCAACCAAGGAAAAAAATTAAGCAACAGAGAAGAAGAAAGTGCACATCACATTCTGAATACTGTAGTAGTTACAGTGCAGCTCAAAACCTCAAGCATTCCCACTTCCTGTAAATGACCAAGAATACCAAAAGCTTAAGCAGAGTTTTAATTAATGCAGGTGTTTATGTCCTTACGATTGTTCTAGCAAAATACCATAAACTAGGTGGCTTATCAACAACAAAAATTTATTTCTCCTAGTTCTTGAGAGTGGGGAATCTAAGAGCAAGATACCAACCAATTCGGTGTCTAACTAGGGTCCATTGTCTGGCTCATAGCAGCATCTTACTCTTATGTCCTCACACACCAAATGGAAGAGAAAGCTCACTGTTACCCCTCTTAGGAGGGTTTCAATCTTACTCACGAGAGCTCTCCTCAAGATGTAATCACTCTTCAAAGTCCTCAACCCCTAATACCATTACTTGGAGGTTCCAATTTCAATACATGAATGGGGCCCACAAGGAGGGAATTTAAGGAGAGAGTACCATGCTGCTAGGTGCATAATCTTCCCCAGATTCCCACTCCATAAGTGATGGTATTGGTCTGGCTGACTGGGCTGACCTGGGCTGACCTGGGCTGCCTGGGCTAAGCTGGACTGACCTGGGCTGACCTGGGCATGTGTCAGAACTGGTAGATCTGAGTAGGAGAGGAGAACACAAAAGAGATACAGAAATAAACACAAGAAGGGAGGTACAATAAATATTAAAGTATGGAAATCAATAGTAACAGTGTCAGAAAGAGAGTCAGAATTTGTAAATAGAAGAAAGCAAGTTGAAGGATAGTGCAATTTTACCAAAGAAAGAAGTTCTAGATAGAATAGATTCAAAACAGAATAGAGGAAGCTAATAGAGTAGGAGACTTATGTGAAGCAAACTTCATAAAAGCTTAGAAGGGAAAAATAAAACTGCAAACTGGAGGGATAAAGGCCTTTATCTGAAGATTATTTTACATTTTTTTAAGTGGAAGTCCTTTTCAAGGACTTCATGGCTCTAAAAAGTATTTTATTTTAGAACAAAGTTAGGAATAATACATTTCAATATTCATTAACCAAAAGTGAAGTAGATCTAACTTTATACTTGGTATTAAACATCACATTTCATTTTTACAAAATAAGAATGGTAACTACTTTTCAAGTACCTACCATATGGTAGGCTTGAGCTTTATAAATATTGTCTTCATTAATTCTTACAGCCCTGAAAGTAATTATGAATATACACATTTAGACCTGAGGAAATTGGCAGTCAAGAAATGAGGTCAACTCCGAGGAACTCTGCCCCCACTGTTTCCTATATGAATCACATCTCATGAAAGCTGTACTGTTCAGTCATGGCATGCCTTCCTTTACCATCCAATGAAAATAAGAGCCTCAGGGCCTCCAGCTCCAAAGCCTTCCTACTTTTAGTATGTACCAAAAAGTCAAGATGCAGTTTATGGAGTTACATTATGATTATCTATTGAGCCCTTACTTTGTGTCAAGTGGTATTTCATGTTCTACATGCTATTTTATTAAATTTCCACAGCTTCCTGAGGTGGTTGCTATCATTATACAAACAAGGAAACTGAGCTGTCATAGATAAATAAAAGCCCGAGTCACTCAGGTACTTAGTGGTAGATTCAAGAATGAGCCCAGGCATCCCTGATCCCAGCATGCAAAGCTAATCTAAGGTATTCCTGGTGCCACACATGCTTCTCAGGCTGACTACCTATAATAGTTACTCTGAAGTCATCCTCACATTTATCTCTTTCCTATCAAAAACTATCTTGCTACCCTGCAATGATTTATTATCACACATCAGCTTTTATAGTCACCTCCACACAAATCTGTGGTTGATTAATTAACTAAAATTGGAAGACATTTTGATGATGAAAAGTGCTAAGTAATCCTATGAATAATAATTAGCACTGGCATGCTAGTCCAACTAAATTATGTATATCAGTATTGAGAATCAATCAGCAGGAGGGTCAGGCATTTGATGACCAGAACCACGTAAGATGGATTAGTTAGAGCAATTACAGATGACTATAGCATGTAATAACAGCAAACAATCAATAAATAAGTCATACACCTAATGCATACCATGCCCCTCACAGGACCCTGGAAACCTAATACAAAACAACACAACACATCATGGTCACCAGTTTTGTGGATTTCAATCCAGGACAATGAAACAATATAGATTGCCCCAGCACAATGGAGCATGGTGCCAAGGAAGGCTTGTACTCACTTAGCAAACATAGTGGCAGAAAGCAAGTACGTGGCCATGCTGACTGTGATGGGAGCCTGCACTCCTGTCCCTGGGATGATTGTGATGAAGCAAGATGTGAAAAGAAAATCAGGACAAAGGTAGATGTTGATAGTAGACGAGATGCCTGACCCCAGGAGGTAGACATGAGCCTAATACAAGACTGGGAGTAGAGGAGGACCTGACCACCAGAAGGGTTAAACTAGGGTTGGTCTTTATATCTAGGTTTCCAAAAGCTCCCTGCAGCCCACTAGAAACAGAAATTACCCCAGAGGATGCTTTCCAGTCCAGTTGCTGTGGCTAGAGAACCAGAGAGGTATAAAAAGAGGAAGCTACTTTCACAGGCTCTTTTCTCTCCAGGAAGATTGAATGCATCTAACCAGTTATGCTGAGAAATCATGCCATGTGCTTAACACCAAGATCAGAAGTTGTCAAAATGATAATCTTTCTCCCCAAGTCCTACCAATAAAAGATTTTTTTTCTCCATTCAAATTAGATTGGGATCTCAAAAATTGTCTTGCTCAGTAACTCCACTTATGGACAACTAGAAACAGGACTCTCCATTTTTGCTTTAAGTGGTGAGCTTGTTTGGAAAAGTAAAGCAATCCCAGCACAGGTGTGCACCCAGCTGTGCGCTGCCTTGTATTGCTGGAGGCCCTCATGACCTCGTACTTTTTCTGACACTCATTCTTACCAGGCAGTCAATTTCTTCAAAGGTCCAAATTCATTTCCTTCTAATTCTGTGATTAATCCTCTTTAATACTGCAAAAGGAAATGGCTTTTCTGTGCTTTTGACTTACTGTCAGATTTTTCAGGACATAATCAGGAAGTCACTTTCCTTCCATAATGTTGTGTGTATGCCTGTAGGATACAATCCCCTGAGGCGCAAAGCACCAATTTTATGTATTTGATCCAAAAAATCAGAACAACTCTCTATTCTAGAGATATGCACTATTTTCCCAATGAATAAGATTTTAAAGCAGTGTACTATGTTGCTAAGCTATAATGGGTTCATAGGTTACCTGTACTAAATAAATTTTCAACTTAATAATATATATTTTCAACTTACAATGGATTTATCAGGACATAACCCACCATAAAGCAATGAGCATTTTTAGATAGTGAGAAATATTTTTATGTGAACTTTACTAAATGCCTACAATGTACAGGTTCTTCATCACTTTCAATCCTGCATATAACATGTATCTTCGCAATTTAAATTGGGAAAACCAAGAATGAAAGAAATTGAAAGACAACTAAAGTTCCAAAGATGGGTGAAATTTACAACCTCTTCAGCCTGACCTTATTCTTTCAAAGAACCCCTCTGTTATCTTGGTACGTGGGGCTGAGCAACAAGGAACCTACCATCTCTAAGAATTTTTATGAGTAGAAAAAGAAGCCCTATAAAATGATTAAGAGTACCAAAACAAAACTAGGTTTACAGAGAGCATAAAGATAGAAATCACAGATAAAAAGCTGTTGGAGCTGCTAGAAGCTGCTACTCAATACACATCAATTAGTAAGAGAGTTTTTTTCCTTCAACATAAGTCACAAACTAGTTATATTAGTGTATTATTTGAACACACATAAAAGAGTACTCTACAAAATGGCTGCCTAGCCCCCAAAGATGGCTACCTAGCCTCAGAAAAGTGTAAAATACTATGGATGTGGACACCTTGTGAGACGTAGGCCAACCAATGACTCACAACTGTATGAACTGATATCTAAAGCACTTAACACAAGGTTTGGATTACAGCAAATATTACATAAATGTCTGTTGTTCTCTGAACATTGCCTCACAGCAAGCTTCAGGTATAGACTTTTGCTGCTATCATTCTTGGCCCTCGCTGGCCACAAGTAGTGGAGCCAGAAGAGAAGACTTGACTTAACCAGGCTGTATAGGATTGCCAACTGGTGGTCAACTTGTTACACTTAGATGAACTGAACTAGCATGGTGCTGGGTGTGGGAGGCCCACCTGAGGATGGCTGCCAGCAGCAGAAGAGGCACAAATGGAGAAAAGCCCTTGAAGAAGCTTTGGAGAAGCTCTTGAAGTTGTTAGAAGCTTCTGGCTCTCTTGAGCTATTCTGATGCAGGACATTGTCATGCTTACTCTCCTGATGAACTTGGCTGTTCTTCTCAGAGAAGGAGCTCAGGACTTCATTGTTGATGAAAACGGCTACAGTTCACTTTGGGGGAGCTCTGGTGCTTACCTTGAGCATTGCTTCCTGGCTCCAGTGCAGATCCCTCAGCCTGCTAGCCCAGATCCTTCATCCCACTGGTACAGACTTTCTAGCTTCCACCACTGACCTTTGGGCCTTCCCAGTACAGACCCATGATGCAGACCTGCCTGAGACATTGTCATGGGCTCTAGGCCTCCAACTGGACTTGAGAGAGGCATTGTTATGGGTTCTAGGTCTTCAGCTAGACTCATACAGGATATTGAGATCCAGGAACTTAGCTGGATTCTTTGGTCTTTAGTGTATGGACAGATTTCCTGTACTCTTTATATATGATTTTTTGGGTGATCTATTATAAAATAATCTTATAAAATGTGTCTTGTACTGTATTGTTCCCTTTGAAAAAAAAAAAAAACCCAAACTATAACAAGACCCCAGAGCAAGGAGTCAGAAATCAAAACCAAAACAGACTGGAATGACTTTCCACTTTTCACTTTGACTCTCTGTGAGGTCTTGCTTCATCTCTCTTGTTAGGTCGCTACTTCCTTTTGCTTGAATTACTTTTGCTTGAATTATTCTTGCTTGAATTACTCAAGTGCTATTCGGTAGGTGGTAATCCAATGATTACTCATTAAAAAAGAAATACGTTAACACTAACAAAACTTGTGAGAAACATAAAAAATGTTCTAGTTCATTAACTTCAGAAGAAGCCATGAGGGAAGCTTTAAACTGAAGTTGTTCTTGAAAATACTCCAAGTAGGAGTGATTGTCCCTAGAGAATCATTGGGCATACTTCAGTAGCCCGGGATGCCGGCCTGTCCACTTCCTGAAAGACTATTCTAGAACATTTTTCTGTGACCTGTGTAGTGCACAGAATGGTGTCTGGATAGACTGAAGGCAGTGAAGAGTTTACTATTAAGATTTTTACTAAGAAATGATGACAATTGAATAAGAGAAGACTGTGAAAAAAGTCCTGCAACCCCTACATTATCATTGCAATCATAGGGAGCACCAGTGAAAATCTTAGAGGACTAAAGGATTCTGCAAGGCATATGAGAACTGGGGGAGAAAATATGTTCAACATCCTCCAGAGATTCTAATTATTTTTTTGGTGGCAATGCTGGTAACTCAAAAAGAAATATGAGCCTACCTCCAAGGACTCCCACACAATTATTCCACTTTCTGTGACTTTATTTGCCTCACAATTCATCATTTTTTGGGGTAGAACTTTTCTCCAGAAATATGCACAAATGAAAAATATATTAAGAACTATATTTTCCAGAGTTTTATGTTAAAAAGCAGTTACCTAACAAATCTTTTTAGGCTAGTATAGAGGAGTCTCTGATCTCTTTTGATGATTACTTTTAATGAATGGTTTGGGATGTAAAATTTGAAAGTTTATCTTTATTCCTATGGCTATAAAATGTTGAAATTACTCTCTATTATTACTTTTCCATTACACATGCACATACACAGATACCATCTTTTTTTTATTTATTTGGTACATGGTCTCTCTACACAGCTCAGACTTGTAGTGTTCCTGTTTTCATCCTCTGTGGCACTAGGATTTCAGTCGTGAACCACCGCACTCAAGTTCAGTAGCTGGCTCAGCACGCCCAAAGGCAGGGCCCATGTGGCATGTGGTGCAGAGCATTGAACCCTGGTCCTTGCACTTGCCTAAGCAGTTGCTTAGTTCACTGAGCTGTATCTCTGGCCCTACAAATACCATCCTTATATACACAAAATTCTCATACACTGAAAGCCAGTCCTGCCAGCTACAGGGACTTAAATTTATTGTTGTACATTTTGGCCCAGAAGGAACAAATTATAAAATTTGAGCCAAAGAGGATGTAGTTGCTATAATGGTTGACACACTGTGTCAACTTGAGAAGTTTAGAAGCTTAATTTATCAGCTTATCAAGGGGCCAGGGCCCTCACTTTGTAAGCATCCCCAGCCTGTGCAAGAGGAGGACACAAAGATGGTGTGACTGCTACACCTTCCCTAGAGTGAGTAGCCTGCTTACAATACAAGACAGAAAAAGAAGCTTGCTGTTGCCCTGCCCCTACCCCACCCCTGCCCTTTGCTCTTGTTCTTTTTGCTGTTTTCCACTGCCTTGAACTGTTGCCCCTTCCTCAGTTTGGGGTGTCAAGTATTTTGTCTCAGCAATGAGAGAAAAGTAACTAACACAGTTGCTAATTAAATTAGTACCATTACAAAGAAACCAAGCACTTTGTTCAGGGAAAAAAAATGATTTGAGAGCATTTGGGGATTCTGTAAGACTGAACTGTGAAGGGTGTAAAAGTTCAAATCTCACTTTAAAAGGGAATCCCTGGAATGCTTGCCATCGAACAGCCTCCTCAGGGATTAGTTTCCCAAGATTGACTTTTCTGTGCTCAGCTATCCAGGCACTGAAGCTACTGCAGCCATGCTCCATCATGGGTATCAGGTACTGTGTCCAGAAACAGGATAGCTGACTAATACAACATGCAACACTGACCCAGTAGGAAATTGTACACCCAACTCCTGATAACAAATCTACAGCATGCAACAATCCCTCAGTCAGCTCAGGAACTCCTAGATATCCATTCCTGTGCTGATATAAACATTAATTTGTCACTCAAAACCTCAGTCCAGGGCTAGGGAAATAGCTCGGTGACCTGAGCACCTGCTTGGCAAGCGCAAGGACCCAGGTTTGATCCCCAGTACTGCATGCAGTGCCTTCTGAGGAGCCCCCCAAACATGCTGGGCTGACCACCAAAACCAGGCGTGGTGGTACACACCTATAATCCCAGCAATGGGAGACAGGAGGATCACTGAGTCTGAGCTGGGTATCAAGAACCTGTACCAAATAAATAAATTAATTATTTTTTAATTAATTTTTAAAAATTCAATCCATTCATTTAACTACAGATACATAGTAAAATATGCATCTTTAGTATCCACATTCTATTTCAGGTCATGACTTATTTTCATTATTCATTAGTCTTCAAGGTACTACATAAAAATTTTAACATATATTTTTGATTCAAAAATAAAGTGCAAAATTCAAAAACTCTGACAGGTTTCCATACACGGGAAGAATAGTTAACTAAAACATGCTTTGGAATCAGATTGATCTTTGTTCAAAGCTTAATGATCCTGTTAGTTTGCACAAGGTATTAAACTCTCTTAGTCCTAATATTACATATCTATAAAATGAAAAGAGTAGTATCTATCTCACAAGATTGACATGGTGATTAAACCTGATTAAATATATATATATATATATATGTATATATATATAAAATCACCAGTTCAATACTCAAAACATTATACCTATTAATATAAAATATGTCTGTTTCATGTATTTATGTAGACAAATATGAAAAAGAGTCAACCGATTGGACCCCCTTGAGGAGAAATAGGTTTCTGCATCCTCTTGAGATGAACATACATTAGAAGGAATAAATTAACAAGTCTTGTTAAATGATGAATTTTATTTTTCTTTCCATCCCTAATTCCAAAGACACTATCAAGCTCCACTATATAGCTTCAAGTATTCCTTTTTTATCTGACTTAAAGGAAATGAATACAGTAATTGCATGAATATAACCCAGGACTGAGAGTATATGCATACTCCAACTAAATTCCAAGAAAGCAACTGAAAATGGTACTATTTTTAATTAAATGTCTAAGTCCATCCCCCAAGGGGGGGGGGTAGCTGAGGATCAAAATGATATATGAATTGCCAGATGACCACTCCCCATAAATAATTTCCTTCCAGGACATAGAATGACATTGATTGAGAAATGACAGGCTATTTCTCACAAAGGCTGTTAACTAAGACATCCCTTTAACATTGCTTTCTATCACCTTGCTCCCCAGGGTAGTTTTTCAATATATAATACCAGTCTGGGGTCAAGATTTGTTCTGCAGGAGAAATGCATTTACCCTCAGCTCTTTCTGAAAGGCTTCTATGGTGAGGAGACAGGCTCATATGTCTTTGTCCCAAGAATCAGTTTTCTAGTTAGTTTCTTCAACATCTGACAGATGAGGAAAATTCTTCCCATCATTCAAACACCAAGAAAGAAAGAATAAAAACTGAAGTTTAATTAACCTTCTAGTAGAAAACTAGAGCTACTCTTTTCCCCATAATAAAAGTCGTTCTGAACCCTGATAAGTGAGGTGGCTGGGGAGTCAATTAAAATTACAGCCTCAGGCAGAAAGCAAGCACACCTGACTACACACTTAGAAAGTACTCCATCTCATCCGGTGCTGTCCACACTTGGGGGTCACAGGTTTCCACAGGGACACCTCTACCGAATGGTTAAACTTTCAGATACAAAATACAGAAAGAATTCAAGGTTTCTATGATTTCACAAAGTTGCCTTCAACATGAAATATAGAGCTCCTTCTTCACCAGAACCCAAAAAATCCATTAGCTTTATGCTTTGTCTTCCATACAAGGAATTTTCTTCTTCTGTATTTCTGTATTGTTAACCTACTCAACTTGATTTACAGGTCTTTTAAACCTACTCCGAAAATAAGAACTAGAAGAACAACATTAATAATAATCAAGGGCTAGACATAAAATAGTTATTTTTGTTTTGCCTTCTTAGTTTATTTATACTTATTTTAGAAGAATTCATGCTGACATATACATATTTGCAGCTGCTGGGCATAGATTAATAATAACCTTTACGGTGGAAAATACATTGATATAATCTCATTTTACATCTGTCTCAAACTGTACACTCCTTATTAGAGATTGCCTTATAAAGCTCTGTAGTATTGTATATGATATGGTTTTAGAAATTTTTCTTCTGTTTTTAACCTATAGTATTTATATTTCAATAAGACCCAGAATGAAACATTCATAGTTAACTCAAGGATGAAAGTTATTTTGTATCTTTCATGCATTAAAAACAACATATGGCCCTGATACCAGAATAAACTTTTGAACTTAAAACTGCATTATTAACATGAACAAGGCACCATTGTAAATCAGTGAGAAAAAAACTGGATGTTTTAGAATAGCGTTAGAACAAAGAAAACCAGGCCTTCAACTCACATTGACAGCACAGATGAGAGGCCTCAAATATAAAAATTATAGAAATGCAATAGAAAAATAAAATGAAAATGAATATTAATGCCATAAGAAGTGGGAAAGTATCACTAATTCAAACTTCAAAGACTAAAGAAAGAAAATTTGTCTGAGTCACGGCGTATGCTGGGACCCTGGGGCCGGGGAGATGGCTCAGTCAAATAAGCGCTTCCCTGGCAAGCACAAGGGCCTGAGTTCAATCCCCCTGACTCCACCAAAAAGAAAGAAACAAAAAGAAAATCTGACTGCCTAAAAAAAAGAAATAAAAAGTTTATGGAGAAAAAAATACTAAAACAAACAAATATGACAAACTTACAAAAATAATTACAATTTATACCTTAAGCAATGAAATATTTCCATGATACAAAGATACGCTAAAATTTGAAAGGAAAAAATTGAAAGAAATAAACATACAAGCGTAGGCAAAAGTGTGAGCAAACAAAACACAAAAGAAATGGAATATATGAGGTAATCAACCTAGCTCAAATTTAAAAATTAAGACATCAGTTCTCACCTATGAGAAGCAAAACTTCAACGTGACAATATGTTCTTTTATTATCATGGAGCAAGCATATAAGAAGTTGAAAGGCAAAATAAAGGTAAACATACATACACAGACATTTGAGAAAATTTCTAAAACGTCCTTATGCATTTTTCTTTTGGGTCAGCAATCCCAGATTTAGAGCTATCAAAAACCAACAAAATTACAAAATATTTTTCATACATTATTTACTGCAGAAAAGTTTTACACACCAAAATCTAGGATCATCACAAATGCCCACTTATGGAGACTTGTTAAATAAATTATGATAAACTGAGAACTGAATAGCATGAATGGGATGAAGATTACCACACTCTGGTATGAAATAATCTCTAGGATATCTTTCTAAAATGAAAATTAGCTTGTATTTCATGCTTTCATGTATGAAAAAAATTGTGATATATTTGGAAAAATATTGTTTGTAATAATATACAATACAATATTATCTGTATTAACTAAAACTAGGTTTTTTGGGGGTTTTTTTGGGTTTTTTTTTTTTCAGAACTGGATATTGAACTCAGGCCCTTGAGTTTGCCAGGGAAGCATTTATTCTACTGAGCCATCTCCCTGGCCCCTAAAACTAGTTATTTTTAAGTGAGTATCCATGGAGGAAAAGAAGGAAAGAAAATAAAAAAGGAAAGAAACAAGATGAGGTGGCAGGGGGTGGAAGGACAAAGAACAGAGAGGACTGATATGTTCAACACACATGCACTCAAACTCGCAGAACAACGTGACATTAAGGGGAATGGAGAGCAAACGGTGATAGCAGTTGAAGTGTCCTGTGTGTGTACAAACCTTCCAAAATAAAACCCATGAATCTATAGGCATTATGTGCCGATAAAAGTGCTAAACAAGCAAAGCTGCGCTGATGAACTCTTTGAAAATAAAATATTTAGGAATAAACTTTACTAAGGAAATGTAAAATCTTATAATGAAAACTAAAAATTATTCATTGAACAAGTTGAAAAAGACACAAATAAGTGGAATGCTACGCTATGTTTTTCAATTGCAAGATCAAGTATTGATAAAATGTCCATACTACCCAAAATGTTCTACAGATTAAATGCAAACCCTATCAAAATTTTAATGATATTTTTACTGAAATTGAAAAATTAGATCTCTGCTGCTGACACTGCTCCTCCCTTTCCACTCTCGCTGTTTCCAATGTCATGAACTGTTGCCCTCTGCCACTCTGCATTGGAGCCAGATGATTATGGACTGAAAAACTGTGAGTTTACTAAGCCTTTAGAAAATAAGGCCCTTAAGGCACTCTGAGCCAGCCAAAAAAAAAAAAAAAAAAAAAATCCTCAATTTTCAGGGCCTGGGGATTTGATCCTAGTGCATGCCAGCCAGCCCCACCCCCTGGGCACACTGAGACAGCAATTGGGACTGGGTGTGGTGGCACAAATCTGTAATCCCACCTCTTGGGAGGCTGTAAACAGGTGGATCACTACAATTCCAAACTAGTAGTGAGAGCCTGAACACTCTGTAGACACTCCCTAAAAATACAAAAAAAGAAAAAGAAAGAAACTAAGCCTTTCCTTCCCGAAAGAAAGAAGGAAAGACACAGACAGACAGATAGACAATTCCTCTAAAAGTTTTATGGATCAATAAAAAAAAAGACAGACTAGCTTATGAAGGAGGCAAAGCTGGCAGAGGATAAGAGTAGGCTATGACACAGTCTCACTGAAGACCTGGTCAGCCATGGGGAGACCTCTGGAGTTGGGTTGGCCTTTCGGGAATATTCCCATCTGTAGGCATTTTGCTCAGCATAAGTCAATGGATTTAGGATTCACCTCCAAAGACACTATGACCTTGGGTGAAACAACTGGAGGGGTTAATGTCCAGAAAGACTGTTGGCTACTGTCCAGAAAAGCAATGCAAACATCCTCTCAGTATCTGCTATGAGCATGGCATGAAAACAGAGGTTTTCTAAATCTCCGAGACACCAGAATCAGATGTGAAGAAGAAACAACCTATCAGAGACAGTCCAACATACAAAGGAAATCTTACTAACAAACTGATGCTTATAGTTTGGTGTCACTCTATTCATAAGCTACGTTGCAAAAACCACCATTCTGCTGGTCAATTGTGTACGTCAACTTAGTAGGGCCACAAGTGATGTTTGGCAACTGTTATCCTCTGTCTCTGTGGGGTTGTTTTGAAATGAGATTAATCCAAAAACCTTCATACATGAATAAAGGCAAGTTGCCCTCAACAAGGGGCATCACTGAATAGAACAACAAGCTGCCTTCTCTACCCATTGCTCTTCAGGCTAAGGCGTAGGTCTTCTGCCTTTGAGCTTGGACTAGAACCTTTATCATCAGCTCTTCTGGTTCTTGGGATTTGGAACTAAAGCCTTAGGCACTTCTTGGCCTCTGTATTCATGTGAACCAAACCTTTGAGGTAATAATAATATAGATAAATAATCATCTATATTGGTTCTACTCATCTAGAGAACACTGACTAATAAAATACCTAACTGATTTCATTACTTTTCTGTAGAAGACATTTTCCACTCTGATTTTCTGAACCCACGAGTACTTACTCAAATGTAAATATGGGACTGAAAGATCTCTCAGCACTGACTCACCCTAAAATTCAATTCACCTCACCCTATGGTGTAGTGACAGACTTCAATATTCCCAAGACATCCACTCAGTGGCACTCAAGTGAGTGTCCAGTGTTCCGGGCACGGGCCATGCGAAGCACTCACTGGTCCCAACTTCTCAAACAGCATTACGGAGGAAATTTGTCCTGGAAGGCTTAACAGGTGATCAAATCTTGCTGCCATTATCATAACAAGACTCACAGTTCTACTTCAAATTTCAGTTGGTACAAATGGATTCATTTAATTATCTAAATCACAAACATTTAACTAGCTTTTGGCAATAATTTTCAAATTTCCTGGTCAGATTGAAGCGTTCTCTTGTTGGAAGTCTAATACTCTAATTCTAGGAAGAAAGATTGGGTGTTCTTATACTCACCCTCTTTATAAGTGAAATTCCTACAATATAGGTTTTCTTCTTTTAAAATACAACTTTCAGGGCTGGCCAAATAGTTCAGCAGATTAAAGCACCTGCAAGCAGGTGCAAGGGCTGGGGGTTCAATCCCCAGACCTGCCACGCTGGCCCCACCCCTGGGGTACAATGAGATGGCAATTGAGACTGGGTGTGGTAGTGTGTGACTATAATCCCAGCTCTTGGAAGGCTGTAAACAAGTGGATCATTACAAGTCTGATCTTGTAGTGAGAACCTGGACACCCTGTAGACCCTTCCCTAAAATTTAAAAAAAAAAAAAAACTTTCATTAACCTTTTAGCCTTTTAGCTCTAAAAACATGTAAGTATAATCCATGATCATCTACTGTAAATACTTATCATGTCTCTTTAACTTCCTTTAATCTAAAGCAGTCTCTCTCTTTGCTTATCATCTATGGTATTACTATGCAGCTAGATAATCTTCTCATGTTGACTTCATGGAAGTATGATCTACATTTTCATGAGATCATCCTGTCTTCCCAAGTATTCATCCTTTCCTTTGTTTTAGTGAAGAATGATATAGTAGTATTTCAAAATGAAATCTCTATGTATGGTGTGTTCATTATGCCAAGACATAATCAGTCATAAACCCATTTAGAGGACAGATCAAAGAAATAGAGGTTGTTATGGATGGTATATTGTACATGATTTAAGAAAAGTGTGTACTTTAATGCTATAAATTCATATACTTCTAACTCCAATATAACACAAGATTTTTCTTATCTTTCCCAATTTTGAGAATGTAGCTGTATATCTATCCTATTTTGAATAGACAGATACAAAATGGTTGTCCATTTGTATCCCCTTTTTTTGTTTAGTTTTGTCAGAGAAGGTATTCCATTGTCATTTAAATATTATAGGTGTGTGAATTCAGCGAAATATTCCAATATAGTCCAGTAGTCCATAAAAGTAGTGGGTTTTCCATAGACTGGCAATGTCAGAAGTTGTTGACTTAAGTCTTTTATAGTTCAGCATATTAATATGGCTTTATTTTTTATACTTTACTTTTACCCAATTTTGTATCTGTGTCTCTCAGTGATAACTCTAACTCCCACCAATGACATTGTATTTATTCCCTTTCTTAATCCCACTAAGTATACAAAATGGCTTCAGAATTTTCACTTCTGTACCATGCAAACAAAAAATTATTAATGAGGAGTAGGATTTTCTGCCAAGTTCCGGGAGCCCCCAGACCCAGTCCTAGCCCAGGTCCGGTGAGTGTGTGGAGAGCTTCCTGGTACCCTGCGCCGGCAGGACCAGTCCCAGCCCAGACGCAGCGTGGGCCAGACCCTCTCCCAGCCCCTTGAGCCGCCCCCCACCACTCCGCAGTGCCTCCCCCACCCCGCCCACCGAGTAGGAATTTTTGCCCTGTCCCGGAGCCCCCAGACCCAGTCCTAGGCCAGGTCATGTAAGTGTGTGCAGAGAGCTTCCTCTTCCCCCTACTTCACCTTGCCCCCTCCAGGCAAAGCTCAGGCCTGGCATACATGCCTGAGGTGTAATCCTGCAGCTGCAATCCCCTCAGAGAGTGTAGAGGATAGATCCAACCAGCTAGTCCAGGAGCAGAACATCTTGCCACAGGGACGCAGGTTCACCCTTAAGGGCAACAGCGGGAAGTAGCTGAG
>NW_004524690.1:1959144-1965244 GCF_000260255.1 Octodon degus
TGTCTCATTGCTATCTGTTTATCAATAAAACTTTGAAAAAAAATATTAATGAATATTAAAGATTTTTGCAGATGTTTTTCTTTTTACAGATACATTATCAAAACAATGTGCTTAAACTTTAAAAACATTTGAAATCAGAACAGAACAGTTCTAATGTACAAAAGAGTTCTACTCACCCTACCCTGAAGTTCTGCTCTGGCCTTGCTGTCTGCAGTCACATAACAGATCCTCGCAACTGCTTGTTCTATTCCTGACCAGCATTACCGTGTTCCCTTCTGATTTCACTGGATGTCTTCAAAACCTACTGCCATATACAAAGTCATACCCAACAGGCAAAAGCTGCATTTCCTAAACAGATACCAGTGCACACATTCCTGCATCATACATGACCAGTATACTGGTAACATAGGGAAAGATGCCAGTGAGAGCCTCAGAAGTGTACTGAAAAAACATTATTTCAAGTGTCACTAACTTCAAAAGTTGCTCTAAAACTCTAGAATACACAACCCATGGATTTATACTTCTCAGTGCAAACATATTATGGGTCTTACTGTATGAATACCTATCCCGATTAGAGATCTGGCTTTGAGTTCACTAAAAGGCATCCAGAAGCACAAAATAAACAGAAACAAACAGACAATTTCCATGACTTCTATGATGTCAATTATGAAATTTCTTATATGGCTCAGACCCTTCTAAAAATTTTAACCCAAACATATCTAATCCACATGCTTCAATTGAATTCTAGCCCCACCCCCACAATTACTGCAGTTACTTATATATCCAGAGCCTCACAGATACCTATGAAATCTTAAAAAGGGGTAGGTAACAAATAATGCAAGTAATGATCTAACTATTTTCTCATAAATCCGTTCAGAACTATTTCATGACTTGTTTAAATCTACCTAGAACTGTTTGTTCTTTGCAATTAAAACAATTACATGGATGCAACAAATGATACCAGGTAATTATCTTTATATCCTTTCAGCATAAACCCAAAGGGCTATTTTTTCTGTATAATTAGTTAAATCTTGCAGGCTACTGGGATGAAAATGTGACCTACACTTTGTCAAGATTATCCTGCCTTTCCAAGGAGTGAAAATAAATTCTTCTGTTTCTTATATATTGGGTGGACCTAAAATAGGAACCCACCAAAAAAGACCCAAGACACCATATATCATCAGAATTTCTTCTTTAGACCAAAATGTGTGATCCACCATTTATAACTGATTGTTACTAAACATAATCACTTGAGCTGTCACACAAGTGTTAAAAGTTCACCTAAAACTTTGGTGGCTTGAACAATCCTAGCTAATAAAATTGTCCCTGGCCATTTATAGATCAACCATCTACTCAGTCAGTACCTAAACTAAAACCTAGGTAAATAGTTTTAGGAAAAATGAAATCATAAATCTGAAAGAAGTCACATAGTTATATAAGGTTGGCTCAAGAATGATCCATGAGGGCCAACAAAATAGGTCAGCGAACTCAGTGCCTGCTTAGGCAAGCTCAGGGACAGGCCCAGGCACCACATAGTGCACCAACCCCACCCTGCCCACACCCCATCCCCAGGCGTGCTGAGCCGGCCACCAAGGCTGGGAGTGGTGGCACACATCTGGAATCCTAACACTGAAGAGGCTGAAAACAGGAGGATCACTACAAGTCTGAAATGCCTAGTGAGACCCTATACCAAATACATAAAAAAGAATGATCCATGAAGTTTATTGTCCTGGTTGTTTGTATGCCAATTAAAAACTAGATACAAATTCAGAGTCCAAATATTTCTTGTCTTCATAACTCTTATTTTTTTTACCAAATGACAAAAACAAGCTTAAAGATTACTATACTGCCATTATGCTACCTTGACACCCAGCTATGTCTTAGTCTGATTGGACTGCTATAACAAAAATATCATAAACTGGGTAAATTATGAACAACAGAACTGTATTGCTCTCCAATCTGGAGGCTGGGATGCCCAAGTGCAAGCCCAAGGCACTAGCAATCTTGTTGGCTGGTAACCACTTGCTTTCTAGTGGCTTTGTCACATGTGGGAGAGGACATAGAGCTCTATGGGACATAGAGAGGACATAGAATTCTATGGGACATAGACAGGACATACAGCTCTACGGGTTCTCTTTTGCAGGCACTAATCCCATTCATAAGGGATCCATCCTCACGACTTAATAGCTTCCTAATACCATCACGTCAGGATTTCAACATATAAATTTGGAGGAGGGGGACATAACAATCAGTCCAAGGCAGCACTGTATCTAGATTGAAGCAATCATAGTTTACTTAGAAAACTCTGATCAACTTAAGGAACAAAGTTACTATAATAGAGAAAGGGTGTAATCTTAGCTTAAATAAGATAGAGAAGTCAGCACTAACTACACCTGGAAATAAAATACTATATTATTTCTTGCCTCTTTCTCCCATTAGATTCTCAGAAAGCTCCCTGACAAAAGCCAGTCTGCCTTAAGAAAAATGTCTGCTTTGATAAGTTTCAACTGATCAGTTTTCCTGTTACTGTACGTTTGCTTTTATAAAACCTTCATTGCCTTACCTCCACAACTAACAGCACATGTAAATCAAGGCAATTGCTTTTGATTAAGATGAATACATCTGAGTAGTTTTTGATAAGATGCTAGGGAGATAGCTCAGCAACATAAGCACCTGCCTGGCAAGCACAAGGTCCTGAGTTCAATTCCCAGTACCAAAAATTTATCTGGTAAGATGATTCTGAACTTAATAAAGCTTCAAAATTTGACTTCCAAATACAGAAAACCTAGAAACAAATTATGTAGCTACATGAAAAGCAGCCACATGCAAAATGTAAGAAAGAACATAAGACAATTGACACAATTTCTGCCAGAAACTGATGGCAAGAAATTAGAAATGAAGGGTGAACAGATCCAGACTAAAAGGTTTGAGAAATGTAACACCACATAGAACACACAGATCATATTTGGATCCTGTTTTGAATAAGGCAACTACGCTCTCTCAACTTTAGTGCCATCTTCTTAAAAACCTCTGCACCGTGAGAGCCAAGTGGAGGCAGACTGCACAGACCGGAGCGCAAAAGAAGATGAGACAAAGGTCCAAGTAAAATAGCGTATACACCCATGGTGGCCAAAAGAACATAAGTAATGCTTCAGGCTAACAATGCTGGTGCAAGTTTTGGACTGTATGCTGTCTAGAATGTCTCAATGGATTAGAACTTCACTGCCATCTGATCACTAAGACCACCTCAAAGAGAGATCCACCTGCTTCAAACTAAGAAGTCCCCTGGGTTTTTGCCCTGGGCTTGTGGCATTCTGTACTACTTCTGTTCACACTTTTGGCTGAGTGTAAAGCATGTACAATAAATGATCTCTTTGGTGTTAAAAAAAATAATAATAAATAAGGCAACTACAAAATGACATAATTTTTATTTTTTAAATTGATACATATTTGCAGTATAAAATGATTATATTCTTCATAGTGAGTTGGTACATGCTATATCCATTTTACCTTCTTGCATCTCTTGGACCCCTTCCTTTTTCTGTTTTCTGGTTTGAGGGTGCTTTGTGTGTGTCAGTACACAATGATCTCATTCCTCCTGAGGAGCTGCTACAGATGTATGCAGCACAACTAGTTCCTTTTTCTTTTTTTTTTTTTTTTTTTTTGTGGAGTACTGGGGATTGAACTTGAGACCTTGTGCTTGTCGTGCAGGTGCTTATGATGCTGAACTGTCTCCCCAGCCCCATCAGTTCCTTTTCTTTCATCTCATTCCCCTTCTCCTTCCCACTTTCCTCCATTTTATAGCCCCTTTTCTATTCATAAAAGATCTAACTTGGTATTTCCTACTATCTTATTTTGCTCTTTATTTATATTTTTTGTATCTCATGTAGGAGAAAACATAATATTTAAACTTGTGTGTCAGTTTATTTCACTTAAAATTATGATCTTAAGGTACATCCATTTCCCTTGAAATGATTCAAGTTTATCTTTTTTGTGGGACATCAATACTCCATTGTGAATGAAGGCCACATTTTTCTTTACTCATTCATCTGTTGGTAACCACACAGTCTACTTCCAAGACTTAGCTCTCATGAAGTGCGCTGCTATGAACATGGGCATGGATGTGTTGCTGTAGAATGATATCCTTAACTCTGTCAGGAAGATACTTAGAAGAGAAATAGCTGAGTTAAATGGAATTTCTAGCTTTAGTGTTTTTAGAAATCCTCACGCTAATCTCCATAGTGGTTGTACTAGTTCACGTTTCCACCAACAACGTACCAGGGTTCTTTTTGACCCTCAGGTCATAATAGCAATTGTTATTCCTTAATAACTACCCTTTCTGGGAAAATGGATCCTCAGAGTTATTTTAATTTGAATTTCTGTAATGGCCAGTGATGTTGAACACTTTTCTGTATATTTATTGGCCTAAAATTACATTATTGACATAATTATGAAAACATGATTTTGACTAGGTATTAGATAATACCAATGAATTATTGTAAAATTATAAGCTATAACAGAATTATATTTATGTCAGATAAGGTGCATAGGTTTTAGAAATTGCTACGTAAATATGAAAGTGAATTTTTTAATGAATTTAAATATCTGATATCTTCTTTTAAACAACACAGGAAAAATGAAAAAAGACATAAAAGTAATGAAATATTCATATTTTAATTTGACATAAGTTGATTTTTTAATGTATTGGTACAGGGTTTCACATGCAGCTCTGACTCAATGATCCCCATTTTCAGCCTCCCCAGCACTGGGATTACAAGCGTACGCCACCGCGCACAGACTCGGTACCGGTTCAGCATGCCCAGGGGCGGGGCTGGCATGGGGATCGAGTCCCTGTGCTTGCCTAAGTAGGTGTGCTTAGTCTGCTGAATCATAAGTTGATTATTTTCTTGTCAAATTTAAATAGACTATGACAGAAATATAAGTATCATATTTTTGTATTTTGAATTTTTTTATTTTTAAAGAATACAGAATAATAATTAAAAAATACTAGAAATGATACAAGATTCATGAAAGTAATAGGAATTCAACAATGGCTACTCTATTACATGATGCTATGTATTTTAATGAAAAATGCTTAAAAGATTTATGTACATATAAGCTTTTGGAATACATATTCTTTTCAAAGACCTATCCTGTATAGTCTTCTTAACCCAGTATTATAACTTAAGGGCAATTTCTTTTCTGCTATAGTTGGCAGTCTGTGCTACATAACTGCACATTGACCTATTTTTGTTGTGCTGAGTGCTTTTTTTTTTTTTTAATATATTTGGTACAGGTTCTCACAGTTCTGACTCCTAGTGATCCTCCTATTTCAGCCTTCCCAGCACTGGGATAACAAGCATGCACCACCACACCAAGTCTCAGTAGCTGGTTCAGGTTATGCAGGGTGAGGCCAGCACAGCATATGGTATTGGGGATCAAACTCGGGTCCCTGTGCTTGCCTAAGCAGGCACATAGTCCACTGAGCTATCTCGCTGGCCCTGCACTGAATACTTTAATAGTTATCAAAGTGGGACTTTTGTTTGGTTGGTTGGTTTTTTATTTTTTTTTGTTTTGTTTTATGGGTTTATTTTTATTTTTTTTGGTGTTTTGCCTTATTGGTGTTTTGGTGGGTTCCTCCCCCTCAGGATCAAACTCAGGACCTTGCACCTGCCAGGTAGGTAGGCACTTATTCCACTGAACTACATCTCTGGCCCTAGGTGTAAGTTCTTAAGCTATGCTGCAGAAAGTTATGAGGTGAGAAAAGGGAGAGTCATTCAACACAAAGTGAAAAGAAAAAAATGAAATGAGATTTTGATTTTTATAGTTGATTTCAAGGCTTTATACTGTCAAATTGAATTTTTGATGAACCAGCTTTTAGAAATCCTACTTACATCTATTAATTCAGTTCTATTTGATAGTACAGCAGGATGATGTGGGAAAGTTCAGAGGGTCAAAAATGAGCTAATAAATGACTCACTGGAAAATCTCTCTGGAAAGCAATATAATAAAGTGATTTTGCATTTTCTTCCCCAAATCCTCCCTCTCCCCTTTCTCCTTTCTTCCTCTGATTTAGAAGAACTAGATGTTTAGGTAACTA
>NW_004524690.1:1965344-1967094 GCF_000260255.1 Octodon degus
GATAAAAGATTTATGTATACCTAAGCTTTTCATATTTCAAACATACATATAATTATATATGTAATGTTTATATCAGGGCTTCTTCTTTTTAAAAATTATATCAGGGTTATGGTAGAAATAATGTCAGACTTCTCTTAGATTTCTTTTCCAGACACTGAAGTGCTGTTTCAAATATACTCTTATTCAAGAGTTGTAAGCTAAGAAGCTAAGTAGACTCTCAAGGGGAATCAGCTTCCGAGCTTCAGTGGTGTCCAACTAATGCTTTTCCTGTACTCAAGCTGTAAATCAACCCATGGAAAAAAGAAAAAAGTTACAGCATCTGTTGCCAAGATAGCAAACAGTTTTTCACCACTGCCAACTTAATGCAAAAATTCAGCTTATTAAATTTATATCAGCTTCTTCTTAGATCAGAGCAAGCTCTTTTCCCGAAAAGTTCAACTATAAAGTCATCAATAGAGTTTACTAATTTCAATGTCATTTTGCTTCCACAGATGAATTATACTAATCACTAATATGTACAAGTCCTATTTAAACATAGCAGTGCCCTTAAGTACAGAGAGAGATAGTAAGTAAGCAGCCTTCAGTTGTAGATAACTGATTTAAAAGGTTAAATGACTAAAGATCATTCTGCATTTCAAAAATAACTCCAACATGCTGGAAAACTCCTGAACAATATAGACTGCATTGTTACTGAAGAGCACCTGCTCTCCCTCCTTGGAATGACTTTCCTTTTGAATAAAGCATAATAGAGAGCTCTATTAAAGGACATCTGATCCTCTTTTTTTTCATTAAATCCATAGAGATTTAATATGGCAAAATAATCAAAATGTTCATCAATTAGCAATTTTTTCATGAGTAATTGTTTTGGATCCCTCTTTAGATACCTTCAATTTTAACTATATTATACCCTAAATTTCTATTCACCTAAAAAAAAATCTGTGGTTTTTGCTTTTCAATTTTTCTTTGTATTCAACTGAGGTCAGAGCAAAACAATTAATTCAATCCTAATGTTGTTTTTTCATATTTTACTTTTTATAATTACAGTAGGACTCTATCCCAGACTTAATAGAAATCATATGACTGCATTAGATGACATCAACTAATCCTCCAGAGCAACTGTTCTTTCTCAGTCTGGAAAGAAATCTAAGGCCTATTTGCATAGATAATACACAATAAGCTAAAACCTATAGTACTAATGTTTCTGTTAGCACAATTTTGATTTCCACAACTTCATCTCTCTACTGTTGTTAAACATGACAAAAATAACAAGGGTCTTCTACTTTGTAGATTCTATCCAACTATGCATTTTTGAGATTCGATCAAAATAGAAATAAATAATAGTGAATAGTCTGGTACCACTTCCAACATGAGCTAAGCAAAAAAGGATTGTTGATAGAACTGATATGACTGCATTGGGTTTAATCATTTTGAATCATTTACAGCTCATTTATTTCATAAGCACTTATTGATGCTCTCCCATATGACTCATGAAGCCAAGCTCTAGAAGAGATATAGATATACATACAGATATATAAAACTTTCTCTTAAAATTTTAAATGTATTGAAGAGCACAAATGTCAAAGTGCTATGTAATATGAAAACAGAACACACATGTACTGTTAAAATTAACAGAATTCTATTTTGAAATACCTGCTGTAATTCCATTGTTGAGACTTTATTGAAGAGTACTTCTGACTTGCAGTTAAGAATGTAACATCAGCCCCGGTTCCGGGAACCCCCAGACCAGGTC
>NW_004524690.1:1976569-2006476 GCF_000260255.1 Octodon degus
AAAAAAAAGAATGTAACATCAACTTCCAGGAACATGACAGAGTGATGAGAGAAACAACCTTTCTGAGACTTGATGTCCAAACATTTGAATGTCAGAACATGAGGGTGAGAAGAAGGAAGAAACTAGCAAGGACTGGAAATGAAAATTGAAACTGATGAGGAGAGCAAAGAGAGACTTCTACAATAAGGAGGTAACAAGCAGTGCTTCCTTACTGAGCCCTAACTGCATGGGAGGAGTGGCTCAAACCTGCAGAAGCACAATAACTCCTGGCATAATCAGAGACCTCCACAGAGAACTACATCAGTAGAATGGAGCAGTGGACACAGTGGATTGCAGTGGCTGAGTTATTTGGGATCAGAGACAACACACCCAGAAGAGTCAGGGCAAGGTGGAAGTGAGTTCAAGTCATCAACAGGTCAAGGAACTAATTCAAGCCAGCAAGAGGCACACAGAGTGCTGCATGCTGTACAAACTAGGTTCCAGCTTCCCGGGGAAAAAACAGCCTGAACTTCACTGGAACTAAAGGTGTAGGGTTGCTAGGATTATACATCACCCTACAAAAATCCACAGCTAGATTGTTGGTATTAATCAACATGGATCTGGATTCTTTGCGCTCTATTTGTCTACCAGTGACAGCAGAGACACACTTTGAAGTAGACTTTTTTTTTCTTATTTTCTTCTTTTTTGTCTCAGTTTTTATTTTCTCTTTGTTTTGCTTTCTTTATTCTTGATTGCCTATATTTGCTTTTATATGACTGTGAGCATTGCTGCTGGAGTAGTTGTTGTTGTTGTTGCTGTTGTTGTTGTTGTTATTCTGTTCAGCTCTTGTTTACTTTTCTTCCTTCTCTTTCTCCTTCCTGTCTTTTTCACTGGTTTCCTGAAGTTCTTATAATCTTTCTTTGTCCTCCAGCCTTGTTTCTAATCTTTTCCTCTCCTTTTATTTCTCCACTTTTCCCCTGCTCCCTTTTAACTTTTCTCTCCTGTGGGTAAAACTGCCATATTAAGGACATGTATACTGTATACAATTTTCTCCTTTGTTTTAGATTTTGTTATTTTGAGGACTCAAAGTATGGCTAAATGGAGGAGGAGCATTGTTCAGAGTTACTTGGAGAAATTCAACAAGATGTTGTTCCATTACCACAAATATTGTTCATAGAGTTAAAAGTGGCAAGTTAATAGTTACTATAGCTTCTCACTCCCAATAAATTGAAGGACCTTGCAACAGACTTAAAACCCAAAAGCCAGCTACACCAGGAAGACATCTCTCAGAAGTAGTCACTTCCTGAGGGCTCTAAATATTAGCAATAAATCTACTTGCAATAATCAATGCAGGAACATCAACCCAGGAATTAAACTTTAAAAAATAGGGGAGATAGTTCAGTAGAATAAGCACCTGCTTGGCAAGCACAGGGTCCTGAGTTCAATCCCTGGTACCACAAAAATAAATAAATAAATAATGAAACAGAAAATGAGAACATGTTTAAGTAAGGTGAAACCCCAAACTTACAGCACACCAAATACAAAACCAGAGAAGAAATTATGTGAAACTATTAAAAAGCCACCCACAAGGATTATCTGAAGTGGTAACAGTGGGAATAACAGAGCAATTGTATGAGGATTTAGAAAAAATTGAATCAGAAATAATTTCTCAGATAAATACAGCAATGGTGACAATAATGAAAGATATGACTTTTTATGATGCTTCTAGTGGCACTAGAAGAGATACAGACTTTTAAAAATAGAGGAGCTAAGGGGCTGGGGGGATGGCTCAGTGGAATGAGCGCTTCCCTGGTAAGCGCAAGGGCCTGGGTTCAATCCCCGGTTCCAAAAAAAAAAAAAAAGAATATCTTTCCAAAAATAGAGGAGCTTGAGAAAATGATGAAAACCATAAATGCCCCACATATAAAGAAATGAAATATCTCAGAGATTACAAATTCCATTGAAATTGTATGCAAAAAATTAGGAATCTGAGAACAGAATATCAGATATAAAAGACATGATTGGAGTTAATGATCATGAACAGAAAGATTTCTTAAAAATAGCAAGGAACTATAAAAAATCAATCCAACAACTGCTACATGAAGCAAAGAAGAATGCTACAAAGTTGATCAGAGTCCATGAAAAAATAGCTCAAACAACATTTTAAGGACCAGCCAGATAGCTCAGTGGATTAAGGCACATGCAAGCGTGCACAAGGGTCAGGGGTTTGATCCCCAGGCCTGCTGTGCTGGACCCGCCCCTGGGGCGCTCTGAGAAGGTGATTAAGACTGGGCATGGTGGTGCATGCCTGTAATCCCAGCTCTTGGGAAGCTATGAACAGTAGGATCACTATGAGTCTGATCTAGTAGTGAGACCCTGAACATCTTGTAGACCCTTCCCTAAAATACAAAAAAAAATAAAATCATTTTTGCAGAAGTAAAGGCAGAAAGCTTCCCAGAATGGAAAAAGAAATTGACACATAGATAAATTAGGCATTTAGAACTCCAATAACTCCAACCAAATCTATGCCAAGGTACATAATAATGACCATTCCAGAAATTCAACACATTAACAGAATATTAAAACACTGCTATAGAAAAGAAACAAATCAGCTATAGGGGAGAGTCCATCAGAATCATAGCAGACTTCTCAACATAAACCCTCAAGTCAATGAAAGTTTGAAGTATTTCAAGTCTTAAAAGAAAACAAACTCCAATATATATGTCATACCCCATAAAACTTTGTTTCAAAATTGATAGAGAAATATGACCCTTCCAAGACAAGGAACAATTGAAGAAACTGATAACCACCAAACCAGCACTCCAAAATGTTCTGAAGAATATTCTAGAAAAAGCTAAAAAGAATTACAACTTCATGAATCCAAACAAAATGAATCAATCATGCAAGGCAAGCAATTAAGCTGGCAGGACCAACAATAGGAAAACAATATGATAAAGACAAGTCAATACAAATCAGTTGTCACCATCAGCGTAAGTGATCTCAATTTACAATCCAAAGAAACACACTAGCACAAGGGCTCAATAAGCAGTATTCAACAATATGCTGCATACAAGAAAAGCATTTATCACTGCTTCAGGGCACTTCCTCTGAGAGACCTTCTACAGCCAGCTTTAATCATCTGTGTTCTATAGCTACAATAAAATAGCTAAGACTGGAAAAAAAAAGAAAAGCATTTAACTCAAAAAGAAATTCATAAACTAAAAGTCAGCAGATGAAAAACTATACTCCATGTGACAGGAAACCAGAATAAACAGAGGTATCTATTCTATTTGAGCACAAAGTAGACTTTAATCCAAGACTGACTAAGAGAGACAAAGATCACTACATCCTTGTAAAGGGAGCAATCCAAGAAGAAGAGATAATAAATATATGTACCAAGTACCTACACACAAGCTATATAAAACACATATAATTGACCTGAAAAATCAAAGCACTAATGCAGTTGTAATTGAGAACCTCAATACCATACTACCACAAACGAACAAATCAAGTAGACAAAAAGTCAACAATGAGATGTTAAAAATAAACCAAACTGGGTGAGCTACATCCTTTGGCCCCCTAGTGCACAGGCATGGAGCTTGTGCTAGTGCAGATCCAACCTTTTAAGAACTTCAGAGGACTCTGGACTATCCATGGGATTCTGGTGATCTGTGACCTGTGAGCCCAGGGTGCACATGCATGGAGCTTTCCTAGCACCTAGTCCAACCATTTAAGAATTTGGGAAGATTCTGCGCAGCCTTCAGGACTCTGGTAAGCTATATCCCTTAACCCCTACCATGCAGGCATGCAGCTTGTAGTGGAGCAGTTCCAACCTTTTAAGAACTTTGGAGAACTCTGGGATGCTCTCAGGATTCTAGTAATTTCTCACTCTTGGCCCTGAACACACAGGTGTGGAGCTTGTGCTGGTGCTCCTAAGTTTGAAAAACTTAGGAGGATTCTGGGAGGCCCACAGGATCCTGATGAATCTGGCCCATATGCACCACTTACACTGAAGCTTTATTAAGTATCAGCCAGTTGCCCCTACTTGTAGTGAGCATTGGTGAAACCTATACTGCTCCCAAGTGTAGCATCAATCTTAGTGACCCACACCCCACCCACTCTCCCACCACTGCTAAGTCTGAGTGATTATTGGGAGCTTTTAAAAATGCCAAGGGGCTGGGGAGAGAGCTCAGTAGAATAAGTGTTTGCCTGGAAAGTGCAGGGTCCTGAGTTCAAACCCCGGTACTGCAAAAAATAAAATAAAATAAAAATGTCAAAACTCAGGAACAAAAGGCAATCTCAATCCTCGAGCCCACCCAGAACAAATCCAGGAGACAAAGACATACAAGAATTTGTAAATCACACAACTGAAATGTCTGAAATGATAGCAACTGAAGTAAAGAAACAAGTTCATCAGGATATAGAAGAACTGTGATCAGAAATAATCAGGTCAAAAAAGAAATAACAACAATCCTGAAAGAATTGCTTAGCACAGATAAAGGAGACATAGATTTAAAAAAGATAGAGAATACAAAAATGATGAAAACACTGAATGAACAACACAGGAAAGAATAAGAACACATGAAACATTCAAACAGCCAAGAAATTAAGAATTCCATTGAAAACTGGAAAAGCCACTTGAACAAAACCTGAACATAGACTTTCAGACTTTGAAGAAGTGGTATAGCTAATGAAGATGAAAGGAAAGATCTCTTAAAACTAACAAGGAACTAGGAAATAACAACTCAGCAGCTACATGACAAAGAAAAGAAAAATAATGTAAGAATAATAGGTGTCAATGAAACAACAGAAGACAGCACAAATGACATGAAAAGAATATTTGTGGAAGTACTAGCAGAAAATTTTCTGAGCATGAGAAAAGAAAGAAAGAGACTAGTAGAGTGGATTAAGAAACAAAATCCAATAATATGCTGCACACAAGAAACACACTTCACTAAAAAAGAAATTCACAGACTGAAAGTCAAAGGATAGAAAGCAATTCTCTATGTCACAGGAAATCAGAAAAAGGCAGGGGTAGTTATTCTGGTGGCTGACAATGTCAACTTCAAACCAAAAATCATTCAAAAAGATAAAGAAGGTCAAAACATACTTGTTAAGGGAAAACTGAAATGGGAACATATAACAATTTTAAATATATATGCACCCAATGTAGGAGAACCCACTTACATAAGTGGGTTCTGCAAATTTTAACAGACATGAAAATTCAAATGAGCAATAATACAATTTTCATGGGAGTCTTTAATATGCCACTATCACAAAAAGATAAATCAGCAAAAAAAATAACAAAACTAAACCAAACTTGTGAAGAAATTGACTTAGTAGAGTGATTCACCCAGCAACAACACAATACACATTGTTCTCAGCTGCACAGGGGATGTTCTCCAAAATAGACAATATACTAGCACATAAAGCATGCTTACGTAAATGCAAAAGAATTGAAATTCTCCTATGCATACTCTCTGACACAAGTGCAATGAAACTGGAAATTATTGACAAAAGAAACCAACTAAATACTATAAACATATGGAAATTAAATAACAACCTCCTAAACAACCAAAGGGTCACAGACGAAATTGAAGAAATTAAAAAATATTTACAATCAAATAAAAAAACAGACACAACTTACCAAAACCCGTGTGATACGATGAAAGCTGGCTTAATATGAAAATTTATAGCAATAAATTCACACATTAGGAAAACAGAACAAACCAAAATAAAAAATCTTATGCTTCATCTCAATCTCCTAGAAAAGGAAGAACAATACTATCCCGAAGAAGGCAGGAAATTAGAAAGATTAGAGCAGTAATTAAGGCAAGGGAGACAAAGAAAACAATACAAATAATAAATGAATCAAAGAGTAGATTCTTGGAAAGAATAAATAAAATTCATACATCCCTAGCCAACCTAATCCAAAAAAAGGAAAGAAAAAACCCAAATTCATTCAATAAGGAATGAAAAGGATGAAATCACTACAAACACTAGAGAAAGATCACCAGTACCTACTTCCAAATACTTTACTCTCACAGGATGAAAAAAAAAATGGAAATGGAAAGTTTCCTAGATACATATGAAATGTCAAAGCCAAGTGAAGAAGATATACAAACTCTGAATAACCCAATAAAATGAAATGAAATTGAAAATTTAATTTTAAAAAACTACCAACAAAGAAAATCCCAGATCCTGATGGATTCACAGATGAATTCTACAAGAAATTTAGAGAATGTTTAATGCCAACTCTTCTCAAGCTCTTCAATGAAATTGAAAGGAAAGCAATTCTTCCAAACTCCTTCCTGGAAGGAAGTATTACTCTTATTCCAAAACAGAAGAAACATCAAACTAAAAAAGAGAACTACAGGCCAATCTCTATAATGAATATAGACACAAAAATCCTCAAAAAAAATAGTAGCAAACAGATTGCAGTAAATCATCAAAAACATTATACACCTCAACCAACTGGGATTCATGGAATGCAAGAATGGTTCAATGTATGCAAATCCATAAGTTCAATACACCACATCTATAGAGACAAAAACAAAAATCACATGATCATCTCAATAGATGTGAAAAAAAATGCTTCTGACAAAGTCCAACACTCAGAGTCAGGGAGATGGCTCAGTGTAATAAGCACTTCCCTGGCAAGTGCAAGGGCCTGAGTTCAATCCTCATTTCTGGAAAAAAAAAAGAACAAAGACCATCACTCACTCATGACAGAAACCCTATAGAAAATTGGGATAGACTGTCTCTATCTCCACCCAATAAAAACCATCTAGGAGAAAACAACAGCCAATGTCATACTAAATGAGCAAAAACTGAAGGCTTTCACTTTAAAATCAAACAAAACAAGGATATCCACTGTCTCCATGCCTATTCAATATAGTTCTGGAAACATTAGCCAGAGTAATTAGACAATGGAGAAATATAAAAGGAATAAGGATTAGAAAAGAAATGAAATTATCATTATCTGCAGATGAAATGATACTCTACACACAGGACTCCAAAAACTGCACCAAGAATCTTGCAGATTTTGGGATCAGGGAGACGGCTCAGTATAGTAAGCACTTCCCTGGCAAGCACAAGAGTCTGAGTTCAATACCCAGTTCCACAAAAAAAAAATAAAAAATAAATTAAAATTAAAATGAAATTCAGTAACATAGTAGGATACAAAGTCAACAACCAAAAATCGGTAGCATTTTTGTACACAATGAACACTGAGAGAAAAGTTGAGGAAATCACACATTTCACAATAACATCCAAAAAAAATGAAATACATAGGAATCAGTCTTACAAAGGAAGAAAAGATTTATACAGTGAAAATGAGAGTAGTCTGAGAAAAGAGATTGAAGAGGATTTGAGAAAATGGAAAGATATTCCATGCTTCTGGATAGGAATAACCAATATTGTCAAAATGGCCATTCTCCCAAAATTGTTATACAGATTCAATGCACTCATGATTAAAATACTATCAAGGGGCCAACCAGATTGCTCAGTGGACTAAAGCACCTGCTTAGGCAAAGCACAGCTTCCAGGATTCAATCCTCAGCTTGCCCTGCTGGCCCCATCTCTGGGGCACAATGAGACAGTGATTGAGACTGGGTGTATTGGCATGTGCCTGTAATCCCAGCTGTTTTCAGCTTGGGAGGCTGAAAACAGGAAAATCACTACAACTCCAATCTACACAGTAGATCTATCATGTAGATCCTGTAGACCCTGTCCTAAATACAAGAAATAAATAAATAAATACAATAGCATCAGTATAACTCACAGACCTAGAGAAAACTATCTTCATATTCATTTGGAACAAGATGAAACCCAGGTCAAAAGCAACCCTGGGAAACAAAGGGAAGGCAAGAGGCATCACAATTCCTGAACTGAAATTATATTATAAAGCTACTGTGATAAAATCAACATGGTATGGCCAGAGAGACAGACCTGAGGATCAGTGGAACAGATTAGATGATACAGACACAGCTACAAACACACTCATCCACCTTTGCTTTGATCAAGGGATCAAACATGCTCATTGGAAGAAAGATAGACTCTTTAATAAATGGTGCTGGAAAACTAGCTTTCCACATGTCAAAGCCAAAAAGTAGACCAATGTCGAGAGAGAGAGAGAGAGAGAGAGAGAGAGAGAGAGAGAGAGAGAGAGAGAGAGAGAGCCCAAGGGCCTGAGTTCAATCCCCAGTTCTGCAAAATAATTAATTAATTAATTAATATGTGATCTTTGGGGCTCAAGAGATGGCTCAGTAGAATAAGTGCTTCCCTGGCAAGCACAAGGGCCTCAGTTCAGTCCCCGGTTCCGGGAAAAAAAGAAAGAAACAAACAAACAAACAAACAAAGAAACAAAGAGAAAAGAAGAAATCTTAAAGAAATAGGAGTAGGGAGAGTTCATGAACAAAAATCAAACTGCATGGGTAATACTTCAAATAATTAACAACTGGTGTCTCATTTTTTTGAAAATTTTCTGCACTTCAAAGGAAATCTCCAACAGAGTAAAAAGAAAACCAACAAAATGAGAAAAAGCTGACTATCCCTCAGACAAAGGACTTCTATCTAGAACATACAATGAATTTTAAAAATCAGGTCCCCAACTTCAAAGACCCAATCCACAAATGGGCATCTGAGATGAATATACACTTCTCAGAGGAAGAAATACAAATGGCAAGTAAATATATGAAAAAAAAATGTTCAACATCATTGGTCAATTGAGAAATGCAAATTAAAACAATACTGAGATTTTACCTCACCTCAGAAAGAATGGCTAGCATCAAGAAGTCAGCCCATAGCAAATGCTGGAGGGGCTGTGGGAAAAAATGAACCTGTCTCCACTATTTGTGGGAGTGCAAACTGGTACAATCACTGTTGAAACTAGTGTAGAAATAACTTAAAAAGCTAGATTGTCCCATTCAATCCAGCTATTACCCTCCTGTGTATTTTTCCAGAAGAACTGAAAACCTCATACCACAACAAAATATGTTCATCCACGTTTATAGCAGCACAATTTGTCACAGCTAAATCTTGGAAACAATCTGAATACCCATCAACTGAAGAATGAATAAAGAAGATATGGTATTTTTACAGAGTGGAGTATTATTCAGCTATAAAACAGGATAAATTTGAAGGTTTTATTGGTAAATAGATGCAACCAGAGAACATACTCTTAAGTGAGATAAATCAGTTATGTGCCAACATCATACTGTCTCCTTACTGTGAGAACATGAAAGAGAAAATGGAATCTGAAGGATACAATAGATACTCAGAAAAGGGAATGAACTTATTCAAAAATAAAGAGTTACTGAGTTTAGAAGGACAAAAGATGGAGTGGAGAAAGTTATAACAATGTATGTAAAGAGGATGATTTGGACAACCGTACTGTGGATTTCTGCTGGTTAGTGGAAAGGACCAGTTAATACTTAATTTGTTTTGTCTCCTGTTTTCAATTGTTTGTACTTTTTCTCTTCTTAATTTCATATTTCTTTCTTTTTTTCTTCCAATTTTGCATGCATATATCTAATATTATTAACTAGTTGAAAGACAATACTATGCCTTACAATGAATACTGTGGAATTCATATTATTTTTAAAGTGAAATTTTGTGTCACATTTTTTCAGTTTTAACACTATTTTGTACTCACTTTGAAACTAAAAAAAAAAAATTGAAAAATGAAATAAACCAAACTTTTGAACAAATAGCCTTAGTAGATTATCTATGGTGTTTCACCCCACAACAGAATACACATTCTTTTCAGGTGCTCATACAACATTCTCCAAAACAATCCACATAATAGATCATAGAATATACTTAAGTAAATTGAAATGAGTTGAAATTATTCTCTATATATTATCAGATCATAGTTTAATGAAATTGGAAATAAATGGCAAAAGATAGCAAGAGAACTTCACAAACACATAAAAATTAATTAATGCCCTCCAGAAAAATCAGTGTATCACAGATAAAATTAAAGGAAAAATTAAACAGTTTCTACAATTAAATAGTAATGCTAATTCAACCTACTAAGACTTAGAGTTGCAATGAAGGCAGTCCTATGAGGGAAGATTTTACCAGTGAAATCTCATATCATAAAAACCAAGAAAGCTTAAATAAATTACTTAATGGTGAACCTCAAGCTTCTAGAAAAAGACAAGCAAGTCAAGCTCAAAACTCATACAAGAGAAGAAATTATAAAGTTCTGAACAGAAATTCATGCAATGGAAACTAAAAAGCAATACAAAGAATCAACCAATCAAAAAGTTGGTACTTTGAAGGATTAAATAAAATTGGCAAAGCCATAGCCAACCTTATTTTTCAAAAAATGCAGGAAAGAGTCAAATCCATACAATTAGCAATGAAAGGGGTGAAATCACAACAAATCCTATAGAAATCCAGAAGATCACTAATACCTACTTTGAGAATCTGTATACTAATATGATGAAAACTGGAATAAATGGACTGAGTCCTAGATACCTATGACCTGCCAGAGCTGAATCAACAAAATAGAAAAATTCCAAATAAATCATTAGCAATCAATGAAATTGAAAATGTGATTTGAAAAACCTGGACCCTGACAGACTCACTGCTGAATTCCACAAGAAATTTAGTAAGAGTGCTGGGGAGGCTGAAAACAGAAGAATCACTATGAGTCCAAGCTGCATAGTGAGACCCTGTACCAAATACATTGAAAAATGAAAAAAAGAAAAGAAATTTAGGAAGATGTAATGCTGCAATTTCTTAAACTCTTTAATGAAATTGAAAGAGAAGAAATAGTCTCAAATTTATTCCTGAAAGCATTATCCTGGTACCAAAAGGAAAACAGGATCCATCTACCCAATAAAGACAACTACAGGCCAATCACCCTAATAAACATAAATACAAAAATACTCAATAAGATACTAGCAACTGCATCATCAAGATTATACACCATGACCAAATAGGATTAATCCCAGAGAGGCAGGCAGGGATGGTGCAACATGAGACAATCCATAAATGTAATGCACCATATCAAGAGAGACAAGAACAAAAACATTTGATCATTTCATTCAATGCAGAAAAAGTGTTTGACAAAGTCAAATACTTATTCATGGTTAAAAAAAAAAACCTACAGAAAATCTAATAGAGTCTTTTTTCTTAATCTGATAATACCTACCCATGACACACCTATAGCCAACAACATACTAAATGGACAACAATGGAAAGATTTCACTCTAAAATCAGGAACAAGGCAAGGATGTCCACTATCACCACTTTTATCCAATATAGTTCTGGAAATATTAGCCACAGCAATTAAATAAATGAAAGAAATAAAAGGAATGCAAATAGGAAAAGAAATTAATTTACAGTCGTTTGTGTATGACATGATGCTCTACATAGAAGAATCCAACATCAAAGGACTTCTAGATTTAAAAACCAAATTCAGTAGGGTATCTGGGTACAAAGTCAACACTCAAAATCAAAGGCATTCCTATGCACAATTAACACAAATAAGTCACTGAGAGAAAAATTAGAGAAACAGCCTCTTTTACAATAGTGTCCAAAAAATGAAAGGAATCAATCAATAAGAAAAGTAAAATATCTATACACTAGAAAATACAATACTTTTTTAAATTAAAGTTTAGAAAAAAGGAGATCAAAGAAGATATCCCTTTCTCTTGGATAAGAACAGACAGAGTGAAAATGGTCATACTTTCAGAATTGTTATACAAATTTAATACAGTCTTGATCAAAATAACAATAGCATGTCTCACAGAACTGCAGAAAATAACCCTAAATTCATTTGGAACCAGGAGAGACCTAAAATAGTAAAAGCAATTCTGGGTAACAAAGGCAAGGTAAGAGGTATCAAAACCCCTCACTTGAAATTATACTACAAAGCTACGGTGATAATAATGGCATGATATTGGCCCAAAAACAAGGCCAAGGATCAATAGAACAGGTCAGAAGATGCAAAAAAAAAAAAAAAAACCTCCAAGCACACCTAGCCATCTTCTAAAGGAAGCCAAACACCTTCACTGAAAGAAAGGTAGCTTCTTTTAAAATGGTCCTGGTGAACTGGGGAGCTAGGTCAGTAGAATAAGCACTTGCCTGGCAAGTGCAAGGTCCTGAGCTCAATCCCCGGTACTGCCAAAATAAAACAAAACATGATCCTAGTAAAACTGTTTTTGCACATACTAAAGATTAAACCAAAACCCATATCTTTCACAAGGCACTAAACTAAAATTAAAGTGGAACAAAGATCTAAGTGTTAAAACAGAAATACTAAGTCTGCTGCAAGATAAAATAAGTAAAACTCTTGAAGATATTGATGTAGGCAAAGACGTTATAAGCAACACCCCAATTGCTCAGGAAATATCATGAAGAATCAACAGCTGGGCCCTCATCTTATTTCTTTAGAAAAAGCTTATGTACAGAAAAATAATCCACAAGGAGGGTGAAGAGACAACCTACAGAATTACCAGAGTTTACCAGCTGTTTCTCAAATAAAGAAATAATATCTAAAATACAAAAAGAACTCAAAAATACCAGCTCCTCCAAATTTAAAGACCCAATCCAAAAATGGGTATCTGAAATGAACAGAAACATCTCTGATGAAGAAATGCAAATGATAAATAAATATATGGAAAATATTCAGCATCGCGGGTCTTTTAAGAAATGCAATTTAAAACAATGGTGAGATTCCATCTCACACCAGAAACAGTAGCTGTTATTAAGAAATCAACCAATAACAAATGTTGGAGGGGCTGTAGGAAAAAGGAAACCTTTTGTTTTATGCCATTAGTGGAGTCTACTGTGATGCAACTACTATGGAAATCAGTGTGCATACTCCTCAAAAAAATGAAATTAAATGTTCCATTCTTCCCAGCTATTTCTCTTCTTCATATCTTCCCAAAAGAATTAAAGCATTACATCACAGCAATATGTGCACAACCACATTTATAGTGACATAGTTTGCAGTAGCTAAATCTTGTAAACAGCCCAAAGGCCAATCAACTCATGAATGGACAAAGAAGTGGGTTTTTTTATACAGTTGAATATTATTCAGTCATAAATAAGGATAAACTGGAGCTATGTCTAGCTAAATGGATGTACCTGACACCATACTTGCGTGAAGGAAATCGAACACACATGTTTAAAAACTGCATTTTTTACTCTGGTTTCTCTTCAGATAGTATAAATCTTTCGCCTTTTAAAAACTGCATTTTTTTCTCTAGGATGATGAAATGAAAATATAAGTAAGCACTAAAATGTATAATAAATATAGGGAAATGGGAAGAAAATGTTCAAGTGATAAGAGGAGAAGAGAAGTGAAGGGGAAACGAAAGAAAGGACTGGAAAATGAGTGTAGAAGCAGTTGTAGAATAAAAACAAAGCTTTTTAAAATAAGGAAGGGAAGAGGGGAGAAGGAAGAGTGTAATGGGAAGAAAAGAAGCAGAATATATCATGTACAGGTACAAGTTTCCTATGATGGTTGTTATCATGTGTATCTCAAATGTATCAGTTAAATGATATGTTTAAATCTGTTAAAATGTTTTTTAAAAAGGCTAGAGATGGAGCTCTGTGGAAGCCGTGGTTCAATCCCCAGTTCCAGGGTGGAGGGTGCAGCATGGATGCTGGGTATGGTGGCAAAAGCCTATAACCCCAGGGCTTGGAAGGCTGAGGTTAGAGGATCATTGTGGAGTTCAAAGTGAACTACATAGTAAGACCTTATCTCAAAAAGAAAAAATAAAAGGACTACAGGGTGGGAACCAGACGATCTGGGACAAACACCAGCTCTGCTGTTTGCTAGCACTGAGTGACATTGGCACAAACAACTGAAGCATCCTGTGCTTTTCCTTTTCCTAAATGCAAAACTGGGAGTGATAATAGACATACTTGGAAAATTGTTGGGATTGAGCTAATGTGTGTGTAGTGCCTAGAAAAGAGGCTGACGTACAGTACGCACTAATAAAAGCATCTAATGTTATTTGTGGTCTGATGGACAGTTTTAATGAGTGGTCAGTGGTTCCTTGGAAGGAATATATATTCTTTGTTTTGAAGGCATACTCAGGTTAACATTCCATTTCTTACTATTGGAGATACTTAAATTACCTTCAGACTTTATATTTTTTTAAAAAATTCACCTGTCAAGAAGCGTAATCTTCTGTTACTACTGTCCTTGTAACTCTCACCATTTTTATTGTTTGAAAATTAAGGCTATTTCTTTCTTGTAAAAATATAGTTTAAATGTATTGAAAATATAAATACAATAATAAGACCTACAATTCATTAAATATCCATGATAATATGATAAGCCTTATGTGAACCCAAATCTATTCAAGATAGATATACTGTTCTTATTCTACATTGGATTGACCTAGTTTCTACTAGTTTGGATGTTTATCAGTAGGCATCAAGACCATTTACCTCAGAAAAATCAGACAAGAGCCTACTCTTTATAAATACATGAGCCAGCAAAATCTCTTTCATAATCAGAAACTGCTTGTTTGTTTCTCACTATTTGCCACTTAAAGTACCCTAATACACAGGCTGCTATTCAACCTCAAAAGTTAACATTTCTTGGGGCCGGCCAAATAGCTCAGCAAATTAAAGAGCCTGCTTAGGCAGATGCAGTGGCTGGGGTTCAGTGATTGAGACTGGGCATGGTGTCGTGCACACCTGTAATCCCAGCCTTTTGGGAGGCTGAAAACACACTGATCACTACGAGTCTGATCTTCGTAGTGAGACACTGTACACCCTGTACAACCCTTACTAAACAATATAAAAAGTTAACATTTCTTAAACAGATAGAAATTATAATTTTCATTTTCTATTTTTGAGACATCAGGGAGAAATATGGCTGACTTCTTCGTACAAAAGTACCAACTTCATTAAATAAATATTTCCTGATCGAATGAACTAGCTGAAGAAATGAGTGAGTGTGTGACCACCCTATTGAACGTGAAATAATTTCTCTGTTATCTGCCCTTACTCTCCCAGGCCAAGATGCATAATAGCATTCTGTAACATTAAAATAAAAAACAATAATTGATAATGACTTAGCTCTTTGAATTTATTTAGCTTTTCTTAACCAGTTAACAAGAACCTGCTGTCTTTATATTTTATAATAAATCATACAAGCCTATCCCTTCCTCAATTTAACATTACCCAAAAAGTCATACAAAACTGAAGCTAATGGCTAGCAACCAAAAAGTCAAAATAGAAAAAAATCATGCACCTGATGTTCACCCCTACTAATATTGACCTCCCTTCTTTCCTACTCATCAGTGAGTAATGTTCACCAGAATGAAAAATTAAGACACTACACTCAGTGTTTTGCCTTGTCTTCTTAATAGGAATCAAAGTGAAATACATTTTTTGAAATTCCAATTGTGATTGCCAGACATTACTGCCATAACTTGGGGACCTTCTTCTCCCCAAGGAAGCAGAAGAATGTGTAGAGATGACACATAACAGGGCAGGAAGTTGTGATGGGGAAAAGAGGAATACTCCAAAGACATTAGTCGCACAAGTGTGCTGAAGATCACTCATCTTGTGACTGGTAAGTACTCCACTGAGAGGGAATTAACTCTCACATTTACACTGGGAAATGACTATAAAGGAGAAGAAAATGGTTATTTATTTCCAGACCCTGCCAATTTCCACATCACTCTTGCTGTGTCATAGTCGCAGATCTGGACAATGACAGGAACTATAATTTCTAATCTTCCGTTCAGAAAATAGTTTTATTGATCCCCACTTATTTTTTATTTTCCCCATGATTCAGCAGGTCAGAACTGCTCCAGTTCCAGTAGCTTCCTATCATTTAGCAAATGTCCGTGGAGTTAAAATGTCTTTATAGATGAAGAAATGTATTTCAGCACCAAGGAGAGTGCTCTCCTATTTTATAAACTACATGTTGCTCCTAACACTGAAATGAAATATTGAGAGGTAGCCTGATAAGTAGCTGCCAAAATATTTATTTCATTAATCAGACAAAAACTAAAGTTTTAAATTAAACTACTTTTATACAGTTTATGATTGCAACCATGTGCTTTTTTTTTTTTAACAGAATCTCGCTAACCAGCTCAGACTCATAGGGATCCTCCTGTCTCAGCCTCCCCAGCTCTGGGACTACAGGTGTGCACACCAGGCCCAGTACTGGGGATCAAACTTGGCTCCTTGTGCTTGCCAGGCAGGCACTTAGGCCAGCACGCAATAAACCCAGTCCCTCTATGTGCTATTCTTTTAGGTTTGGAATTAGTGATTCTTTGCCTGCTTTTTTCTTTCTTTCTTTCTTTCTTTCTTTCTTTCTTTCTTTCTTTCTTCTTTCTTTTTTTTTTTTGGCCTAACTGGGGAATTGAACTCAGGCCCTTGCACTTGCCTGGCAAGCACTTATTCTACTGAGCCATCTCCCCAGCTTTTTTTAGTTTCTTTTTTTTTTTTTTTTTTTGCCTACTTTTTAATGTTAACCCCACAATTCCTGTATTGGGCTCAGGCCAGTTCAGTGATGCTACAGAAAAATTAATTTAACAAGTATTAAAAGTTTCATGGGAGGAAGTCCTAAAGTATTCCACACTGCTTGCCTATATCCTCAATGCTGTATTAGTGGCTAATGTTCAATAAATATTCAAGTTAAAGGAGAATAAATTGATGATTAACATTTATCAAATGTAAACAAATGAATTAATGAACGCTTTGCTTGTAATGAAAGCCACATTTTGCAGCTTGTCTCTAAGATCTTTACACACCGCTTTGCTCCATCTGAAACTTGCACACAACTTTCCTTGGCCCAGATCAATAAAATCTCTCCAGAGCACAGAAAAATCATTCTGCAGACCATGTCTTTCATGTCTACTGCGCTTTCAGTGTAAAAAGTCCCCTTTATGGTCCTGGAAAGGTCACAGGGTTGCAATACTACACTTCTAGGGTGGAGTAGCTCGCCCCAGCGCCCTGTTATTACCAGAATGACAGGACCTGAATAGAGAAGGATAAACTCACACCCTTCACTAGGTCCCCAGGTAGGGCCATAATTGCTGTCCCTACTGCCAAGCAGCCACCAGCCCCTTATCCTACCAAGAGGAGAAAATACCAGGCCTCTGTCTCTTGAAGGACCCTACAACACCACCGCCAGACATGGGCTAGTCCTGGAAGGCCAGAACCTACCAAGGACAGGGCCAAAAGTGAAAGAGAAAACATGAAAAAGTGATTTAAAAAAAAAAAAAAAAACAGGATGTTTAAAACATTTTTTATATGCTCACATACTGCGAGGACTTCTCAGGACTCTGAATCCTCTTCCCTTTGTTATGTCTATTTGTGTCAACGAAACGTGTACACAGAGCCTGGGCTCTTGACACGCAGGTAGGCACAGCCCAGCTCTTAGCTGCTAAGAGGCTCCCAGAGTAAAGCGCCAGTCTACTTGGACTGTACTATCAGGCCCCCAAAATGGGGGGGAGCTCGCAGGGAAGAACAGATTTCCATTTCAAACTGCATTCTGGTACTTCGTACTCCAGCACCATTGGCCGATCAATATTTAATGCTCAGAGATTCTGGCTCTGCGGGAGTCGTGTCAGGGGACTGTGGGGGCCAATCTGCTTGAGCTTCGGAGTGATAATTATTCATGGGCTCCTGCCTCTTGCTCTTTCTCTAGCACGGTCCCACTCTGCAGACTCAGTGCCTTATTCAGTCTCCGCTCTTCGCTCTCTCGCTGCTGTAGCCGGACCCTTCGCCTTCGCCACCGCTCAGCATCTGCACATCCCCGAAAATGGCTAAAACTGCAATGGGTAAGGAACTGCGCTTCACTCTCCCTGGAGCCCACCTCTCGCCTTCTTTCTTAGAGCTCTGAAGGCATTCAGATGTATTTCATCAAGAAAAGGACATCCGTGGTAGCAGGAGCCAGGAAGGTCGGGTGTAGCAGGCGGGGTAGGAGGGAGGGCAAAAGGGGGACCCTTGGATATCTCAAGCGAATAATTTCTTTTAAAAGGTAGATGCAGGTAAGTTGCCCTCCCAAGGATCGGGAATTGATTCTGTTTCCATATTTAAAAGTGAAGCTTAGTCGTGAGGGCGGGGACCACCTTAAAACTGTTGGGCTTCGTTGGGGTTCAGGGACATTTTGGAAAGTGCTTTGTAACGTCTTATATTTCTTCTGCAGTTAGAAAAGAAAATGGGAAAGGTGATGGGAGGGATTGGGAGAAAAGAAAGGGTGTAAAGTCAAAGTGATCCCATCTAGGCTGTTTGAAAGATGGGTGGTGCCCGGGAGTGGGTGCGTGGGGCGCGTTTTATAGCATTGTCTGTTGGGAAAACCGCTAGTCCTGGGGCGCGGTGCGGGAGGGGGGGAGGAAGTGAGGGGGCAAGGGTAGGACCTCCGCTTCTTTGTTTTCGGGAAAGGGAGGGCAAGGAAAGAAGTCTGGGAGGGCGTGGAGGGCGCGGGTGGGCAGCTGCAGGGGCGGGGAAGCGCTCTGGGGAGGAGGAGGGGGCCCGGCTGGGAAGGCGCCGGGTGGGGTTTCTTTGTGTGCGGACCAGCGGTCCGGGGAGGGGGGGCACCTGCAGCGCTGGGCGCACAATGCGGACGGCCCCACCCCGGGCGGAACCGCGCCGCCCCCGCCCCCAGCGGGGCTCAGAGTCTTCAGCCTACCCGGCCCGAACGGACCCGGCGCCCCGCCACGCCCCCGCCCGCTCTCCGCGCCCTGACGCTTGGCCTCTGCTTCGCAGAGATTCGACTGCACCCCCTCGTGCCCCACCCTGGCCTCATTGTTCTGTTTAAGGGGGGGGGGACATTTTTTTCTTTTCAGAACCACGTTACATAGGGTGTTCGGACGTAATCGCAGATAAAGGTTTTTTGGAACTCCTTTGATCGATTTTGTGGGGAAAGGCTTTTAAAACCTAGATATGCGTACATATAACAACACATAAAGATGTAAATGTGAAGGAGGTCAAGGTCTAAAGTTGAGCTACGCGAAATTTCCATTTTGTGGGTCAGACAGTGCCCAACACTGGCAATTTCATAGGTGTAACCTTTATCAGACAGACAGCCCGAGAAGCCCGGACCCAGGGCCTTGAAACCTAATCTGATTTGCGCCCCGAGGGCACCAAGGTTCTAGGGCTCCATAGCCCGGAGTTCAGCGGTGGAGAGTGGTTGAGGTGGGGGGCAGCGCCCCTCCCCCAGGCTCCCCCTTCAGGCTGCGGAAAAGCGAGGAAGCTGCCAGGGGCACTGCTCGGGGCTCGGCGGGACGGCTCCGCCTTGCCCCACCCTTCCGTGCAGCCGGGGACCCCTCACGCTGGCGGGGAAGGGAGTGCGGGAGGGACCGCTGAAAGGGCTGCGGTCCTGGTGTCCGCTTTGACGGTTCCGCAGTCCAGAGCAGCCCCGACCCCCTAGGGTGCGCAGGACACCCCCCCCATCCCCGGCGTGGGGCTCAGGCCGGGCGCCGAACCCCTCCCAGCCGGTGGGTGGCTCTGCAGAAAAGCGGGCGCGAGCCCCGCCCGGCCACACAAAGGCACGGCCCCACCCCTCCAGGCCGCCACACCGCAGAGGTGACCCCGTCCCTGGGGTGCGGGGAACCCGCAGAGCTCAGCGACATTCTCCACCCGGTTCTCTCCTGTTGTCGGAGCTGAAGAGACCACAGAGAGGAACTGGCAGAGACCCTGCGCTCCACCCGGGCGCGGCCGTGCGCCCCTGCCCTGCGCCCCTGAACTTCGGCCGGGTGGGGGCGCACTTGGCTCTCGGCGCGTGGAGCTCCGCCAGCCCTGCAGAGCCGCCCGCCGCGCCCTGCGCCTGCTGCGCCGCCGGAGCATCCCGGGAGCTTCGGGTGCAACGTCCCGACCTACTCCCGCTGGCCTCCATCTGCAGACCGTTCCCCAGCACCTAGAAAGGCCCTGCGCATACTGAGCGCCGCGCTGTGCACCCCCTCGAGAGGTCTCTGCGGCAGCAGAAAAGCGGCTGCAGGCTCGTTATCTGTATTATTTTATCGAATCGTCGTTATTATTTGTTACCTGATTCGTACCCCTGTTTATTTTCATTTGTTCAGAAAGGACATCGGTTGCTTTTAGTTCAGGATTAACCCTTGCACTCACTTTTCTCGTTCTCCAATCTCCTTCGCCCTCCCCTCCCCCTCCCTCCTCTTGGTTTTTGTCTCCGTTGTTGTTTAAGTTATGAAGCAAATACATTTTGGCTTCCTGTCCGGAGAGTGTATGTTCGTGAAGCTGGAACCTATGCGTAGGTGCTTACCAAGGGCAGGGCCTGTTGGCTAGGGAACGCTGGAAAATTCTACACAGAGAAATGTTTGTGACTGCAGTGGGTAAAAGTTATACATGGGTAACTGAGACTTCGGGATCTTCTGCATGTGATTACATCCATAAACATACAAGTATAGGTTGTGCACAGTATTTTAACTATTTCCCCCCAGAACTGTACTTCAACTGCTAATCCTTCATGACTTGTCTCAATTTTGTCCAGAAGCAATGATCGTGAAATGGTAGCTCCTGTCAAATAAAAGTCCCACCCGAAATATAATAAAGGTGAAGATCCTTTCTGCCATAATTAAGCGGCGCTTACAAATCATGAAAAAAAAAAAAAACACCTTTGTAATGGCAATATCAAATAGATTTCAAAATCACTCCAGTTCTGAAGCTAATCAGTTAATCACTAGGGCGGGTATTTTTTCCTGATTCATTATACAATGTTTGTTTTCGGCATGATTGTACAAAGTACAAAGAGTATCACACATCTTTTTTAATGGAGTGGGCACCGTATAAATGGATGTATAAAACAACTAGAAATGCAAAACTGAATATGTGGTTAGGATTTCTCTTTCAAAGAGAAATAAAAGTAGCTTATTAGTTAATAACAGATCTAGTTCATACCAGGCGAGTACCCTGAGCCTGCAATAAACATATGTGACCCAGTGTAGGACATGGCTGATAAATTAGTATGGTGGTATAAATTAATCTGATGGAGCTTGTCTATGCATGCGAAAATTATCTAAGAGTATATTTTATATAATAGATTGGATGATCTGTGGTACTAAAATCTAGAAGTTTGTTCAGTCAAACCTCACAACAGCTTTGCAATATGATTTATAGATTTGTGGTAAATTATTCTAAAGAGAAAGGAGGCATTTTTATTGTTGGAACAATTGTCTCTGCCTGTAGTCACTAAAATGTTGAGCAAGACGTTATGGGTTGCATTGAAGAGTGTTGATTATTTTTTTGCTTTTCACTTTTTTCCTTGCTAATGGATAGGTTGTGAAATAGGTATTTACGCATTTGGCACAGCGTGACTTCTATCAGGTCCCTCAGTCTCCATGATAAAAATGCTGCAAGACGCCACATTTTATTTAGATTCAGGAAATGTCCTCTCAGAGTGCCATAAAGCTGATTCATCCAGTGAAACAGTTTCTTCTCAATAATGTAGTGTAAAAAGTTACTTAATCCTGTAAGTGTCTAATAGTAGCCATCAAGAAGAATCATCAAGTAAAATCTGAACAGATCTGAACAATTTTATAAAAATAAAATGCAGATAATTAATTACATATTGAAGACTCTGTCACTGATAATCCAGGACATTTTTAGGAATAGTTCCGATTTATCAATTATCATTGCTCTTCACTCCAATTGAGTACGAGGACCGGATGCTATGTCACCAAATAGCGACTTGTTCCTGAGAGGCTGGAGGGATGCTGTTCTAGGACCAGGTGGGCGCTCATGGCACAAGCCTGGCCTTGGGTGTGGTCACCCCACTGTACTACTCATAGCTAACACCGGCTCACACCAAATTTCTTTCCTTTTGTTTGTGGAAAAACACAAACCTGTGACCTTTTAGGAAAAATGCAAGAAATATACCAGGCCAGCAGGACATCTTGTATTAGCAAGTGACCCAGATGTTTTCAGAACCGAGGCTAGGTCTCCTTCCCGCTTCTCTCGATCAGAACACCTTGCAGTCTGCATTAACTCTTCATTCCACAAGAGGGCAATCAAGTTTTCCAAGATGCAGATGAAAGATTTTTTTTTTTTAATCTAGCATCAAATATTGTTTAATAAAATCTTTTCTGGTTTACTGGAAATGTTCAATTGTTTATTCAATGAAAAAGCTCTATGTCTTACCCTTGTGAATGAGAAGATTCTGCACATCTTTTCAAAAACATAAGATTAAATGAATAATTATAACCTACAAGTAGGCATAGGCCCTAGATAATTATAGCCTTAAGATTTTGCTTTCTTGTGTCAAGACATTGTTACTGTAATATTATACATGTTATTTTTGGGGGGTGTTGTGGATAAATGATAGAAAATGTAGCAATAACAAAAGTATTTAGAAACAGAATGCTTTCATTTTTAAATAAAGGGATAAGCTAACATCGTTGTTTACTTATTCATGTCTTTAAAGTGAGCCCTAAGCTGAGGACACACCTGCTGTTAGTCTCCATTCAGGAAAGCTGCAGACTGGTGGGTAAGGCAGGTAGATGCAGTGTGATCCCCAGCAGGGGACACTGAAACAGTCACTGTTCTTCTCAACTTCTGTTATTATTGTCCACTTAAACGGTACCTTTTTAAACCTAAGCCAATAGGACTTTTTTTTTTTGGGGGGGGGGGCACCAGGGATTGGACTCGGGCCCTTGTGCTTGCCAGGGAAGTGCTTATTCCACTGAGCCGTCTCCCCGGCCCCTAAGCCAATGGGACCGAAACCTAATTTGTGTTCTTTTTCAATTTGCAGCTTCAGTGTGAATGCCACCAAAGCATAGATTTGACTAACAAAAACTTGTCATAGTTTTATCCATTTAGAAGAATTGATGTTCATTTTAAGGAAGAAGAAACGTAAGCATAAACTAATTAGAGTGAAATTTTTCATGTTTGCAAGAGGAACTCTTCCTTTTCTTTGTAACTAAAATCCATTTGTGAAATATTTAATAGTGTCATGTTATTATAAGTCTCAAACTTTCATGTGGATATGAATTCCCTGTACTTTTCATCTAAATCCAAATTCTGACTCAGCAGGCCTGGGTCCAGGCCAGGCATTCTGCGTCCCCAGCAGGCTCCAGATGGTGCTGATTTTCACCCCCAAATTGTCCATTTTTGTACCTCTCATAATATGGCCTCGGTTGTGTCTTAACATTTTTGAGATGTCACGGCAATCTTTACAAAATATTTCACTTCCAAACTCACATACCTAGAGATTTCGTTCCTTGGAGAATTGTGTTCCTGCCACCACTCTCTCCTCATTAGTTTGCTTAAAATATGTTTGTATTTCAGGACTCAACAGAAGATGTTGGAGAGCAATGTGGGGAAAATAAGAGCGGGGGCCCTGTGTGTGTGTGTGTGTGTGTGTGTGTGTGTGTGTGTGTGTGTATGTGTGCATGTGTGCACATGCACGCGCACATTTGTGTGTATGTGAGCAAGAAATAACCTGTATCACAGCTCAAAAATAAAGCAATAACGCTGATATCCTGTTATAAACAATATGCAGAACAAAAAGTTCAACCCAGAAATTTTAGATGTGGGACAATACGCAGAAGTTTATAACCTCATTTGTCCATAAATTAATTCACCACAAATGACCCCCATGATGAAGAAATTAAAACATAGCATTAAGCACCCTAAAATTATCTCTGAGTTTATGCCATACTTATTACTTACCAAACAATTCCAACAGAATATTTTTCCTGGATATTGCTTGAGAAAATTATTAAGAATTTTTCTAACATGGCCATATATTTGAAAATGGAGTAGCTTTTTTCCCTCTTAATACTAGAAAGAACCTGTGTTATTCAATATTAAATTTCTAAGAAAGTCAACCTGGAAAAAAATGGGTCTTCAAGGAATGTGATCAAAGATATCAAGTGTCAGTCCCCCCATGCAGTACACAGCTGACCACAAAACATTGCCACATTTTTGCAAATGCTGTCCTCCAAAACAGATGCCATATGTAAAACATCTTAACTCAGAAGTACGGCATTTCCCAAATGCTACATTGACACGTGATCCCAAATGAAACTGGGCAGTCAGTAGAATATAGTTATTTGACATGAAGTTGGATTTGTCTCAAGGTCATCCATGCCTCAAGGTTATACATTCACTTGTTGTTTTCTACAGTTCATTCCATGAGTTGTCAGAAGCTGGAAAATTTTCAATTGCTGCAATTCCTAATGCATTCAAAGAAAGACATGCTGGAACAGCATTACAATTTGTAGCAATATGTGTTTTAAACATATTGCTACATTTGATCCTGGCTGACTCTACCATATACATAACTTCATATGGAGATGACAAAATACCTAAACTTGAAGAGCATGAACCACAAAAACCTACTAACTAGGCCTTTAAGCAACAGTTTTCCTTCAATGTTGCTTTCTTTTCAAAATCATTTTACTGGGCTGGGGTTATAGCTTAATGGTATAGCACCTACCTGGCAAACACAAGGTCTTGACTTCAATTCCTGGTACAAAAAAAAAAAATCAAAATCATTTTACTAGCATCAACATAAATTTCTGATTTTCTCTGAAAGGTACAATACATACCAGGAAAAGGGAATGGATCATTCAAAAGGAAGGAACTACTGAGATGAGGAAAATGACAGGAGGCAGGAAGAGTTATATCTATGTATGTATGTGAGATGGCTCAGATAATTATACCGTGGATTTCTGCCAGTCTATAGAAAGGAGCAGTTAATGCTTAACTTTTTCTCACTTTTTTCTTTTTTCTCTCTTCGTAATTTCTTACAAATTTTTTCCTATGTCACATGCATATATCTGCTACTGCTACTTCGAAGACAACACTCTACAATACAACAAATACTATAGAATTCCTATTATTTTGTTTAGTGAAATTCTGTATCATTTCTAATTTTTATTATTATTTTGTATTCTCTTTAAAAGATAAAAAGTTTAGATTTTCTGTAAGAAGTGATTTGTAGAAAAGCACTTTACACTGATGTTAATCATCTAATAATCCTATAAAGGAAATCTTGCTGTAGCTAAGGAAACGGAGGCACAGAAAAGTGAGGCAACTTGCCCAAGTCTGACAGATCTAGAATTTGAACCCAGAGCACATGGCTCCAGAGTCTGTCTTCAACCTGTACTTACTAGTCTTCTGTCAGTGGTCCCAAGACAGAGGGTGGACCTTGGACCACCATGTCCTCTGTGGACCTTTCTGAGCACAAATTCACTTTAAAAAGGAAGTACTGTTCAAGTGGATGGCTAGTTTTATTAGCTAGCTTGGGCCATAGGGGCTCAGGTAAAGGGAACAGAGACCATGGGGGTGTGAAGGCTGGAACACGTGGCACTGTACAAGCACAACTGAAAATGCAGCCGCCATGAGGGACACACTGGAAGGAACAACTCTGGGGAAGAAGCTTGACTTCATCTGTCTCGTGGTTAGCTCATTTCAAACTGGATCCTTAACTCCTTCCGTAGATGCTAGATATTTAATTTTAATGTTTCATTTTATGAAATAAGTTTAGAACTAAAAGAGATATACAGCCCAGGCATCCGCATTTAATAGAACTATTATACATTACTTGAAGTTTCTCTTCATCTTATTACCTTATTAAAAGCAGGCAAGCAGGAGAGATCTGTGGGAAGGCTCTGAATCCCTTGCGAAACGTTTTTAATTATCTTTAATAAAAGAATCAGGCTCTGTCATTTGTCAAGGAGACATTTGCAGTAGTAAAACCTGTGTTTATAATAACCCATTTTTATTAATCATGATTAAAGATAACATTCTGTGTACATTTGTTCTCACAAAACAGCTTTATGTGAATGGAAAGGTTAATTAATGCATTTCACCACTCATTTTGCTAGTCATCTGGAAATATAGCTTCCTGAGGATTTGTATTTAAGAGCAGCCACATATTAAGCTATAAAACTGGAACAAAAATATTTTAAGTTTTTTCTCATTTGTAATGTTGTTGGCCTTGAGAGTAAAATGTTTAACACTGTGAAACAAATTATAGGTTCCAAAATTTGCTTTTATGACAAGAAATTATAGTCCTCAGATAACACATTAAAAATAATGTATTTTTATAGAGCGAGAGTATTGTCTAGGACTGAAATTCTACCAACATCTTGCAGCTCTGGCTGCAAGACTGCCCATTCAGCAAGTGCTCTACTGGAATACTTGTTATTTGGGATGTTGCGGTTTATGTGCTCCCCATTAGTTCAAGTGTCTAGTGTAACAACAACTCATCAGCAACATTCATCACCAGTCTTTAAGTTGTATGTCTTTATCCCAGGTTAAAGAGAGTTAAACGAAACTTAAGTCTAGTCCCACAAACGCTTTTATAAGAAATCACTATAAAAAATAAAGGAAAATTTTATTAGCAATTGACAGCTTCTTTTGTAATATTTTTCCCCTGTGAATCACAGTGGTAAAGTTTAATTCCACTGCACGAAATTATTCACCATAGACCTAACAATGGACTTCCAGCTCAGGTTTCCCGGTAGGCAGAAATGTGACTCTCAGGAAAAGCTCAATTCATAATATATTGACTGTTAGAAAGCTGAGACCAGAAGAATTCCACCAAAATGGGACTGTGATCACTGCAGATGGTGGGAGGAAGGAGTACCAGGCATTGGGACCGTGGAACAAGGGGAGACAGCCAGAGCTGCAGGATGTTGGTAGAATTTCAGTCCTAGACAAGGGGAGATTTACAGTGGCCTCCCTAGGAGTCTGGCTGCAGGACAAAATTGTCTCCACTGCCGCAGCACTCTACTTTGCAACACAGGTATCTACTGTTTAAATATCGGAGAGTAAGGTTCATGAGCTTAGAGTAAGTTTCCAGTTAACATACCCAGTTCTAGGCTTTTGACCACCAATCACATGATCCAACATTCCCAGCCCTTTAAATTGTATCTATGTTCTACTTCAAACCATCTTCCCCTTTTGTAGTTTAAAGCATGAGTTAATATAGAAGATTGAAAACTGTTCCAAAGAAAAGTTAGGTTGGGGGTGGTGACATAGGTCTTTAATCCCAGAACTCTGGAGACTGAGACCAGAGGATTATTGCGAGTTTGAGGCAGCCTGGAACACATAGTGAGATCTTTTATCAAAAATAAAGAGGGATGGAGTTAGATACTGTGATATACCCGTATGAGACCTCATGGTGCTTAGGAAATGTTACAGTACTTGTGCCTCTCCCCAAATGCCGAGGAGAAAGTGCTCACAAGGGAACTGCTTTGCCACTGAGCCACCTCATCCTTGTTTGTTGCACTCAATACATTAGGACCTATGAGACTGGCATGGTATACAAATTACTGTATTTAAAGATGAGTACATTTATGGCCAAGGAATGTACCCACTTGTGTTCACATGTGGTAAGCTTCGAAGCAGGATGCGAAGACAGGTCTAATAAAGGTCAATATAAATTTCTATATAGATTAGGTATAGACAGGAAATTAACAAACAGTTCTCTGTCTTGTAATCAAACATGCACAGGTGGAAAGCTATACATGAGGCAAATCTCTAGGCCAGAACAAAAAGATTTGGATGTCAATTCTGTGACGGAAGCTGTGTATTATAAACATGTAAATAAACATAGTCCTCATATATTTAGTCATTTGAAGAAAACAAGATGGTTTGCATATCACATGCTTGAATGGCAACCTTTAAACTATAGTAGAATATCATTTTAACAATTTTGTCACACTAGCCTATTTTATAAAAGAGTACATAATGCACTAGTAATATCAACTAGAAACCACTAAGAGCCACCAAAGGGCTGCAAACTTAAATTTTCAATTAACCTATGAATCAGTCCAGCTAAAAAATCAGCAGCACCAGCGGTTGATTCTGGAAGTCTGACAAGGAACCTACAAACCCACATTTCTGTTGCTTCATAACCTCTTGGCTAAGACCAAGTGTATAAACCTGTGTTTCTGTCCATCCCTCTGCTGCAAATGTGGTGGTCACACTTGGAGTAAAAAGATGGGCAGTGACAGCTGGGGAACTCAGGGCGTGTGAACCTCTGGTGGGAGTGTGGTCTCCTCTAACGACTGCTGCAACAGGACTCAAAGAAGAGACAGACCAAGCTCCAGCAGCTCTGCCCCACACATCAGTGCTCCCATGAGGCTCCTCCAGGGGAAGTGCACAGGAGCAAGACTCCAAGCCCAGAGCTGGCCATGTGCTCTTACTGTTGACCCATGTGAAAGTAGGCTTCTCCACACCTGTCATTGGGCTCCCACGAACCAGCAATATCAAGTATCCTTGTCCATAACAGAGGGTCGCTGTCAGAATCAAGGAAATGAAGATCAGAGTGCCTAGCATCTCTCAAGTACTGCGTAAGTCCAAGGGCTCGAGTTGTTCCATTACCATTAGATACAGTCATGTGGCTACTTCACCTTTTGGTGAAAATACCAAAGTGCATGCATTTGGAATGCATAAAGACAGAACAAGTAGCACAGTCAGAAGCTGAGTCATTTGATTTTTGAAAAGTACTTCCTAAATAATGAAAAGTAAACTAAATGTTGATTGAAGCCCTTGGATAACAGAATTTGACATTTTGAAGGGCTCGTGATTAGAAACCACCCCCTTCCAGCCTTATGTGGCTAGATATTTAAGTGTCTTTCTTAAGTACCTTCTGCTTCCTGAAGACTGGCTCAGAAAAAGCAATTAACTCACTCAATATCTTATATGGTCCCTACCTAATTCTCGCCTCAGCTATGCGTCTTTAAGGAAAGAAAGGGGAATGGCAGCCCAAGACAGCAGCTACCAGACTAAGTGAGTCTCTGGAGACAGCAGGGGCACCTAGAAAGTAGACAAGGACCCGAGAGGGTAACTAGGCCAGAGGTAGAGCTCAGAACTTGCTTTGCTACTGGTCCCATGTTTGTCCTCTGCTGGCATCACCTTGGCACTGGAATCTGCCTCCCTGTGACCCTGTAAGCCCTTCTGAAACAAAGTATCTCAGACCCAAATGTTGATGGCACGCCTGAAGGCTTGGTTCAAAGCTGTCTTCAAAAGTTAAAATAGAAGGATAAAGCTCCTCACAGTAAGAACATGAGCCTTGTCATGGAACCCAAGAGAATACAAAATCCTATGAGAATTAAAAGGCAGGACTGTGAGTTTCCCAAAATGCTGAGGTCAGGAACTGTTCCAGTTACAAGCAGGAGAGCTGCTGCAGTGTGCAGGTGGGTGGGGACACCAGATGGACAGCCTTGAATGGGGTTGTGTTCCTTACCACCAGGGAATCACCGATTCCTATGCTACAGTTTGCAGTATTATAAGATGGGCAAATAAAGCCCAAACCACAGGGCATTAGCAAGATCAGGTAAGCAACTGTGTAGACAAATGATGACAGTATAAAATAAAAATAATAGAAATTAAACATCACAGTTCTTACATGAATTAGAACATACAATGACACAGCTATTAGAAATGAGGATGTGATCACTAAATTCTGTGTAGTAGAGGTACAGTTGGTAGCATAGTTATGATACAGCTACCAATATCTCCAAGATAAATCCATTCTAAGTAATGCCAACATATCATAGGTAAGCATTTTATCTACATTGAAGCAAAATAAGCCGAGAGGATAATTAAAGGAAAACTGCAGTCCTCCTGCATCTACATCTGGACATAAGTTTTCTGGGCATAATTCATATCTCATTTTACTTTATTTTTGTTTTGTATTTTCATCCTACTTTAATTACATACATAACTTCAACAAAAGTAAGCCTTCTGGACTACCCAGGAAGGAACATCAATGTAAGTCATCACATTTAGTAAAAATAAAACTGACTCTACAGGCATTAAAATATAAAAGTCTGAGCTAAGTTTAGCTGCTTGGGAGGCTGTAGCAGAAGCTCAGGTTTGAGGCCAGCCTGGTAATGTAGGGGAACCAGTCGCAACAAAATCGGCTCCGTCTGAGCTCAGGGCTCCTGCTTTGAATCCTCAGTACCACAACAAAATAAATAAAATTTAAAAGTCTACACTGAGGTCTCCTGAAAAATAAGA
>NW_004524690.1:2006576-2014429 GCF_000260255.1 Octodon degus
TCTCTCTCTCTCTCTCTCTCTCCCCACAAACAGCAAGTGGCAGGCTTTCCAATTCAAACTCAAAATGTAGTTTTTCTTGACCTTTCCATCCTATGAACTCTTGCAAGTTTGCTGTATAACAGTAAATTTGTCAATTACCCATATGCCAACCTGTTACAAGTCTTGCTTCCTAATCTTCCCTGTCATGTCTCCTTCACCTACTATCCCTGGGCTAACACAGTTGCAAGATTTTCTGTACTTTTTCCCACTTAATCACAACTCTGAGACAAGCTTTGTTATCCTCACATGAAGAAAAGAAAATCCAAGGCCAGGGAACATGTCTGGGTAACAAACATTTAGGAGCCAAGTTTCTGGTCCACCATTCTCCACTGGGCTCCAGCTTTCTCATTTTGAACTAGTTTCACAGCATTCATTCTCTTATATCCAACTACAGTGAAGGCTCTTTTTAGGCTACATAGAGGGTGAACTTACTTCACTTTCCCAGAGTGGCACCTAAGCGATTTGCAGTAATGAAATTGAGCAGCCACTACATGAGGTACTGTGACCATGCCAAAGGCTTTAGGAGGATCATCATCCTGTTTCCAGGGTAAAAATGGATGAAATTAAAAGTAAATGTAGGGCCAGGGATATAGCTCAGCAGCCTAAGCACCTGCCTGGCAAGTGCAAGGTCCTGAGTTTGACCCCTGGTATCTGGAAAAAGAAAAAAAGCATATGTAGCAAACAAGTGACAACACCAGGACTTGAAACAAATCAGTCTGACCTTAGAGCCCACTTAGTTAACCACTGCATAATCTCCTCAGACAAAGCAGGAGCTCTGATTGCGGGGAGGGGTGCTTGTTGTTTCTGGGAGTTTGTTGTTGTTGGCAGTTTCTCATATTACCTAACTCAGTATCCTATCTCCCATTTTGTGGATAAATGAACTCATGTTCAGAGGTTTAACACATTATCTAAGGTTGGAATACATCCTGAGCTGGAGAATGGATCTTCAGCTCCTATCCATATTCTCTGCATTTTCATTTTTTCACCTCTACTCACCATTGAGAAATAGAGAAAGAAATGGCCAAGCAGTTGAGCTCCTACCACCAACTAGTGCCTTTTCGAACTATCCAGCTACATCTATGAGGCAAGAGCAAAGAGAACATACCAAAACCTATACATTTTTCCAAACTATCCAGCTACATCTATGGGGCAAGAGCAAAGACAAGAGGGTCACTTCAAAGTACACTGAAAGACCACTCTCAGAGCTGGTGAACCCCACAGAGAATGGAGTTGAGCCCAGTTTGGGTCCCACATCTGGGCTCTTAACACCCACCCTGTCCTTATTACCCATGGGGAAGTCAACTGTCATCTCAGCAACCAATGGATAAGCATTTTCAGAACACCTAAAACTGCTGTAGACATACACATATTGGGGATAAATACAGAGAAAGCTAAGGAGGCACTTTCCCTCACCCTCAAAAAATCTCAAATATTGTTGAGCAGAAAAGGCTAGCAGCAAACAAAGCAGTACAGGAATAAGAGCTAACCTCTGTGAAACAAACCAGGAAAAGAACTTGCCCTTGAAAAGGAGGATATACACGAAGGTTGTCAGCAGGAACTATTAAGTTTGGGCCTGTTTTTAGGGAGATAGAAACTGTGTAAGCACTGCCATTGAAGATATTTATGAATAATTACCACATCCTCACCCATAGATCCTCTGTCCTGCTCTATTATAATTTTGCTAGATTTTTGAAGATGTAAACAATATTTCAAACCACAAGTCCTTTTAATGCATAATATTTAGCCTGACTAAGCTCAAAGAAAACAGAACATCAAAGAACCAACATTGTGCTTTTAGGTATTATGGATTCCCAAGTTGTGATTTGTTTTTTATAACATCAGCGACTTTTTCCAAATTCCTATTCAAATTTATCTGTGCAAATCAAACATTTGATTACATTTTTATTTATGTTATTAGAAATGCTTATGAGAAATATACATATTTGACCACAAGTAAATGCATAGATAGTCCAGTCCCACTCGGCCAGTTTCACCAATGTGCAATCCTGCTCATATCTTAAAATTGACTATTGTGAATTCAAAGGCAGTCCTAGATGGCATCCAAAAAGCTTATATTTTATGCATCATTTATTCTGCCTAACTGTGAGAAAAGAATATTTAAAGACAAAAATAGACCTTTCATGTAGTATGAAGAAGAGAAGGATTTACGGTGATAATTTCACAATTTGAAATTCAAGACATGAATTGTTTCATGAGCCCTTTATCACATTACATGCCATTATTTATGTCTATCACATATAGTTCTTTTGAAGTACTGAACACTAGAAATAACTTGCATAGCAGAAATATGAATATTAAATCTCTTTAATGTGAAGTACCATAAAATTATTTATGAATAAGGTAGGTAAATAATAGAATGAATGTGTATGTCACAGGGAAATTACTTAAATAAAAATTTTAGGACTGGCCAAATAGTTCAGTGGATTAAAGCACCTGCAAGCAGGCACAGGGGTCGAGGGTTTAATCCCAGGGCCTGCTGTGCCCACCCTGCCTCCGAGGTGCATTAAGGCAATTGAGACTGGGCTTGTAATCCCAGCTCTTGGTTTGTTTGGGTTTGTTTTGTTTTGTTTTGTTTGTGGTACCAGGGATTGAACTCAGGATCATGTGCTTGCCAAGCAAGCACTTATTCTACTGAGCTATCTCCCTGGCCATAATCCCAGCTCTTGGGAGGCTGTAAACAGGCAGGTCACTATGAGTCCAATCTAATACTGAGACCCTGAACACCCTGTAGACCCTTCCCTAAAATACAATAAAAAATAAATAACAAAAATTTTACTAAATTTAGTCATAGAAGCCTAGAGCATTGAGAAACCAAATGTAGGCTTAAAGAAATGAGTTCAGAAAGGTTCAATAACATGTTCAGGGGCTTAGAATAAAAAATCTGAACTCATAGAAAGTCCTTTCGTGTCATTGAATCCAATCATCATTTGATACTTACCCTTCTCCATGTTGTGTGGCATTAATGCAAACTTGTGCTACCAATGGCATTTCTCCACTTGAACCAGTCTCAGTACGTTGCACAATACTGTAAAATTAAAAGGAAATGCCATTTTTGTGAGCATTCTATTTCTAGAGAAATTCTTGTAATATTAAAAAGCACACATACTTGCAGCGGCCAGAAGAAACACCAAGTACCACATTTCTGGATGGATCCCAAGAACCTCATATCCACACTTGAGGTTCTGGTCTTTAGAAGTAGAGACATTCCCTTTGCAAGAGGCACTGACGACGTGACCCCATTTGCAAAACCACACCCAAATGCAAGAGGAGATCACGTGCTCTCAGGACGTACCACAAAGCAAAGCCTGCTTTTTTAATACCCCGTGCCAGAAGAAGATGAAAGTCAAACTAGAAACAAGAGACAAATAGCAAATTTTAAAAGTGGAGTTTTGTGAAGCAAGCACGACTCCATCTCTCCCATCCCTTCCTCTGCGTCTGTTTTCTGCTGCGTCCAGGCCACTGCTACCATTTCACCGCCAACAAGTCCAAAGCAGGAGGGCAGGGAAGGGGAAGGACCGCAGCTTTAGAGAAATAAAGTCCTTAGGTCTACGCCTTTCTCTGAAAATGAGAGACCATCAGTAGATAGTTTCTCCTATTTCTTCCAGATTCAAGATGCTACCAATGATGATTGTAATTACATGAGACAAAAGCAAACTTATTCCTAAACTTACCTACATGGCTGAATCTAACATAACTCTTTGGGATGCTCACCAGCTCAGTCAGATCTCATAAAAGAAGACAATGAGCTGAGTACAATAAATAAAAACTCTAATGAGCAAATACTTCTGAGCTCACTGACGTTCTTATTTTTAACTTAAACTTTAAGTATAGTTTAACTGCAACTTGTAAACAGATATAGTTACTTTTCAAGTCTTTCTAGTTTTCTGTGCTGTGTAATTGCTTATTTCAAGTAAATCAAACCCAGTCTTGGCCATTTGCTTTATTATAACTAACTAAAAATTAATCCTTGGAAAGATTAATAACAAGACTACATTTATTATAAGTATACAAAACATTTGTGCCATAAAAAATGGTTATTTCTTTTATTAAATTATGTTTTTTTCAGCTTTATTAAAGTATAATTTATAGGGCTGGGGAGATAGCTCAGCTGTCTAACTGCCTGCCTGGCAAGGACAAGGACCCAGGTTTGATCCCCAGTACCTCATGCCTTGCTGGCCCCAGAACCTGGGCACAGTATACCTGCCCTGAAACCAAACATGATGGCCCACACCTGCAATCCCAGCGCTGGTGAGGCTGAGATAAGAGGATCACTACTAATCTGAACTGTGTAGTGAGACCCTGTATCAAATAAAAATAAAAATAAAAATAAAGTAGAATTGATAAAGTAATATATATGATGTACATTATGATGTTTGGTTATATGTATACATTGTGCAATGGTTAAATTACACTAATTAATATATCCATCAACTCACACACTGGCCTTTTTGTGTTAAGAACATTTAAAATCAACCCTCAATAAACCTGCAGATATCAGCAGAACAATTACCCAAGCTATCCTGTATATATGCATAAATGTATCTTTTTCACTTGCTTCTTTCTTTTATCCTTTTTTTATCCAAGTTTTTCCTTCCCTTTGAACAAATGTTTCCCTTTCACAATACCTATTGTACCTTTCAGATTTTATTTACATTTTTTATGTTATTACCCTAATGAGACAATATGATGTCTGCACATATGGGCCTGATTTATTTCATTTCTGAGTATGGTCTCTAGTTGCATCCATTTACCTATAAAAGCCTCAGGTTTATTTTTCATAACTGAGTAGTAATCCATTGCATTAAAATACCACATCTTTTTTATCCATTCCTCAGTTGATGAGAATTTTTTGTTGTCCTTTTTAATTTCTTATAACTGTTTTTTTGTTACCAATTTTGCATGCTTATGTCTGGTAATCTAAGCAACTAATTTGAAGACAATGTTATGCAATATAAAAACCATTGTTAAATTCCTATTATTTTGTTTAGTGAAATTCTGTAGCGTTTCTATGTTTTTTAATTCTCTTTTTTTAAAAAAATCAACCCTCAAAAGCTTTTGAGTATACAATGTATTTTTACTAACAATAAGCTCTGGAGTTGTTAATGCTGTCTGAGACTTTGTGTTCTCCTACCAATTTCCTCCTTCATCCACCCTATCCCCATCCTTGGAAGTTATCATTCTACTGTCTTTGTCTAAGAATTCAGCTTTTTGGTGACATCTTACTGTATTTATCTGTGTCTGGCTTATTTAACTAAACATTATGCCTTCTGGTTTCACCCATGTTGTCACAAATGACAAGATTTCCCTCTTTTTAATGATAGAATGGTGGGCCGGGGAGATAGTTCAGTGGCATAAGCACCTGCCTGGAAATTGCAAGTAGGTCCTAAATTCAATCCCAGTTTAAAAAAAAATTTGTGTGTGTGTGTGTGTGTGTGTGCATAGTATGCAGGGGCATATGTCATACACTGATGAAAAGTTGGGTTGAGACCCATCTTCACCACTGTGAACAGTGCTGTGGCACAGGTTGTCTCCTTGTGTCAGTAAGTTTCCCATTGCTGGACAGACATACTTGAGAATAACTGAAAGGAGAAAAGATTCATTTTAGTTCACAGGTTCAAAGGCTTCAGTCCATGGTCCCTTGGCTCTTTTGCTTCTGGGTTTATGGTGAAGCTAAACATCATGATGAGATGCAAGCAGTGGAGCAGAACAACTCCCTGTACGGTGCACAGGAGGCAGAGATAGAGAGGCCCAAGAGACCAGGGCAGAGACCATGGCGCCTCTGTTACCCACTGCATTAAGTAGGGCCGCCTCACATTTCCACCACTGCCCCAATAATGCCAATGAGTTATGAATCCATAATGGATTAATTCACTGAGGAAGTTAAAGCCCTCAGGATCCAGTCACTGTCGAAAAGCCCCATTGCTGCACCAGGGAGAAAGTTGTCAACACATGAACCTTTGGGGAACTTTCTAGATCTAAACCAAAATACATCACACTACTGATTTCTCTTTCCTTGGATCTATACCTATAAGTAGGTATGCTGGATCCCATGATAGTGCTATTTCTATTTTTTTTTTCTTTTTAGGAATCCCCATACTGCTTTCCATAAGGCTTTATTAAGTCACCTTCTGCCAACCATGTGTGAGGGTTTCTCTGTGGCATTGCCAACATCCATTATCTTTTGTCTTCTGCTTTCTCACATCCAGGTGTGTGAGGATATCTCATTGTAGCACTGATTTGCATTTTCCTGAGCATTAGTGATGTTGACTCTTTTTTCATAAGCCTTTTGTATATTCATATGTCTTCTTTTGACAAATACCTCTTCAGATGAAAATGGCTATTTCTTTTTCTTTTTTTTTAACCAGGAATCAAACTCAGGACCTTGCGCTTGCCAGGCAGGTGCTGTGCCACTGAGCTATACCCACAACCAGAAAATGGTTATTTCTTAAAGTACCTTTTAGTTCTAAATATCCAAAAGAAGCAAGATAATTTAGAAAACTTACTATATCCTGCTTGTGACAAAGTAGATTACACAAAGCTAACTGGGATAAAGACTTCAGATTCATTGCTTGTTTACTTAAGGTTCATTGTAGAAAACTGTAATGATTAAAGCTCTGGTGCACGATTTGAGGAGGTCTCTTTCAGAAAATGAGTCTTTAAATGGAAAATCTAAGTTGCATCTGAATTCCAAAAGGAAAAGGCCATTTTCAGTTTTATCTAGGTTAACCTTCAGGATTTCCTTCACATTCTTTAGCTGTCTCTCAAATGGAGGCTGCAGATAATTTCATTGCAGAAGCAATAGGAAATGCTTGACACAGGTCCAACACTCTGTTACTCTCTCACATACGACCAGTATTTCTCAAAAATAAAATGCTGCATTCACTTTTTAAATATTAGGTGATTTAAAATCTTGACAGTGTTTATATTGCCTGTTCTTAAAAAGTGTGTGTATGTGTGTATGGAGATATATGATGTGTACATTCATTCTATTTATTCTATTTCCTGAACACAAAGTAACCACAGAACAGATATCTGAATTATGATTAGCAAGGCCATGACTTATTTTAATTCAGGAAGGAAGTCCTACTTGATTGTCTAGTTTTGAGCTAGGTACATAAACATGTACTGCAGTTTTTCAATGAGTAATTAAAATAAAATTAAGGAATGTGATTTGAAAATCCACCTTTAGGATATGATTAAGAAAATGCCACAGTGCATTTTATAAAAGTTCATTGAAAGAGACCCTGAAATCTCCTTGAATTTCAGGAAACAAGTAAAATTCTGATTCCTGTATGAGGCTTTTATGACCTTTGCTTGCAATGTCTTCTATTATTTATGTCATTCATATCTTAATAAAACAAGAAAACTAATATAAGCACAATGTCTATACTACCTAGATAAGAATTATATTTGGTGCAAACTTGATAAATTTTATTTGGCAATAACAGCAAGTTAAAATGCTCCATTTAGTCAGTGTTCACATTAGTAACTATTACCCATAGCATGGATTTTTTTTTTTTTAAAGACATGTTCAAAACTAAAACAATGACAAGGCACCTTTAGATGTTTTGAAACGTACCACCACTTCAAACAAGTATGGGTTTATATGTAAACTCCAAAAAAACATGCTTTCAACCTCTAGAAATTTTTCATATTGAGAAAGGAATTAAGTTATAACTTACAGGGCTTATGTCAAAAATTGCTGCAGAATTCCTCTTTAATTTGACTCTGTTTCTTCCCAATGTTCTGTACAAATTAGCATATTCCATGATCTGAAGACAGCCCCATCCTGT
>NW_004524690.1:2014859-2020451 GCF_000260255.1 Octodon degus
AAAAGGGAACAAAGAAACCAACATCCATGATTCTGATTGTTAACTCCACAAAGCAATACTCATTCTACATAGATAGTATGAGTTTTTCTGAGCAAAGAATGAATACAGAGTCTTTTTTTTTCCTCTTCAGTCAGAAATGAAAAGGTAATGAGGAGAGATTTCAGTCACTTGGTTGCCATGTTCAGCCATTTTGGAGAAACAATCTACAGACTGTCGTGGCTGCCTCACACTGCCCACAGCAGACCCACAGGGTAGAATAAAGTCTTCCTGACTTCAAAACCAGATGAACCATCCAGTTTTTTCACCCTAACTTTGTCTCATTGTAAGTCCCTACCCACTTAGCTATCATTTGAAGCTTCTTACTTCTACCTGGTAGTATTTAGGGACTTAAAAGAAGAAAACTCCCTCCATACTCGTAATTAGGCTTGGTGAAGAAAATCTTGACACCTACACAGAAAAAAGCACCTCAAGTGCTGCCACAAATCACAGTGTAGTTTGGTCTCCATCAAAGACAAGAATTTCTTTTATCGGTGGAGGAAGAAAAAGAAAAGGAAAGAGCCTGCATGATGGAGTGGAACTCTCATTAAACACAGCAGGAGCTGTAATGAATCAAGAGGAAGGTGAGGTCCCAGGATGGTACAATTTACTGCCTCAATTACAGTGTTGATCTCAAGAGCTCATTCATGTCATCCAGTTTTTTCTCCTGGTCTGCACTGCTAATGCCAAGAATCCATTGAGATGAAATTTAAGGGTTTCACGTGTTTCCGTAGAACCCGCAATGGGTTGTAATACTTTGGCCTTCTCTAATGTCTCTTTATTTGATTGCATAGCTACAACCTTCAGAAAACTGGGGTGCTTTGACTGGTCGAAATACGAATCTTTCTAAACCTTCCTGGCTTCAAAGACCGTAATTCTTTTGAGGAAAGATGGGTAGAATGAATGTAGACTGAATCTAATTTTATACTAAATCAATTAGCATTACATCATCATAGCAGAAATATCTAGACCATTACCTCATATAAGTGATCTTCTGGGATGCTGAGATAGGTCTTTAGAAATCTGTTATTTTTCTTTTTAGATGTTACACTCTATCAGTTACATATTCATCAACCAAAATAATTTCATGCTCCAAATTTTAGCCAATACAGTATGTAAGAAGTATTTTAAATAAAATCATCTCCATCTATTTCATCTTAAAGGAGAATTCTGTAATGATGGATCTCTCAAAAAATATTTCTAAGTGAGATAATATAGCTGAATAAAAAATAATAATCTGACAGTTATAAGATCCAAAACAGGCAAATTACTACACACACACACACACACACACACACATACACACACACACAGTATGGGCAAAATCAAGTTAGAATGAGCATCAGGATCTTAGATTTACAGATGGGAAGAAAGAGCTATGAGATAGCTGATTCCTATCCATGTTAAAACTTGGAAAAAAGGAAAATAATTAGGAAAGCAGCAATGTTTAATAGCTTCAGGTGTAACTTGGCTCTTTTTGAAATCCAAGGCAGAGAATTGTTTCTCCCATGCCTTTTTGTCTTTTTAAAATGCTTAGACTCAGCCGTGAGAATTGCCAGGAAATAATACTTTTGCCTAGAAGTAACAGAGCACATTTTTAAAATGAGGTAGTTTTTGTTTATATGAATTGGTAAGCTTCAAACAAAAGGCTTTTGTCCTTTTCTGTCTACCAGAAATCATGCGAATGTAGTTGCTGTGAAAACAAAGTGCAGGATACCTCTGTCCTGCATTCTGCAGCATCTGATTTATCCGTTACTGATTTGTCCTTCCCGGTGGACTTCTGAAAGCAGAAATTTAAGCTGAATGCACATTGCCTGTGTAGGACTCACCAAGCAATCCTCCTTGCCTGATTAGTGTGATTGTGCAGGAAACAAGAAAAAAGAGAGAGGAAAGAAGGTGTGAAGAGATCCTAGATGCTCCTCGGTAGAGCCATCCTAAGTACAGGGCATGCACAGCCGTTGCATCTTCTGAATGACCATGTCCCTGTGGTCCTGAAGAATGCCAGTGTGCCAGGGTACAGACAGGTGTCTCATTCAGTGATTACGAGATGTTTTCTCCCAAAGTAGTACACTAATTACATTTTCAGAGTGGTCATTACTGTCTTCTTCACAAGAAGTCAAATACTTTGTGTGTGTGTGTGTGTGTGTGTGTGTGTGTTGTTTTGTTTTGTTTTTTGTTTTCTTGTTGGGACCGGGGTTTGAACTCAGGCCCTCATGCTTGCCAGGGAAGCACTTATTCCACTGAGCCATCTCCCCGGCCCCGCACTTACTATTCTTTTTTCACACTCAACACCAACCACAACTAAGGACTCAAGGGACATTTTGCACAGTATGAATAAGCAAAATAAATTTAAGTAATACCACTGATTCTACATTAAATAAAGTAATTTGTGAGAATTCATCTACATAGTTATTCCCACATAAGCCAAATGAAGCACAAAACTGAAAAGTCTTACGCCATTTACTCCTAATTGCTTGGGTCTTTAAAAAATAATGGAGTATCATGTCATGACCAATATATATTATTTGCTTTTCTCAAGTAACATATGTATAAAGTTAAAATATAAATGAAAATGTGGGGAAAGAGCTCAGAGTTTGAATGTATAGAAGAAAGGGGAAAATATATGTGTCTATTTTATATTTTATTAAGCAAGAAATTCTCTTTACTGTTTTAATCTATCCCACAACCAAATCTGATTATTGAGTCTGTATATTCTTTTGAGAAACCATGCCCACAATTTCTAGCCATCTCTGCACCAATATTTATTACCCATCTATAATCCAGATAACAGGAATGCTAAGACTTTCCTCCCCTAAAGCTATAGGGTCAGCCTGTATATCGCAGGGGTTCTGCTTCATAGATCCAACCATGAATTAAGGAGACTTGAGAATGGGTAGACAGGAAGGAGGGGGAGAAAGAAGGGAAGTAAAAAGGACCAAGATGTGACATATATTTGCTCCAATTACCTCTGATGAGTATGATTATTACGAATCACAGACAAATTAAAAATTCAAATGAAAAAGAACATTACAATACATGGAACAAAAATAGTTACATACAAGCAGTGCAGTTACACTCAAAATCAACTGTTTTTAATTCACTGATTTCAACTTTCATATAGAAAAACTGACAACAGCCACAGAAAAATAAAAATGCTAGGTGTAGTGACAGATGCCAAGTTATATACAAAACAGAAAGCACTAGAAATTCCTTTTAAGACACTGATTGTCCCAGGAGGCCTAACTATCTCTCTGAGCCTGAACTAGGGAAAGTGCTAAATCCCAATTACCTTAGGTGAATATTGTAAGAGTGCCAACACAAGGCACTCTGGGAACGGTAGAGAAAGGGGGTGGGAGGAGCCACATCCTTGGCGACATCACCGAGAGGCAGGATGCTCCAGCCCCCAATTGTGAAGAGGCCATTTGAATGAGCTTCATATTGTAGGCAGTGGAAAGCATTCCCACTGAGTCAGGGATGCAGAAATTTACTCTGATGCCTTTCATGTTACATGTGAGGCTGTCTGCGCTCATAGTGATACAGCAAAGGTGTCCATTTTCTTCAGCTTAGCAAAAATAAAAAATTTGTGATAAAGAAAAAAAGTATGTTTGTTCTAAACATGTATAGACTTTTTCCTTGTAGTTATTCCCTAAATAACACATCATTACTAATACCTGTGTGGCATTTACAATATATTAAGTATCTTGAATAATCTAATGATTAAAAATAGTTACTCCTGAGAATTACACAGATTATATGAAAACACTACAGTTTTTTATAGAAGGAACTTGAGCATCCTCAGATTTTGGTACCTGTGGAAGACCTGGAGTCAGTATTCCCTGAATACCAAGGGACGCTCATCCTTCTCTAAACCTTATGAACAATGACTCCAATGGAGCAATTAATTAAGAAGGACATGGCAAAGAAAACAGGAAAGAGAAAAAAAGTTGAAAACATTTATAGACAGTGAAGACGGAAGTAAACTTCTGAGTAAATTGTGGGAGAAATGAACGCCATGAAGCACAGGCACACGGCCAGACAGACCTGCATTCAGACTGAACTTTACATAGCATGAGGCGCCACACCTCTTCCAGGTTACTCAACCTCCTTGAGTCTTTCATCCACATCTGGAAATCTGAACTAATTATTGCACCTTTCTCATAGCATTATTAAATAGAAAAAATTCATGCAAATACCTTAGTACACTGTTTGCATTCAACTGTTCCCACACTCATGGTTCATTGTATCTATTTGGAAGAAAACTATCATTAGTCTTTGTACATCATTAAGTTAAAATACTATTGCTATAAACTCCATCTGAACTGAATTTTAAATGCATTCCCTAGAGAAATGCGCTTACTTCCAAACCTTAGTAGTTAACAGCAAATAGAATCAACCATTTTTGAAAATATAGGAACTCACCTCCCACATTCCAACACACATCAATTCTGCTTCGTGTCAGGGTATAGTGAGAAGATTAATGTGTGTGGTTTCCCCAGAATCTGTGAAAAAATGGTTGTCAATTCAAAGTATGAACCATCAGTTGTAAGCTCTCATTAGCATGTTTTTCATAGCCCTTTGCCTTTGACAGAGATGATTTTGTGGTTAACAGGAAAATTATTGGAATTATCTGTATTTTGGTGCCTCTTTCCATGTCCTGTTTCTCTCAAATCAAACCTTTCCTGTAAGCCTCAGCTTGGGCACACTGTATGGAAAGCTTCTCTTGCCAGTCTATTTGCAAAGATCTTTTATCTTTTCCTCCCTGCATTTCTCTCCTTGTACTCAAATCCAGTTAGAATTTCCTTCCATTTCTTCTTTCATAGTCTCTTCATCTTCCCTTTTTCTCCTTTGCACTAACTCCCCCTTTCCTAAGCTATGTCACATTATCTGCTGAACCTACTCATGGGTTTCCTAATGTGCCCTCCTGGTCATTCCTGCATAAAACAATCAGGAAAAAAATCTTTGTAAAATAAGAATTGTATAAATTATCCCTCCTTTCAAATATTCAGTGGCTTCCTGTTGGCTCAGATGATCAGAATGCATAATGTGGACACTTGGATACTGTGTCCACAGTAACTATGAATGAGCGTAAACCAGAACAGCCCGTGAAAGCCAGGACCTGAAGGCCACATATGCATTGCTGCCTCTTGTACCTCTCAGGCTCACAGAGATAGCCTGAAGGACGGACTCAAAACTGAACCTGGGCCTAAGTTCATTTTACATTTAAATGTGTAAAATTGATGATACTTTGACATTCTAGCACAAGATATGTCTACATTTGTTTTAATGTAAACATATGGTTTTAGGACCAGGGAGATAGCTCAGTGGAATAAGCGCTTGCCTGGCAAGCGTAGGGTCCTGAGTTCAATCCCTGGTATGCAAAAATAAATAAATAAATAAATAAATAAATAAATAAATAAATGGTTTTAAATCACAAACCACTGAGCCGGCCAAATAGGTCAGAGGATTAAAGTGCCTGCCAGCAGGTGCAGAGGTTTCTGCCGTGCTGGCCCCACCCCGGGGCAGGCTGAAACGGCAATTGAGACTGGACGTGGTGGC
>NW_004524690.1:2021161-2031127 GCF_000260255.1 Octodon degus
ACTTCAGGAAAACTACAGGTGATTTTTAGTATGCTCTGTGCAACATTTGCTTTGAAACTTAACTGGGTGCCCTATGTTTTATTTGCTAAGTTTGGCAACCCCACCTGTGAAGTCCTTCTTGTGCACCCGCCTCACAGTCTATAGGGCTCTGCTGGGCTTCCTCCCATTTGGTGATTCCCCTACTTTGTATCTACTTTTTAATCAATTTTTATACCCGTGTACTCCACCTACCTAACTTGGAAACAATAATGCTCTGTTCCTGCCCAGAGGCACTGATCATAAATACTTGTTAATAGAGAAACTGATTTTAAATCAATCAACAAGACAACCAACAAAATTACTTATTGAGCAACCCCTGTCTATTCCGTCCAGAACTAGTGTGTATGTGAATTATTTAATGGATGAGTAACATGTAATGTTTGGCTGCAATAAGCCAGCAGATTAATTAACAAAAATTATACCTAAAAACTAGTAATAAATGACTCCAAATAACATATAATTGAGATTGTGTAATACAGCTCATGAAGGATAGTGAGCAGCTAGTGTGGGAAGTCCCCCAAAGAGAGAAATAGGGAAGAGAAAGGCCCTGTGTGTGGGACTTAAATTTTGGAAAGGATTTAGATGCACAAGATTAAAGAGGGCAGCGTTTCCTAAAGGAGAGTTTGGATGGGTGCACAAAGGAAAGAGGAAACAGCTAAGTGCCTTCGCTGCAAGGAAACAACCAGGATTCACCTGAAATGCGGGTTGCTGCTCATTTTAAGACGCTCCCTGGGATTCAGAGCACCTGTATCATCAGCGGGAATCTGCAACGGCTGCCCATGAGCAGGGTCATGGGTACACCTTGACAAAGATGATAACCAAGGTGGGAATGATGCTAAATAGATCATCCACAGGTTTTCTGGGTTTTATCCTCAGACCACCGAGGAGAGGAAAGGCCAACATTTTATCAGTCATTACCTTGGTTTTTTTACAAGTCATTGTCTTAGTTTATAATAGTGTTTGTGGACAGGATATCATGTCTGCATCCGTATAAAACACCTTATAAAACCTGGGATTCATACTGAATATTTATGTAACGGCTATTACAGCACAGAGAAAGTACCACAGACAGAGTGGCTTATAAGCGACAGACACTTACTTCTCACAGTGCTAAAGGTTCTGCCTTCATGACTGAATTATTTCCCAAGGTCCCACCTCCAAATACCATCACAGTGGGGATTAGAATTCGACAACTGAATTTGGGAGGGCAAGATAGAAACATTCAGTCCCTAACAGTAGTGGTTACCCATTACAATAGGGCTTCAAACGTGCTAGTCCCTGATAGCCCTTACATTCCCCTCTCTTCACTAGCTTCTCTGGCATAATTAGACCACTGGTCTTACTGAAAGTTATTGAATTTTTTTGGGGGGGGACCATGGTTTGAACTCAGGACCTTGCATTTGCCAGGCAAGTGCTAAAACCACTGAGCTATCTCCCCAGCTCTAGTTACTGAATTTAACATCCAAGAAATTTAAGACAAATGTTGGAGAGTATTCTTTTTGGTAGAAATTCATATTCCTCTACAACTTTAAACCATTACTATAAAATGAGATAGAAAGTCATTTATTTTTACATTTGGACTGTCTTCCTAATGAAGTTGGTATTTATAGCATGTGGTTACAGTATAGTTGTCCTTCAGTATACATGGAGAATTAGCTCTGTACCATTGTGGATACCAAAATCTTTAGGTGCTCAAACTCCATATTTGTTTTTGTCTATTTGTTTCTTTTTTCAGTTTTAAATAATTTTATTGAGAAACAAATAGCAATGAGATGGTTTCAACACCAATTAGTAGGATAGTTTCAATACTTAATACATTACATGTTGTTGTCTTAGTGGTTATTCATAGTACAAAATGCAGACATGATATCCTGTCCACAAACACTATTAGAACAAATCTTTCTATTCATTGAATTAAGAGACTGTAGCTGTGTATCTATCCTAACTATTTTGAATGTACAGATACAAAATAGTTGTTCATTTGTATCCTCTTTTTTTTTTTTGTTTAGTTTTGTTAGAGAAGAGTATTCCATTGTCATTTAAATATTATAGGTGCGTGAATTCAGCAAAATATTCCAAGTATTCCAGTAGTCCATAATAGTAGTGGGTTTTCCATAAGACTAGCAATGTCTGAAGTTGTTGACATGAACCTTTTACAGCTCAGCATATTAATATGGCTTTACTTTTTATACTTCATTTTTATACTTTTGTGCTGGATGGTTAAGACCAAGATAAAGCAAGACCTATATAACAAGAAATGTAACTTCTGTATGTGATAAGGTCAATCAAATCCCCTCAGTATTTACACTGAAACCCTGTACCACAGTTTGTAGATCCTTTGTCAGTGTCAGCCTTATGGATGAGTCACAGCCATTGTCAAGCTCCATATTTGTAGTGGTGTTGTATTTACATATAACCTACACACTTCCTTTCCTAGATTTTAGGTCATCTCTAGGTATCTTGAAATGCCTATAGAATATAAATTCTGTGAAAATAGTTTGCTATACTGTACTGGTCAGGAAATAAAAGTCTATATATGCTCAGGGCAGAGAAATTATTTACTTCAAATATTTTTGACCCACAATAGGTTTAACCCTTGGATACAGAGAGCTAACTACATATTTACATACTTAGCACCGTGAAATGTCTTGGATGCTGTACTGCATTTTCCCACACAATAAAAGGCACTTTCATCCTACAAAGACTGCCTATCACTGTTTCTAATCCATAGAACTAAATGTACTAAGTCACCAAAAGTGTTATCCCCTTATAAAACCTGTGATTCACACTGAACATCTAGGTAAAGTCCTGCATAGGTCATTATAAGTGATATAATTTCATTAACCAAATACAGAAATAAAGCAAAGGAATATAGTTCAGCCTTCTAAACATGCAAAGTTGTTCAATAAAATTTCTCAGAGTGGGTCTTGCTGGGACTTTTGGCAAACTGTACTGTTTATTTTAAGTGGGTTATCCGTAGGACTGGCAGTGTCAAAAGTTGTTGACTTGAACCTTTTACAGCTCAAGCATATTTAGTTTATGGAATTAAATTAGATGGCACATGGCAAACTGTATTGTTTATTTTAAGAAAAAAATCTCACAGAGTTTTTCAGAACAGATCCTCTGGGTATGTTAGGTGGAAGTCTATGAAAGTGACAATATTCTGTCTTTATATGTGATTCAACTGCACACCGACATGCCCACCCCTGTGGTCCGTGAGCCTCACCCTAAAGGAGAGTTAGACAGCCTCTGTGCAGGCTTGAGATAGCATGATGATTGTGCTCCATCCAGAAGCCCCATATTTGTCGCTGGCCACTTTGGCCTCTGTGTGGTTCATTTTCCTTATTTATAAAATTAGGGTGGGCCACCGACAAATAATCCCTTAGAAACTTCTCAGTCTAACATTTGGGGGTCTAACGCATCTAGTTGTTGGATTTGTTTCCTGTTGGCCAACAAAAGATGCACCTGTCTGTGAGGCCAAGGCCATCCTCTGGCATTCCCTCCTCCTGCTAGACCATCTCCTTGCGGCTCCAGTGATGGTGAGAGACCCACCAAGGCGCAGATGCCAGCAGGAAGCTCAGGATGCCAGGCCATGGCCAGCTGCTTATTTCTTGTCACAAGTTAATGCACGATAAGCACATCGTGTTTCTTACATTTTTCTCAATTTGTTAATTCCATAAATTAATCTAAATTAAAGGTGAGAGATACCCTCCTTGATTCCCATCTGGTGGTTTATGGGCACTTACCCTGGTCATGACAAATAGTCACTCAATACTCACCAAGTTTTCTTGGACAGGAGACCTCCTGGAGAAAAAAAAGAGAAAGTTAAATAGGAGGGAGTGGGAAGAGTGAGGGAGCAGGCCAGCAGAGTGTGCACTCCTGCAGCTGCTTGACAACTTAGCACCTAAACTGATTCTCAGAGGGGAGGAGATGTCCATCCTTTCCCAGGGGTTCTCAGATCTGGGGATGTCTGGGAGGAGGAAGAGATAAGAAATTGCTCTTGAGGATAGGAGAGAGTACCAAGAAATGCCTCTGGAGGATGCAGCTGCTGCCTAGCTGTCCTGTAGAGTCTTCTAATTATCCTCAGATGAGTTTGCAGTGATTCAGGCTGAGCCCTCCTGAATCTTAGGTGCAATAGACTGGTGCGCACATTTACTACAAAGGACTGTCTCTATGAATTTTGGTGGTTTCCTCTTCCTTCATAGCTTTCATGTTTATTGTTGTTGTTGTTTTTATGTATTTGGTGCAGGGGCAGCCTGAACTCGTAGTGATCCTTCTGTTTTCAGCCTCCCCAGCAATGGGATTGCAGGCGTACAACACCACGCCTAGTCTCGGTGGCTGGTTCAGTGCGCCTGGGGGTGGGGCCAGCAGGGCATGTGGTGCCGGGAATCAAATCCCTGTCCCTGCACTTGCCTAAGCAGGTGCTTAGTCCACTGAGCTATCTCGCTGGCCCACTTCCAGGTTTCTTTCTCCTGTTTTGCTGCATGTTAATGACTTCTACATTCCTTTTTTATCTAACTCCCTCTCTCTCACTATTTATGTAGCATCTGCTGTTAATATACAGCTCACTTAATAAGGAATGTGGACATGAGTTCTTTACATCTTTCATCCATTTGCATTTCATGAAAGAAAGAAACAAAGCAGCGTACCTGGAAATACTCATTCCGCAGGAGGCTGCAACAAATACTCAGATTTAGAGAATCATTATTCAGATTTAAAGGAAGTTCAAAAAAATAAAAGATTCTGATCTTGAGTCTTTGCATTTCAGCCTACAAGGAAAAAATGAAGGAGCTGTCCATGCTGTCACTGATCTGCTCTTGCTTCTACCCAGAGCCCCGCAACATCAACATCTACACTTACGATGGTGAGTTGCCAACAACCGAAAACCCCTGTGCAGATTGTTTGCAAAGCTTGTACGCATTGTTTCTGTCCCTCACTTCCTGGCATAACTAAATTAGTATTTTGTAGATCTCAATATTGACCTGTTTCATGGAGCTATTATGTCTTATTGATTGTTTATTGCTCAAAACAATCTGAACTTAGTGCTAATAACAACACATTAATATCTCTTAAGAAATATGGCTGGATTCTTATTAGCAACTACGTCCGGCCTACCAACATCCACAGTACATCTAAGGCTCATTTTTGCAAATAGTGTAATATGTTAAACTGTAATTAGACTGACTCATAATATGCAAGAAAAGACTTTGTACTTAGAGCACTTGAGAGAGCAAATCAACTTTCTTTATGAAGCTCCCATAATTTGTGCATATATGTCAATAAGCTAATAATATGAAAATGGAAAGCATACTTTGGGTATGAAGGCAAAGTTTTTGAATAAAATAAATATGAACCATCATGAAAAAAATAAGCTAATAATAATAACTGAATTAATGAGATAAACTTATTTATGACTGAAACTCCAAGTAAAGAGGGTTTATAAACACAAGCCTAAAGAATGTACACAACAATAAGCTATATTGACCAACAACATTTTAGGTTTGATTTACCCTATTCCTCGTGGTTAGTTTGGTTTCCTTTCTAGCTCTGCCACTACCCATGCAGCCCAAGGCAAGTAGATAAGAGGCTGGAGCTGTCACAGTTTTAAATGACTTAATGCAAGTCACTCAACGCCAAGCCTGGCCTCTTACAAGCCCTTGATAATGGTAGCTCTCGTGATCAACAGTATCATCACCTAATCCGGTCCATTTGATCAAAATATTCAGTGCAGTTATATGTAGACTAAATATAGCTGCGGCATGTGTTTCGACCTGATAGGCTCACAATTCCTTTTCCTTTACACCTGCATGAAGAAAGACATTAAAGACCAGGCAGAGTGACCCTGTGGCACATAATAACCCCTTGAGGACCGTTAATGCATATTTGAGGACTTGAAGGCATTTTCTTGCGGAAGCTCTCAGTTCCAGCATGGCAAGTGCTAATTTAATTGTTCCAAAAGGAAGTGACCTCCAGGTGAAGGAATTTTGGTTTCCAACCAAGACTTTCATCACTCTACAGGCCCAGTGCCTGCTGTGAGTAAGTTCATTCAGTCAACAAACTACACAGATCTTTATTATCTGCCAGACACTGCTGCCACTGTCCACACAGATACAACACTCTAAGGTCTATGTGTTGTCACTGAGAGTGCAAAGATGAACACAATGGTTCTCATTTTCAAGGGACTCAAAGCTTAGTCAAGGGTTATGTACAAAAATAACCAGAAAGTGGAGTCCAGAATGGCTAGGAGACAGGAGGCTGTGACAATTTAGGGTCTGAGCGGAGAGGCAGAAGACAAGCAGTTTATGGGTCAGCTGCCTATTAGAAGTTGAAAGTGATTCCGCATCATTTGTGTAGTGCTTCCCAAAAAATGCTGGCAGAGAATTTCACTTTCCTGAAGTCTTTACTTTGGCCTTATATTTTTGTCTTCATAATAATGTGAATTAATTATTGTCATCAAGCATTATTAGTAGTACCATATTACCCCAGTTCATCCCTGTCACCACAAGTGATAGTACATCCTTATTTTTGAAGCCTGAATCCTGTTCCATGTATGTGGGCACAAATTAGGTAAGAAGCTCCCCCCTCCCTCCCTCCAGTGCCTCTTTCCTTCACTCTTGTCTGCAGCTGAGGTGTGCTGCAAGAAAATGAAGCAAAAATACTGTGTCTGCTGTCTCCACCAGACTGTAACACTGTGAAAGAAAAGATACTTGTGACAAAGAGCACACTACATATGCTCAGTCCCTGGGAACCACAGGCACACTGATGGACAGGAAGGACCCAGGAGGATGCACTGACTGGGCCTAGCATTTAGATCTGCTTGGGGAATTATATTGTTTCTACCATAGCTTCTGTGATTTCCTGCCGTAGGAACAGTTACATCGAAATGATGTAGGTAGGTAGGTAGGCAGCTAAAATACATCCATAGTTGCACTAAAGAGAGAGGTCTTACATGTTCAAAACAATGTGAACCACTATTATATGCAGTATTTTGGCTCTGTTTCCTAGAATAACAATGCTGCTCTCAATCGCTGAAATCTAAATTATTAAAATAAACCCAGGCTTCCAGTTATGCACGCTTAAATTCTCTTTTGTTTGTTTCCTAGATATGGAAGTGAAGCAAATCAACAAACGTGCCTCTGGCCAGGCTTTTGAGCTGATCTTAAAGCCACCATCTCCCATCTCAGAAGCCCCTCGAACTTTAGCTTCTCCAAAGAAGAAAGACCTGTCCCTGGAGGAGATCCAGAAAAAACTGGAGGCTGCAGAGGAAAGAAGAAAGGTAACTTTTCATAAGCTTTCTCTCTCTGTCTCTCCTCTCTCTCTCTCTCTCTCTCTCTCTTCTCTCTCTCTCTCTCTCTCTCTCTCTCTCTCACACACACACACACACACACACACACACACACACACACTCACTCACGTCTAGCAGACATTATTCCAGGGCACAGTATTCCTGAACCTACAAGAGTGCACTATTTCAACACATACAAGTTTTCAGCAGACACAGAACCTAGCTTTGGGAGTATGAACTCAGGGTAAGATGAACATTGGCTTTAGGTCACACTAGACAAGATCTCTCAATGACTAAACTCTCTTCAGTGCCCTCATGCTCCTCCTCCCTCTTGGGAGTCCTAGCCCAAGCCACCTCTACCCTCAGTCCACTCTCACCACAAAGGAAAGAAAGCATGACCACAGGATCTGCAAAGGTTAGAGTGGGAAGGCAGGTGGGATAATTTCCTTTTCAGGATCTTCGTTACATCCCCAGCATAGGGCATGGTTTTCCTTGGAATTATCAATTACTGATCTTCCCTCTGAGATCTTTCTAGCCTAGACATGGCTTGCTCCCAGGGTAAGGGCTCAAGCCTGCCTTCCAGAGCCCCACTGCCCCTGAAGCTACTCCTCCTAAGATCAAGACTCTCTGACATCTTTGAGAACCCCCCTCCACTCATTCCTAAGCTCCATGGGACTTTGTCCATTTTTTGCCATTGGTCCCTGCTTGCACTAAAAGCTTTTCCTTGTCCAAGCTTAATGATTTTCCACAATCAGGAGCTAAGAAAAGCCAAAGACATCAAGATTTAAGAGCACTAAGACATTTTAGGCGCTCCACACACATGAAAGTTATGTCTAGATGTATCTGTTCCACCTGTATGGTCATGGTGGTTCATCCCATGGAAGATACTTGATCATCCGTAAGTGACATCCTTTTCAGAAAGTTATCCTTATGTTACATTGCCCACTTACTTTTTCCTGTTATATATTTAGACTCAAGTGGTCATTTAAAAATATGTTTTATGAAAGTTTTTATAATAGTAGAAATTCCATTTTTAATAGTTTCTTATTTTATGAAGATATTGTCTATAAAGTTAGTCAACATATTAAAAACCTTTCTGTTGGGTAATTACAAAAAGAATGAAGAACACTCCTACCTCCTAATGACTCAATTCTCCTACAGGAAATAGACACACATGTGTGTGAAGTACATACACACACAGAGACATACACATACACACATGAGTATATACACAAATATATGCAGTATCAAATGACAAGGCTCAAAGATGACAAACTCTCAGATTAAGGTTTCTGAACAAAAAATACCAATTTCTGGCTGAATCAAAAATCTTCCTATTAGTTAATATACTAATCTCAATTTCATTTTTTACCAAAGTAAGGCTCCCTAAGTGCCTGATGAATATTTAGAATATATATATTACACATATACATATATATGTATATATATATTATATGTGTGTATATATACATACATACATGCATATATTACCAATTACTGTCATTACAAACATAGATTTTAAAAGGGGGAAATGAACTATTAACTCAAGTATATGTACAGAAATTAATTTTTTTTCTTTTTCTGTGCTTTATTTCACTACGTCTTTTTTTTTCAAGACTTTTCTTTTTAATTATATATTTTTCAAGCACCATTTTCCACTCATTCTAGGTTAATAGTTCTTTCACAATTTAAAAATATTATGCCACCTCCTTTTGCTGTCTGTGGTTTCCAGTGAGGAATCGCGCTTTCCTTGTAACCGAACCATCTGCCCTCTTCCACTGCTCTCGCACTGCTTTCCCTTGTCTCCTCTCCTCATAGACTCCCATAATGGCGGTAGTGGTGGGAAGCAGCTTCCCCCTCGCTGAGGAAATTCATGACTTCTCTAGAAATGCATGCTGGGAGCATGCTTTATCGTCTCCTCTTTTGGCGGGTGGAGATGCTTGTGTGGTTGCAAGTGCTCAGGCAAGGAATTAATTTTTATTAGGTTTTTACTTTAAGTTATTCAGAATTACAGCCATCAAGACTTTGTGGCCAACAGTGACAGTCAACTAACCGACACAGTGGAGCATGAGTTGCGCACAGGCAGGGCAGGCTTCATTCCAGAGTTGACATGCCATAGATGGCAGGGCCTGGCACAGGCGTGGGGAATAATTGCCATGAACAGAGAAGTCAGTGACTGTACTGAGCTTCAAACTCAGAGTCAAAATTCAACTCCATGGCTTAAGACACTGATGACATTTCTGGATAAGGTATTTAATTCAAAAGAAATTTTTGAAGGAAGAGGAAGACACAGATCATCAAAGGTTCTTACAAAATTTGATGAGGTAACTAATGATTCTAGTGAAATTCTTGCATCCTGGCAGCAACAAATTATCAAAAACTGTACATTTAAACAACTGGATTTAAATAGAAATAGCATTATGATGCTCAGAAAAAAAATATTCTTTAAAATTCTTTAAAAGCAATATTCTAGCACATTCCTGGTATTGTTTAAATTTTTCAGTGCAGAAGTCACTATGTAGGTTATGTGTTGGTAGTGAAGTTTTAATTAGAAGAAAGTAAATCTAACTAACAGAAACACCAACTTAAAGATTCATCAATTGATTTTATTCTGTTGGATTACAGCATTGGCTTAATGAGTG
>NW_004524690.1:2031352-2033088 GCF_000260255.1 Octodon degus
ATTGAACTCAGGCCCTTGCACTTGCCAGGAAAGCGCCTATTCCACTCAGCCATCTCCCAAAAGTCTGGGTTTGAAACAGCTTCAGGAACAACTGAATCCAAGAGATCAGGCCATATTGTCAGCAAACTGTATTTTTATATTTATCATTTCTTCGTGCATAAACTGAGTTTCATTTCCAAGAAAAACTGAATTCCAGTCAGCCCAAAACTACTTTTTTTCACATCCTAGTACTGCCAGCAAGAAGGGAGCGTGTCTTTAACAAGAGTCCTAGCATGGGGTCTCAGCGTCTTTACCTGGCTTGCCTGCTTCACCTGGACCAGTCATGGTGGTCAAGGGGGTGCAGTGGTTTAGTTTGTCACCTGCCCAGCACTGACCTGCGGGGAAGTTGAGGCAATGTCTAGGGTGAGAAGTGGAAGAGGGTGATTCTGCAAAGAAAAACGAGGTATTTTCACCAGAAGAAAGAAAAATAGACATGCTAAATTACAGATGTCCGTTGTCTTTCTCTGTCAACATTTAGGATCTCTACAAAACTTAATTTTTCAGCTCATGCACTCCTTGAGGTGCCGTACTTGCCTTTCCCTTCTTTCACCCTCTGTGTGATTTTTTTATGTAAATATAATGAAAAAGCAATCTACACAGCTATCTAGAACAGCATTCTGCATTAGAAATACAAAGTTAGATCCATGTATTTCAAAGGTATTAAAAAAGAATCATATGAAAATAATTTTAATGTTAGATTTTAACCCAACATATTCAAAACCATTTCAACTTGTAATCAATGTAGAGATGCCTTTGAGGCATTTCGCACTCTTTTTTCTTCAAGTTCAGTGTTGGAGGGCCAGCATGGATTTCATGTTTGCAATGCACCTGAATTCACAGTCACAGTATCAGAAGTGCTCAGGAGCCCTGTGAGGCTGCAACGCAGGACCGGGAGAGCTCAGCCCCAAGAGATTAGGCAGAAAGCAGTCTGCGATGGAGAAGCGTTGTGCTTAGTTTTTAAGAATGGTACCAGATGCTTAATTCTGATTCAGCATTTGATCACGTGTTCCCCAAAGACTGTATTGATACAGAAATTCAGAGAGACACAAAAAAGCTCCCGCTGTGCTGACGACAGTTCTGCCATCATAGCCAGCATGAGCGAAGGTTAGGCCCCTCTAAATCTCACACTCCCCCCTTGGCCCCTGTCACTGTGTGTATGTCAGATTCTCTGTGAGGGGAGAGGATTTCTCCATGCCCAAATTTCTTCTTTTATTTTTCTCTCATGGGACCTCAATTTCTTAGCACAACTGATAACCATATTCTCCCTTGCATTTTTGTATCCAACCTCAATATCTGTCATTAAGTTATAACTTCATTTTTTTAATTTAATTTTATTTTTGGTCTGGTTTTTTGGTCAACTGAGCCTGCCCTGAGAGCAGGGCTGATGCAGTATATGGTGCGGGGGCTCAAACAAGCCTAAGCTTGCCTAAGCAGGCACTTTAGACCGCTGAGTTACCTCGCCCACCCCATAACTTCATTTTTTCAGTGAATAAATAAATTTTAAATGTGGCAATATGCAACTTGTTTGAATTTTTAATCCATCTTCCCCTTCTAAAACAGAAATGGTTAATGAATCTCCAATTCACTGCACCAAGTAGACTCTATAATCCTAGTCTATCAGCCTCTATCAAACATTTACTGTTTGCTAAGTGCTAGCTCACCCTCACCAACCATATATCCCAATGAGAGAAAAATAG
>NW_004524690.1:2033188-2035229 GCF_000260255.1 Octodon degus
AAAGCATTCCAGTGGGAAATGGGGATGTAGGTAAAACTAGCTGTTAATATGGGACAATCAGAAAAAGTATCTTGAGAGAACATTTGAAAAGCAGCATAAAGGTTATGAAAGAGAAGCCCATGCAGTTTTTCTGAGGAGCCAGAATCTTCAAAGCAATAAAAATGGCAGGAGAAAGGGCCTGAGCTGGGAGAGTGCTAGGTGGGCTTGAGAAACCAGTGAAACAGAAGCGGAGAACACAAGAGGAGACCTGCAGGGCACAGGGGCAGAAGGCGGCACCTGAGCACTGGCTTCACAGGAAATGGAGGTCACAGAGCAAGAGTGAATCTTGCTTGATATGAATCACAGTAGCTTTTCAAAAAACTAAAATTTTAAAGGGAGATAGCTAGAAATATAGTTTTAGCCAAACTCTTAAAAGTGGAAAATATTCCAGGCCAAGAGAATGATTCCCATACTAGGGAAGCACAGAGGTAAAAATGCAGTGTGTTCCTGGGTCAGCACCATTCAGTGTCATGCACCTGGGTAGGGAGTAAAGAGTTGAGGTTGTTAAAGGCCTTGAATGCCAGGTTAGTGTGCAGACTCCATTATGTAAGGCTTCAGGAGCTACTGGTGGCTTTTCAAAACTGTGTGCACAGGGCCAGGGAGATAGCTTAGCCACATAAGCACTTGCTTGGCAAGCACAAGATCCCAAGTTCGATCCCCAGTACCGCAAAAAAAAAAAAAAAGAATACAAAGTGCAAAACTATGTGCACATCCAGCCTAGTGCCAGTAGCAGGTTTCATTGACCTACACCATTTCCTTCCCTGTAAATAACAGATTTATTTAAATACATCCTAAAAATGACACTATTTTTTTAAATATCAATAACACTTTAATATGGCTATAACCAAAGATACCTACAACCACCAATTATCGTGATAAGTATTTTCTCACTGAGTTAACATAATTCTAACTCAAATATATATGAAGAAAATGAAGACAGATGTGGATATAGGTGTGAAATAAGATTTCTATAAACATTTTAAACACAAAACTGAGCTCCCGCCCCTCCTCCCCCACTTGTGTCATTGAGGCCCATTGCCATGTGGCAGGGGCTCCATGAATTTAGCTAGAAACTGTCCCAGCAGTGGGCAGGGCCCCTGGGACCTGATGGATTTTGCCTTAAACATCCTGACTATTCCCCAGCTGCCTTGCAGCCCGGGCCAGATGGCTGATGGGTTGAACCATGTTCCCTGAGGCTCCTTTGAATTGGAATGAGTGCTCTGTTGACCGGCCGGGGGAGGAGGCTTATTAAAAAAAAAAAAAAAATCATCTTCTTTCTGATTTCCTCAGTTCTGAAATTATCCCTGAGAATCAGTATTCCCTTCCACTGAGACTACGCTCATCTCATACAATCAGCTTCAAGCTCATGTCTCGACATCAGTGTCTGTCTATTGCAAATGACCCGTGTGGTGGAACTGATAACATTGCTCCATCTGTCCCTTCACTTATTCATTCAGTCAACAAATGTTTATCTAGTAAGAGGCTGCAGAGTTAGCTGACCATCTCTCCCAGTTTACCCAGGACAACACCACCTTACACTTCTCTTTCAATAGCATCACAATTATTTCTCATTCTCATAGGTATTCCAGTTTCAACAATCAGTTATGTAGTCATCTGCAGCAGAGTGTGGCGTATAAAAACATCTTTAATGCCAGGATAACTCAGGACGTACAAATTCTATTCTACTTCAGAATAGCCTTATGCCCCTGAGCACATCACCTAATCTCTCTGTCTTCTTTTACCCACCTATAAAGTAAGATTTGTTGCTGAGCATGGTGGCACCTGCCTATAACCCCAGCACTTGGGAGGCTGAGGCAGAAGATTGCTGCTACAGCTTTGAGGCCATTCTTCCCATAATGAGTGCAAGGCCAGCCTGAAGAAATAGTGAAATCATGTCTCAAAATAAGACAAAACTTTTAATTAAAGATATTGTGAAAACTAAAAGGTTACATAAAACACTGTGGGAGGATTGGCAATTATTGTACAAAAAAAAACTAGACAT
>NW_004524690.1:2036369-2067991 GCF_000260255.1 Octodon degus
TCGGTACTCGGAGATTTGACGTCTGATAAATGGTTCTAAATAGCAAGTAGTGTGCTCCCAGATGATGAAAGAGAAAAGAAAATAAAGCGGCATAAATGTGTTTCCTTCAGAAGTGAATGGAAAACTAGTGCTCCTTCAAATATAGTCTTAAATCTCTTATGTGTACATAAAGGAAAATGAGTTTTATATACCAATTAACTCAAATTTATCTTCCATTTCATTTGTGCAGTAATTAAACTCTTACACTCAGTAATATAAGAAATGGTAATTAACCTCTTTGGAAAATGTTAAAGTGTTCCTGAGCGCACCATAACTCTTCTTCCCTGTCTCGTGACTTGCCCTCAGGTACTTCAGCTGCAATTATTCAGGTTCCATAAAAGAGGTTTATGCCTAGGAAACGTGTTCACCAGTAACACAAGCCTTGCTTCTACAATAGCGAGATAGAAAAGGTTCCCTGTTTCTCCCAGGAGGGCACATTGAACAACACGGTTCTATATTTTGCCTTCACATTTGCATTATATCAGCTCCTCTGCCCTGCTTTTCTATTTCAGCATTGCAGCGACCTTCTACGTTAGGTACACGCTGTTCAGAAATGCTCCTCTGAGGCCTGCTACCCTTTCTTTGAACAATTTATGTTTAATAACCTTAGTAGTCCCTCTCTCTGGACTATTATTCCACCCAGCCCCTCAGTTTGGCTAATCTGCCCAACCGAGGTATAAAGGAAAAATACCCATTAGACCGTGGAATGAGAACCTCGCTTCCACTGAGAGTGAAGGCAGACACTTCCACCTTGGGTCTCGCCTGCTTCCATTCCACAGTGGCACTCCTTTCAGGTCATGTGGTAGGACGCAGATAATAAAGCCGAACTCATTTTCTTCCTTGAAGGTACAAATGGAAGATTCAACCGCATGCATGTAAGAATCCGTTTCTTCCCAGTAATGAAGTCAGGGAGTTACAGGGAGTGACTGCTGGAGGTGAGACTGAGTGAAGAGGGGCAGTGCTCTGACTCCCACACCAGGGGCTCCTGCTTCCCCGTATAACAGTGTTTATAGACTCAGTACGTATGAGCAGGGACCAGTAGGGAGCCACGAGCATTTCCCCCCATCATTAAAGCCACATCCCATACCTGAGCTTGCAATATTGGAAAGAGAGTTATTAGTTCTCATAAATGCATTAGTTGAGATGACAGTAGATACAACATTCCCTTCCAGTGTATAGGAAAAGACCCCCAGAGGTCTGCACCCCTAGGTGATGGCCTGGCGTGTCTAGCAGGTCTTTGCCAGTCAGTAGGGAGGTGGTGCTGTCTACTGCCTTCTGTTTCTGTTTCACTCCATTAGCTGTACTAAAAAATGCAATTGACACCTAAGCTGTGCAATCTCATTTAGCCCCAGTGGCTGCAAAGGAGCTAACCTCATTAAGGGGGGCATTACAAAGTGAGCCACGCGCTGCACTCCAGGAAGTCCAGAGACAGTACTCATAAGGGGACTCCTCTCGTACTCACAGCGGGAACCCTGGCGTATTCCTTCATGCTGACCAAATGGGCCCCACCAAAGCAACAAACTAGCAAAGAGCTATACTGCTCTATTACTGTCTTCATTTCAAAGGCTTCCCTTCTCAATACCTTCCCTCCAACATCTCCTCTTACGTTGAGCTATATTTCAGAGAAATGAAGAATGGAAACATAAATATTAAGTTAAAAATGCAGCTCAACGTCTGAAAGCTCAGTTGAACATCTGAAAACAAAAAATTTTGGCAAGTGCCGCGGCCTCCTGACAACTGCCCATAGTAACGCTCTGTTCCTTGACCCAGTGTGAAGAGCAGCAGACACAGGGCCCCTTGCCCCTGAGCCCACCTCCACGGCACCAAGATGGGCTCATACTGTACAACATGGGGCCCAGACACAAGCCTGCAGAGCCCCTGGCCGGCCGGCACTCATGTCCCCATGTGACAAGAGCTGCACTATAAAGGCTAATAGACTGTTATGCTCATGGCCACAAGGAAGCCAGCGGGGTCCTGCCAGAGCAGCACTGGAATCCCGGAGCTACTGCAGGAGAGGGAGGAAGCCACTGGTAACACACAGAGCAGCAATCTCACGGTGCACCTGTCGCCAGCAGCTGCAGTTCCTGGGTCCGATTGCTCAGAATACAGCACCTAACTAACCGTGTTCGGGTGGGAAAACTAAAAAGCCTCATACCAGAAGAGTTTTTTTTGTTTTTTTGTTTTTTTGTTTTTTTTAAGTCTAGGTTTGTTTTGCTTTAGTTTGGTTTGTTTGGCTCTGTTTTATTTCTCAGGGCTGCCTGCATGGACTTCAGTGCTGTATAAGAGAAGCCTAAGTCTCCCCATCTCACCTGGCTGGGTAGCAACTCACCCTTCCTTCCCTGGCCTGGGAACCACACAGATGGAATGCTTTAGAATGGAGACCCAAAGCTGTTTCCTCTTCCTCACGGTGCCGCTCACCTCACTGTGAGATCCTCCAGTCAGTGGACATGGATATATGTGTGGAGGGCAGCAGGGAGCCTTGGGAAAGGACTTAGCCCGCTTTCGGCCATGAGCACAGCCCGCTGGCTGGCCGTAATCCAGGGGGCTGAGCAGAGGCTCCCCTTTTCAGTTGACTAGCCGTGCCAGTGTGCTATGGGCATCATCTCCTGCTCTCATGTATCCTGAGCTTTATTGTTAATAATAACACCCTTTTTTTCAGTAGACACTTATTTGATATTTGCATTGACGCAAATGACCATGAAGCATCGATCCAGACAGGATTTTGTCAGAAAAGATAAGTCTTTCTCCCTCTCTCTCACTCCCTCTTCACCTCTCCCTACTCCCACCCCAGCCTCCCCTACACACATTAGAGAAGCAAAATCTGTGGGCTTTGCTAACAGTTCCACCTAGCGGCAGGAGAATGCAACAGCTTGAAAATGTGTTGATTTTCTTTTCACCACAAAGCTTCAGTATGAGCTTAATTCTTGCCACAGTTCTGATCACAACCCAAATTGGATGAGAACTGAATCAAATTTAAGGTTAGGCTCAATGCTGACCTTGTGGGGAAATTTGGTTTGCTTCTTCTCCAATTCAGCTTGTGACCAGACTGGTGGAAAGAATTAAGCGTATGAACCGAGGTACCATTTGCCCTATTTGTGTTATTTCGACATTTTCTTGCTGTTTTTCATATTAGCTTTCCTGCAAGCTAAAGCAAAGAAAGGATGTGAGGACTTCATTTTAAAAGTTTACTAAAGATTAGTAAAACCTTTAAAGGATCAGAGAAAGAAGCAGGGCTGGTTCCTAGAATTTTATATCTAATCTTCAGAGAGCCAAAGCCTACTCTGAATGCAAACTTGGGCATAAACACATCAAACAACTCATGAGCCTGTGTGATTTGTATCATATATGTTACCTCTTCAGGGTAATTTTAGCTGAAGAGTGATTTCTTCTCTTTGTAAGCCCCCTAACACTTACTCAAGAAGATCTTGTCTATAAGCCCCCACAACCACTACCATCCACTAAATTTTTCCTGTTAATATTTTCAGTAATGGTCAGTACTTAAATCCCACAGGGAGCTCTTCTGATCTTCAGCTGTAGACTGAAATGTAGATGTTTACACTGATGATGACTCCAGGGGAGGCTCACCACGGAGCCTCAGCCAAGACTAAGAAATTGCCCGGCGATAATGAGTGTGTCGTAGTTTGGCCTTAAACCCACGTTTGCCCTGATAGGTCAGTGTTGGATAAGACTTCCTTTAGCTTCATAGTATAGAAGAGAAAATAAACAGGGAAAGGATATAAGTAAAACATCCAGGTCACCAACAGAGGTAAGACTCATGTCATAAGAGAGCTGACACAAAGGCGTGGGTCAGTGTGTTTTGCAGAAAGTAGCTGGAGGCAGCCTACAGCAGCATTACTGGGGCTGCTTATCAGAACTGTACATTCCTGGGCCCCACCGAGCAGAAACTGGAGTAAACAGCAGGCATCGGCATCTGTATCAGGCAGCCCAGGGATAACATACTTCACACGGGGGAGCCATTCGGACAACTATAGTGCTCAGGTTGCTGTGTGAGGGGACCGTGTCTGGTGCAATATTCTCTTTGCTGTACTCACAGAACAGCCACATGGCTGAAGGGATCACTCAGAATATTTTTTTTAAAAAATCCAAAGACTTTCTGCTCTCTGTAGCCAAGTAGATGTTGTGTTTACACTGTCTTCCATTCATGAATTTGGTTCACCGTGAAAAAAGAAGGGGTAGGAATAAAATAAAAAGAAAAAACAAATTTGACTTGACTGACAGAAGTAGAAAAGCTTAGTATAAGGCCCAGATAAAAAACAATGGAGCAGGAAAAAGACCAAAAGGAAAAGGAAAACCTGGCCCCAGTTCTTGCCCATTTTCCTCAGGCTTCCATGAAATGCTGCCGTCCAGAGATTAATTATAGCATTTCCTGTGACATAACTGCTTAGCAGCAACTTACTTAAAAATCCCTCATGAAGGTTAAATGTTTCTGTTTCTAAGACAATCTGTCCCAAAAAATTCACAGCTGAAAATTTAGCTAGCCACATTTCCCAGCTAACTACACTCCAGAGGAAAACCCCAAGCTGTGTGAGTGAGGATACAGTGGACAGCAGCACTCAAGGCATGAAGCGCTGTTCTTCTGAATAGGACCCTCCCTTGACTCTGTGGAGTGTTACTCTGCTAGGGCGGCACTGAGGCAGTTGTAAGAAAGGTGCGTTTCTCTTCCCCAGTCTCAGGAGGCTCAGGTGCTGAAACAACTGGCCGAGAAGCGGGAGCACGAGCGAGAAGTCCTTCAGAAGGCTTTGGAGGAGAACAACAACTTCAGCAAGATGGCGGAGGAGAAGCTGATCCTGAAAATGGAACAAATCAAGGAGAACCGTGAGGCTAATCTAGCTGCCATTATTGAACGTCTGCAGGAAAAGGTAATCACATCCGAGTCCTGAGCAGACTAATTTTTTCATAGGCAGCCCTGTCGGGTGAAGGCCCGCCCACCCGGGCACCAGACAGTCAAGTCTGCTGCTGGTGGGAGGGCACTTAACTCCACCCGCGGGATCTACAGGGAACGGTGACTCAGTTCAGGGGTACCATACGCAGAGAAGTTGCAACCCAAACTAACACTAGAATTCTGTCAAACTTCCCAGCAGTGAATGGGCATGTGTAAGGCTCCTGTACAAACCTTAAGAATCAATCGATTGGGCCAGGGATATAGCTCAGTACAATAAGCGCCTGCCTGGCAAGCACAGGGTCCTGAGTTCAATCCTGGTAACACAAAAAAAAAAAAGGAATATATATCAATTAAGTGAAAAAAATATTAAATTGGAAATATTATATACATAATGTTATATTCGTATTTAATATTAATATAGTATATTAATGATATTTCACTTAATATATATTTAATATAAGTATTAAGTTGAAAAACCTGTCTTTCAGGGATGGTTAGAGTATTTATGAACTGCAATAAGCCCATTCGTTCCCTACATGAAAATCAAGTATAATAATATCTCATGGAACCACAGCAAAGGGGAGCTGATAGTTGACGTTCAATTCATCGGGTTCTGCGGTTGTGGTACCCTTTCTCTCAGCAATCTGTAGAGACATTTTAGTCCATCATTCTGGATGCACAGTGCTGGAGTTCCTCTAAAAAAAATGTTTTCTTTCTATTGTATAGACTTAAAACAACTTTCCTTTGATATGTAAAGTATAGCTGTCCAATTCTAAAAGTCAGGTAAGCTTAAAAAATAGGAACTTCAAAAGAAAGATGCGTTAGTTCTCTTCTGACCATCTCCTCCCTCTAGTGCCTACTGCTCCGTGCTAGGCACTGAAGTCTCAGAGAAAAAGAACCGTGAGTGTCATCGAATCACTAGGGGTTCAGGCACGGTGGCTCCCCATGTTTGAGTAGTTCTTAGAGTTGGCCGGTCTTGTTGAGGGTCCAGCCTGCCTTATCTGAAGTTCTGGTCACGCTTCACTTTCATGCCATTCTCTGACATAAATGTTAGGTGAAAGCCAGAAGAAAGCATGCAGATAAAACTTTTACAATATAATTTTGTGGAGGTTTTCACAGGTGTCTGTGCTGCCGAGGAGTTTTGAAATCTGTACTGTGAAAGGTGTGTGGGTTCCAGCGAAGAAGTGACACAGAGGCTCTCAGAAGTGCAGGGACAAGTCCTCAGGACATGGGCAGGAGCCAGGGTGGCCGCTGGATGCCTTGGCCACCAGCTGACACTTGAGAAGAAATTTTTGATTCTGTGCTAGTGTTTCCAGACTCTCAGAACTAGGCCATCATCTTCACCAAATGAGTCAGGTCAGGATGCAGAGGAGGCCGTAGTGTTTGGTGATGTGTAGACTGTGCTACCACCAAAATAAGCGCTTTCTTGAAACAGGAGAGCAACATCCCAGCTGCTAAAATTTACACTCCCAACCTTTATCCAGTCAGTCTTTCTCCATTTGCCCTCAGTTTACAGTTTTCCAGAGAACTGAGGACCTTCTTGTTTGACTGATCCTGGTACCATGGACAGAAAAGAGCCACTGTGTGTTCTAGGTACAATGTCTGTGACTCAGCTTCCCCCTCCCCATCCTGGGCCCTGAAGAAATGAAGTGAACTTGCTGGAAGGAAATATGCTGATCTTACTCCAGCATTCTCAATTACACTTTTAGTTTTGAATGCAAACCCAGGACCGTATGCAAACCCAAAGCATATTTCTCACAATTTCAATCATAAAATAGCTCATAACATTTCTGTATTTTCACTATTTCCAAAATTGCAGGCTTTTAATAGGCAATTTATTTTTCTCTGTTTTTTATCTTCACTTATATCATACCTAGTTCCTTTCTGCACCATCTTCCCTCTCACCAAATTTAGTCCCTTCCCCCCAGTTGTATACATAATCCAGTCAATTTATGGTGAACATTTGATTTTCTAAATGTATTAAATATCCCCCAAAGAATGATAAACATGAGTCCTTTGTGGGAAAATGGATGCATATTGAGACCATAATGTGAAGTAAAATAAATCAGATACATGTGCTTAAATATCATTTGCTCTCTCTTACATAAGAAACCCTAAATACAAATTGTAGAGCAAAATGAAAGATAGCATGAAACAGGCAGAGAGATCTCCTGAAAAAGGGACCACGATATCGGTGGAGGGGGAGGGAAAGGAGATAAAAATAGAAATAAGAGGCATCACGCCCCTGCACCAACCCCCCACAGCAAGTGTAATCACTGTGTACTGCAGACATGAACTAAAACTAGGTTTAATATCAAGAATAGCCCTTTTGGAACATGACATAGTAGAAAGCAGTCCCACTGATCCCTCAAAATACTCCCCTTTCACTTCCAGCATATGCATTCTGTCCCTCTTGCCACCTTCTGCAGCAGTTGTGCAAGTCTTTTTTGGTAATTGTTTTTATGAGATGTGATAAAAAAAAATACAGTGAAAGTTGTTGCTGAGTGCAACGCAACACAAAGGCAGACTCAGGAAAACATCGTGCGTGCGTGGGGCGTCTGTTCCACGCTTCACTGGAACTAGCACTGCATGGCCTCTGGCTCTGCCTCAAATTCAAAATGACCATGAAAATTAACCCTTCACAATCCATCCATGACGTTGAGACAACCACAACAGCACAGCTGAAGGCACTCACAAAAGAGGAACTTCAGAACTGCTTCAGAAAGTGATAAGAAAAATAGAAATGTGTTCCAAGTATTAGGAGGGCTATTAATGGCAGTGTGTCTTTCACTGTAATAATGTTTTAAGTTTAAGCATCCACATGGGCCAGCCAAATAGCTCAGTGGATTAAAGCACCTGCATGCAGGTGCAGGGCTCAAAGGTTCAATATCCAGGCCTGCCATGCGAGCCCCGCCCCCAGGATATGCAGAGACAGCAATTTGAGACTGGGCATGGTGGTGTGTGCCTGTAATCCCAGCTCTTGGGAGGCTATAAACAGGCACATCACTATGAGTCTGACCTAGTATTGAGATCTTGAACACCCTGTAGACCCTTCCCTAAAATACAAAAAAAAATTAAATTAAATTAAAAAATAAGTTTAAGCATCCAACATATCTTCGGTAGCAACTCATAACATCTGCATATGTACATGCAACTTTTCCTGAAAGTAGCCAGGTGACGGATTTTTACTTCCTCATGCCATGCTGTAAAATATTTATAGGAGACATAACATCTATGTTTTTATTCTTCATGTTATTCCAATATACAGTCATGTTTGGGAGCCAGTGGTTTGTAACCTGTTTTGATTTAAATCTCATCTGTCCCTGTCAAATGATACAGCCCAATCATTTCTAGGACCACATTTTTCCTGGTGTCCCTAGTTAAAGAGTTGGTTATCAGATCTAACGGGATCCTTGGTGACTATCAGGCAGGATTTCTTTCATCCTCTCAGTAAAGCGGAGATACTCCTTGAGGTGCACCAGAGTTACTTCCATTGCAGATGTGTTAAGTCTCTGAATTGGTGTTCCATATTGAATCTAAATGTATTCTAAAGCTACTTTTCTTTTTCCTGAAATTGGACAAGGTAAGTTTTTTGTTATGATCAGTCCCTGCCTTTCATTAAATTACTTTTGTAAGATTAGAAACTAAAAAGAAGATTGATGATAATAATAATGTTGAAAATAGTGAAAGCAATCACTATAACACATACTGTTCTGAAATTGGCCACATCAAAAGATGATTTCTCCTGAAATGATAACTATTAGTGAGTTAATTATTCAATGAGCATGTATTGAGTCCATATTATATGATTAGGAACCTGGAATGGGATATGATATCATAAGATATTTACCAACCACCTCCTTACCAATGCAGATAAGATAATATCCAGCAATATATAATATTATCCAACAGTATGCTATGTGGTATGATTTGCTAAACACAGTAAGTACTAAGCCACTAAAGATATCACACTGTAGGTAACACCCGTTCTTGCTGAGTAGGGACAAGTAAAGAGACACCTGCTTCCTTAGAATGGTCCCTGCCTTTCCTAACAACACATGCATAGCACCCTGCAGAAAATTTACCACTTGTCCCACTGACAGCCCAGCTCATAACAGCAAACACCAGAGGAGCTTTCACTTGTGTGCAAAGAGAGGTAAATAACCCAGGAAAACCTGACAGTAGTTTCCCTAGCTACTGAACAAGAACAGTACTTAGAAAATAAAGAACAGTTTCAGTATAATTGGTAGTTTCACTTCTAGCAAATATCGAGCAAAACAGTCATTATTTTAGTGACAAGAGCATCATGTAATATAATGTGGTTTAAAATGATAAAAAATATTTTTTCTTTCTTTTACTTTGTTTTTGTTTGTTTGTTTGTTTGTTTGCTTGTTTGCTTGCTTTTTTGAGACAGGGTCTCTGTGTAGTTCAAGCTTGCCTTGAACTCACTGTGTAAGCCAGGCTGGCCTTGCACTCGCAGCTATCCTCCTGCCTCAGCCTCCTGAGTGCTGGGATTATAGGCCTTCACCACCATTTCTAGCTCACTTTTTCTTCAAGGTTGCATTACTCTTTTTCTATGAGGTCATAATATATAATTCTTTAGGTATAGATCTTAACCATTATCAACTTTATTTTAACCTTAGTTGTTCTCATCTGATTTGCATTTGTTTTCTTGTTGTTTTGGTTCACAAGTGCTATTTGTGTGAACATTATGTCTGATGAATAAATGATGAAAGGGGAAAAGAAGACAAAACTAGCCTTATTGATTGCCCACCCCTGAGCAGGCCTGTTTACAAGTACTATCACATTTAATACAAAGAGCCCTGCTAGAAGGAAATACTCTTCGTGCCCCATTTCACATCCTTAAAGAGGCTTTGTGATTTACTCAGAATCACAAAGCTAAGCAGACTGCAGGGGCTAGATTTTAATGCAGATTTCCTGACCCTGCACGTTTGTACTAAGCTCAAGCTGCTCCTGTCTGTCTGTCATTAACCTCTGCGCCTTCAGCAGTCTCGGCAGAAGCACTGAAGTTGTACTCCACGGCTGCTCATGACCCCATAACCACCATGAAAATGGGAACTTCTGGGGTGCCTCAACTCTCCTGGCCCCTCTTTCTGGTATAGGTGCACAGTATTATGGAGAGGAGGGCTCCCAGATGGGGTGACTTCCCTCTGCATTTAAATAAGCTCAAACAACAGAAGTCCACAGGTAGATGATACCCTACATCATCTAGTGAAAGATCCCTGTTTATATCAGATGCCTGATAAGTTTAAAGGGAAATCGGTGATAAAGGAAAACAAAACTTCATATGTCTTACCTTCAAGTAGAGAAATCTTCCTTCTGAATCACACTGTGCATCAGAATTTTTCCAAAAACCACTTTTCATATATATTTTTCATATCCAAGAAATAGTTACATATAACTGAAAACTACTCTTGACACTGCTTCCCTCCAACTGAGAGGAGGGTGACCTGCAACCCACACCCTACATTTAGATACACTCGGGTCTGCCCAGACCAGGACTTCTGACAGCGCCTGGCAAGAGTCAGGCACCATGAATGCCGTGAATAGTGTTCCCAATGAGCTTCTTGGTTGGGAATAAGTAATTACATATTTTTACACAGAAATTTAGAAATCTAACCATATAAAGCATTGTAGCAGGACAGTCCTATGACATTTTTTTCTTGTCTCTTGTTTTCATGTATTATCCTTTCTTTTAAAAAAAAAAAACATTTACTTGAGAGACAGTATCGCAGTAATTGGTATGACGTGATAGCAGTACATATTTAGAAGGCCAGAATGACAGGCATTCCAAGCATGACCTTTCAGAGGTATCTCTGGACCTGAGCTTTCCGGAGAATTGCAAGCAGTTCGCCAACTGTGAGGATAATCACTTGTTTCTTGCATGTGGTTCGTTCACATTTTATAAATAGTATTTTGTTTTAGTTTTTTTGTGGCCGGCTCAGCTCGTCCTGCAGGTGGGGCTGTGTGGCACTGGGGATCCAGCCATAGTCCCTGGGAGCCTGCCTACGCTCGCCTAAGCAGGTGCTGAAGTATACTGAGCTATCTCACCAGCCCTGACACATTTGGACATACAGTGAACATTTCATGAGTATATATTTGATAATTTGGATCAGATTTTTCAACAATGGATTGACTAAACTGCCTGAAAATAAACAATTGTTCTTTTAGAAACTGAAAAGCATTTATTTGAACTTCCATCTTTCATGTATCTCAAGCTCACAGATTACATTTGTTCTCTCCTGTGGCACAATCCATTTCATTATAACTAATTTTGAGTGTGAGAAGCATACTCCAAAGTAGACAAGCCATACTAATTATAATTCTTCCTGTTATGAAGTTGAGCTTATGCAAATCTTCAAACTTGAGGCTTTTCTTCAATTATTATAAAAGCTCAGTTCTCACTAATTAGTCTCTTTCTTTATGAGAAAAAGATTTTGCACATCTTTTCCCTCATAATAGCAGAACTAAAAGAAGAATCAGCTGCACCCACGCTAATTTCCCCCAGGACATTTCCACCCAGGACTTGATTTCTCTATATGTGTCTTTTTATCCCTCTTCCTGGTCTTGAACATATATAATAAGCTTATTTAAACCAATTAAGTAAAATAGCTTCAAAATTCTGTAGAGTGAATTTCCTGCTTCCTCAATTCTGTATCTTTGAAGAAAGCAAACACTACTCTATGCTTTTTTCCTCCCAGAACCTGCAATTGAAAAGACACATTTTTCTATACAATTGTACAACTGTCTCATCCCACCAACACTGAGATCACACAGCAGTGGATAAGACAGTGGGATGTGGATCCAGGCCTTCTGGATTTGCATCACAGCTTACCCTTGTTAATTCTGTGAACTTGAGCAAGTTTCTTGGCCGTTAACGCCTCTCCTCATCTGTACCATGAGGACGGTAATAGGGTTAAGATCTGTGTCGATGCAGATATATATTCCGTGCTCTTCCCTCAATTCCTCATGTAAATAAACATTGCCAATCTCGTACCTGTATTATTCCATTAGGCTTGCAAGTGGAACACAACTGAGAAAACACAGTTCAGGCCCTCATAGAGCTTCTAACCAATCAAGTACAGCAGCTGAAACAAAAAATGAGAAAGCTTGTAAACTGGAATAAAGTGACTGCTGCACAAAAGGAAAGATTGATTATGCAGATGTTCAAAAGTACAATGTGATTGGTTTGCAGGCTCATGAAAATCTTCATGGAAAAAGGATTGATTGCCATAGGGCTTCAGGAGTGAGATGATAATCCTGGCTAGCAGGGCTGAAAGACTAAAAATCTGATCACTAAAAACTCCATAGAAGATTGTGCCATTAAACTGAAATGTCAAGTGTGGGAGAGAAAAGAGTGGTGACAAAAACGAAAAGCCCTTGGCTCGGGTGTGAAGGACCTCGACAGGGAGGGTTTAAGAAGCAGTATACAAGGAGGCCTTCCTGTGGGGTATAATCTTCCCAAAGTGCCCAAAGTCCTGAACATACTGAGGGAGAGGACAGACTGCTACAAGCAACGGGACCAAGAACCTGGTGTGTTATCGCAGTTCTCTGAATTTATATAAATCATTCTATTCAAAATTCTCCTAATCATGACTTTTTCATCACAATTTTAAACAAAAACCTATGTTGAACATTTGTTAAAGAAATTATAAATCTTCTAAAATCTTCAGTGTGATCATTCTTGGGGGTTATGTTTTTGCTTTTTTATGAAAGGGGGTAAATTCCTAAAGGCAGATGACAGCCCAGGTCACTTCTAATGGCTTCGGCCTCCTGGCTCTCAGTGGCGCACACATGCACTAGGGTCCTGTCACATTTCTTTCCTCCCTGTGTCTTGCAGGAGAGGCATGCTGCGGAGGTGCGCAGGAACAAGGAACTCCAGGTTGAACTGTCTGGCTGAAGCGACGGAGGGTATGGCACGCCCCACCAATAGTAAATCCCCCTGCCTATATTATAATGGATCATGCGATATCAGTATGGGAAATGTATGACATGGTTTAAAAAGAACTCATTATAAAAAACAAAAAACAAAATCAAAAATTTAAAAAATCAATGCGATCTCTTTGCAGAATGTTTTGCTTGATGTTTAAAAAATACCTTGGATCTTATTTTGTAAATACTTACATTTTTGTTAAAAAATTCAAGTATTGCATTATGCAAGTTATTTCATAATCTTACATGTCCTGTAACAGGCTTTTGATGTTGTGTCTTTCCACTCAGATGAATTTGCTAGTTCTGTTCTTTTTGAAGCTCCCCATGTCTGACTCCATTCCCTACCCTTTTCATTCCAACAGAAAATGAGGTCAGTAGACAGCTTATGGTGCTAGAAACCCACCATTGCCTGATGACCTAGGTGACTTTGTAATCTCTGAGCTTGACTGAGACCTTACCTACATCACAGGTGTTACGATTCCCTGTGAACCTCCACATTTGTTCGCGCATAATCTACTTACTGCCTAGGAACTACAAAGCCAGTCTGAGATAAACAACCAAGGAGAGCAATGACTTCTGCTTTCACTGGGTTATGTGCTACAAATGTGCTTTGGCTTTAGAAAGGGATGGATGAGAAGACAGATCTGAGATCAATCTGGGTAGAAGCAAAAAGTTGAACCTTTTAAAGTGCTGAACACAAATCCATATCCTAATGGTTCAAGCAGCCATGACACCACTCTCCACACAGTGGGCTTTCTTCTCTACTTTAAGTTCTTTTGATGGAATGAATTAATTAATTAATGTGTCAGGTGGCTTATTTGTGGATGCCATGATTGATGATGTTCCTTTTAAGCTTTTACTTATAGTACAAGTACATGATGCTACTGAATATTTTTCCACTTGGAAACTGTGAGCTGGTTGTTGCGTTAAAACACAAACACAAACAAAAGCAAAAACACTGCGGACTTTCACTCAAGCTGGTCTTTCTTCCCAGTGTGAGGCAATCCTGCCTGTTAAAAAAAAATAATAATCACTCCATCTGTGAAGCTGACGCAGTTAAGGGGGGGGGCTAAGCAGGGCATTTGTGCCAACTAAGAGAATCACCAGATACCCACCATAAGTACCTGTCGCAGTTTTAAAGTCGTTTCTCCCCCAACTCCCAACTCCTAACTCCTGAAGGTTGCTGCCTGCATATTTACTCTTCATTAGTGCTATTTTCCTGTATGTCATTGTGAGCAAGCTGTGATTAATAAAGAATTGGAGTTCTGTGAACTAATAAAGGTTTGGTCTGTTCTCTCGCCCCTTTGGGTTCTCGTGTGTTAGTGTTCAAGTTTTCAGTGGGTGGCTGTTGAATGAACAGTCTCACAGCAAAGAGACAAGAATGAGTTCAAAGGAAGCCAGTGCCCCGCTGCCTCACTCTCCTTCTGGAGCAGCGGGTGGCACCTCTTCCTCCCTCCCTTATACAGGGCCAACACAGTGGGAGAGATCTTCAACCTGTTCCTCTTAACAACACAGAGGAAGGAAGAACAACCCAAAGGTCAGCCTCATGATGCTGGGGTGGTGCTGCTATGGAGCCAGGCGATTCCTGGAACCATCTCAGCTTCTCTCGGGGCACCCACAGGACGTCTCCCCCAGCCTAGGCCGTCTGTTGAGATGTGATTTCCATGCCAAAGTGTCCAAGTTTGTACTGCCAATAAACATATTGCACACATGGGCACAGCAGGGTCCGTCAATGACCCAGATGGATCTTTACAGGACCAAAAACACAGCATCCAGTTTTAGCAAAAACTCATAAGTAATTGAAACCATGCAGATTTATGAATAAGCACACTGGAATATCTTCCATGGGAACACTAACAAGCCAAGTGTGGGGTTCAGGCCACCTGCTTCCTATATGGAATATCCTGTAATGTTTGTGGGACTCTGACACCCTGCAACAAATGATACACACACCAAAATATCACCATGTCATATCAGAATGAAATAAGCTGTAATTTTCACACTGTTTTTATGTAGCTTAGTGTTGAAAGCATTACTTGAACGATTTCATTGGGCCAGATCTGGTTAAAAGCCCGGAGAACATGACCACAGATTATCACAAATTCACAGCTCAGTAGTTTATTTTGTCCCTAAAATAAAAAACAAGATATATGGGTTGGTCCATGTATCATATTAAGAGAAAATGTAATTTCAATGAAGATTCCTGAAATATTAAAAACAGTTGAAAAATATCTCACACTACTGCATGAGTCCCTGAACTAAAAGGTTGATTAGTCCGACTACCTAATCTTAAATGTTAAAAAAAAAATAAACCAGGTGTGGTGACACACACCTATAATCCCAGTATTTGATAGGCTGAGGCAAGAGGATCACCCACCCTGAGTTTACAGCCAGCCTGGACGACACTTGAGTAAGTGAATTGCCCCACACTAAAATGCTTCTTCTCACACTTTCTCTCCTTACTACTAGCATCAGATGATTCTCATATCTGACCTGTCTGGTGAGGACAGGTTATGAAGCTATCCCAGCCCAGAGGTCCTTACATTTTAGCATGCTTCAGAGTTATCGGAGGACTATCACAGATTGCTGAGCCTACTTCCAGAATTTCTAGTTCCTGTTCTGTGCCAAAGGCTGAAAATGTGCATTTCTAGAACATTCCCCATTCTACTTGTCAGTAGCCTTCATTTGGGAATCCCCCATATAAGTGATGGATTTGATCCAAGTAGGTGGCTGCCAACCTGCAGGTATCTCTTTCAGGCAGGGCAGGTTCCATGAGGGGCAAGGCATAAAAAGAAATTCATTTAATCTTACTCAAAGAGCTGGGAGTGGAACACAAACCTAAGAAAAAGAAAAATGAACAATTACACCTGGAGAGATAATATATAAGGAAAGAACAGTGCACCTTGGCGCCAGAAGAGTGCTGAGAAACAGATGAGGTCAGAGAGACTGATTTAGCATCTCCCTCCCTCATTACAGGAAGTCCTCAACTTGCAACCACTGGAACGTTCACAGGTCACAGGTGTGCCACAGACTCACTTTGTCAGGTTGTGAATAAATTCAGTTTAGGAACAATTACTGATCCTTCCCACAGTGCCAGTTCTCAGCACCCCCTGCAGTGAGTCCCCCAACCCCCTGCCAGGTGTTATAGTGCATGGTGGGAAGAAAGAGCAAGAGACAGAACAGGGACGCAGGTAGGGATCTGAGATGACCAGTTGGTCTCAGGGAGCAAAAGGCCACAAGGTACCCAGAACTTGGTATTTGTTCATTACAGCTGAGTCTAGGACAATAGGTGAAGGGCAGTGGGTGTTTCCAGGGACAGTAATGGTGACTATGGCGGGATAGGAAGGATTAAACCCTTCTCAGAAGGGCATATAAGATGTGGGGGAGGGCAGGGGCCAGGGAGATGGCTCAGTAGAGTAAGCGCTTCTCTGGCAAGCGCAAGGGCCTGAGTTCAATCCCCAGTTCCGCAAAAAAAAAAAAAAGATGGGGGGTGGGCAATGAGGAAGCTATAGTTTCCCAGATGCTTCATTGTCCCCAGCAGGTCTTACCTTGCTCTGGGAGCACCACAGCAGTCGTTAGTCCTGGGGCTTCATACTCGGATCAGGAAAGAACAGGGAGTCTCCACCTTCCAATCTGGCTCAAGGGCAGGACAAGAACAAGCTTCGGGTGATGTCTCCTAGACTCAGTTTATAGTTCCTAGTCCCTAACAAAAACATCTCCTGTTTATTAGCTACTCTTCTCTCATTGCTGGGACAAATACCCAACATTCAAAATGAGGAAAGGAAAGGTTTATTTAGCTCACAGTTACTGGAAGTTTCAAAACACTGGAGGAGAGGCTAGGGCGCTGCCATGTCCAGGATGACCCTCTCTACGTCTCTCAGAAAGCACAGGCTAGCCAGTTTAACAGTTCACGCCTCTCTGGCCCCGCCCCTCAGGCCCCGCCCAGCTCCTCTGGCCCCACCCCTCAAGCCACTCTTTGCTCCTCCAGCCCTGTCTGCCCTATAACTTACATGAGGCTTTGAGGGGACAACTAGACACAAACCATAACATACTGCAATAGAATTTGTTTGCAAACTGGGGGCTCACTGTATTTTAGGAAGGCTTTAAAACATCTGAAGGAGCTCCCAGCACCCTCAGAAATAAACTGAGAGCTCTTTGCAAGGAAGAATTATCTACTCTACAGCCTGATTCCACTTACAAATTTTTAAAACAGTTTTGGTTTCTTCTGTGCTGTTTAAATTGGAAAAATGTCTTTGAAGTGTTCTGTAAAAATTCACAAAATTCCATTAACATGATGACTCACCCATTTTTCCTATCTCTTCTATATCCAAAAATGTATGGAACAACTAAATATTGACAAATGCTGCTCCCTTATTTGGTGAGGTCCCTGTTGTACTGTCAGCTTTCTGTTACTGTGACTAACATTGACATAAACAACTTATTAAGAGAAAGTGTTCATTGGAGGCCATATCCCAGTGGTCTGAGGGCTTCCCACTAGGCCCTACTCTTAAAATCTTCACCACTTCCCAATAGCACCACAGGCTGGGAACCAAGTCTTCCACAAAGGACCTTACCTGTTTGGGGCTCAACACTAGTATTCAAAACATTCCTTGAGACAGCCTGTCTCTGCTGCTGAGAGAGAGCTCCCCAATCCCTTGCTCTCTATGGCTCTCAGCCTGTCCTCTAAGCAGATTTTCCTGTCCCCTCATTCTCCCTTAACACATCTAGAAGGCCCCCTTGGAATCTAAGCAGTTTTCTCAGTCTGGTTGTTCCCCACCAAGCTTGGGAACCCAAGGGTCAATTTATGTTTTTGTTTGTCCTTTGGTTTTTAGGAATTTAGGAGGTTTTATTGTTTTTGTTTTTGGTTTGTTTTTCAACTTTGTTTTCTGCGACAGACAGGGTCTCACCATGTAGTCCAGGCTGTCTTGGTGTAACAGAAAAGTTCGGACCAAGCACCAAGGTTTAGAAGCAAGAAACAATTTTATTATGCCTGCAGACTCAATCGGGATTGTTCCCAAAGAAATTGGGGTCCAGGGCTGGCAAGATAACTCAGCAGACTAAGTGCCTGCGTAGGCAAACGCAGGGACTGAGGTTCAATCCCTGCCATCACATACGGTGCTGGCCCCACCCTTGGCACCCTGTGTTTGTTACAATGTGCAACACAGTGACCAGCTATTTCTTGGAACTAGAAATGTAATTGAGCAACAGAAATTGAAGTACACTGGTGGTTTACATTGCCCAGGAACCAATACCATCTTATATCCCCAGTGGATTATTTCCTGTTCCTGTTTTTCCTCCTTTCTCAACTTCACATGAATTAAAAGTATAGGAGTACACCACTATGCCCAGCTGGTCATGTGCTTTATATATTCCTGGATTTTGGAGTGATTGATTATGAATATTAGCAGGCTAAACTCTTTTCACCATTTTGCAAACCCATTTCTCTTCCAGCCACATCACTGAAGCTATTACCTTAGAAGCTAAAAGACATTATTTTGGTGGTAGCTATAACTACCTATATGATGTTCAATGGTAAGAGACAAAACACTGGGCAAAAACTTTTTATTAACTCTGATATTCAAAAGCATCAAAGCAAAATTATGCAAAACCACTTCTGACAGTTATAAGTTCCTAACACCAATGCTGATGACTTGATGGTCACTTCAGTATGTACCTTTCCCACAAGTGTGAAACACTGTGAAAGGAAGAAATTATTTAAACCAATGAGTATCCAAGAAAGTCTATTAGAAACTTCTTAGGATAAATGTGTTACCTCATACCCTATATAACAGCTAAATTAAAACATCAGCTCCAGGGTCAGCCAGATAGCTCAGTGGATTAAAGTGCCTGCTTAGGCAGACACAGGGACCAGGATTTGATCTCTGGCTGTGCTGGCCCTGCCCCTGCGGCAGGATGAGACCACGATTGAGACTGGGCTGGTGGCATGTGCCTGTAATCCCAGTGCTTGAGAGGCTGAAAACAGGAGGATCGCTACAAGTTTGATCTGTGTAGTGAAACCCTGTACTAAAAAAAAAAAAAAAAAAAAAAATTAAAAAAGTCAGCTCAGTTCTGTACTAAGCTATACCACTGCCATTGATATCAGCCCTTATGCCTCTACCTGAGTCATATTTATCTCCTACATTGCCCCCCAAACATAGGGGAGTCTAATTTGTACCAAGGGACAAGATATGAAGCATATTTCAGAGGTCAAATCCAAATTAACAAGGTCATACCCATTGACATGTTAGCAACTATTAACTTTCAAAACAGCATTAAGCACTCAGATTTTTGAATAAAAAACTATTTATGTCTCTCCTGTTCCAATCTGATAGGGTAGGGTAGGGTAGGGTAGGGTAGGGTAGGGTAGGGTAGGGTAGGATAGGATACAATAGGACAGGATAGTCTCCCCAGCCCTCTCAGCTAAGCTTCTACAACTTGCCTTTCTTCCTTCCCCTCCCACTCAGCCTTTCCTCTGCCACCGTCTGCCTTCCATTACACAGCCCCATTGAAAGGAAGTGACCCAGGTCTGATGACCACTTTGCTGTTGCACCCAACAAAGAGAATGTGGACACTGGTAGAGTGGACTTGAACTTAACCAAAAGCCTGAAGCCAGCCCAGTTGATCAACAGCCCAAGAGTAAAATACACAAGAAAGTAAATATGTACGGTCATGTGCCTCTGAGGTTTGGATGGTTTGTTGTAGCATTATCATGAGAATATTCATGGGCCGGGGAAATGGATCAGTGGAATAAGCACTTCTCTGGCAAGTGTGAGGGCCTGAGTTCAATCCCCGGTTCTGCAAAAAGAAAACAAGAATATTCATATAATGTCCATAAAGATTTCTGAAAAGATTAAATATGCTAATGTAAAAGGCTTTAGCATAACACCAAGTACACAATGAATATTCAATAATCATTACTTATTAATATATGTTACACTGTATTATAATTTTTTGCTTAGCTGTTTTTCTCATTTAACTGTATGGTTCTCTAAGGCATAGAAGCTGAATCCCAGTACCTACCCAGTACACATCCACACAGACACTATACAAAACAGATGAATGAAGGAACAAAGTGAATTAATGAATTCAGATGAGAAAAATACTGAGTGCAGTCCTCGGCCCATGTAGACAGCTAATTGTCAGCTGTCACCTTCTTTCCTTCCTCTATGGTCTGCTAGCGTCTGCAAGGTTTCACATGATTTCAGCTTGAAATTGAGCTTGATGTCACACAAAAGAGCATTTTAGGTGTTAGAAAAAACAGGATCTTCGTAACCCCTACCCACAGATAAAGTCAGAATGAAATCACACAGCGACTGTTTGACTAGATATTTAAGGCCACACTGTCAGCTATCAATGCAGGTCCCCTCCAATGATGTCACCTATACCGCAGGCTCTGCCTGCAAGTTCTGCCCTTTCAGGCAGCATCTAAGCCAGGTCTGTGAAGCCCAAAGCATTCATTTGTTCCTACTGCCATAGAGTCTAGCTGAACTACACTGCCTTGAGAAGATATACACCAGCACTGTTCTTAGGGTCTCATAACAAATAAATCCCTGGCGTTTTTCACTAAACCCTGCACACTGTCTCCATTAAATTTTAAATTCCCTCTGAAAACAGTCTTTCCCAATGGAGATCTCTCTTTTGTCCAAGGATCCTGCTTCTTCAGCAAGCTTCTGAAGTAAATATGCTAAGAATTTTCCTCACACTTGGCACTTCTCGGTCATTCAGTGTCCTTCCTCAAAAATCTACTCTTGATCTCATGTCACCACTCTTTCTTTGTCATTGGTGTTCACTAGTGTGGTCTCAAGTTGCAACCACTTACCTATAGAAGTCTCATTTATCTTTCTTTATAACTGAGTAGTACTCCAATGTACAAAAATACCACATCTTTTTATTCATTTCTCAATTGTGTGTGTGTGTGTGTGTGTGTGTGTGTGTGTGTGTGTGTGTATTTTAGGGAGGGATACAGGGTGTTCAGGGTTTCACTAATAGATAGGACTCGTAGTGATCAGCCTGTTTACAGCCTCCCAAGAGCTAGGATTACAGGCACGCACCACCTTGCCCAGTCTCAATTGCTGTCTCAGCGTGCCCTGGGGGCAGGGATGGCACAATAGCCCCAGGGATTGAACCCCCGCCCCCTGTGCCTGCTTGCAGGAGCTTTAATCCATTGAGCTATTTGGCCGGCCCATCACAGCCACTTGAAAGATGCAAATTTTTAAAACACACTGAGGTTCCATCTCGCTCCAGAAAGAATGACTTTCATCAAGAAATCGAGCAATAAAAACTTTTGCTGAGGCTATGGGGAAAACAGTACCCTTTTCCATTTTTTGTGGAAGTACAAACTGATACAACACTATGAAAATTACTACTGAGATTCCTCAAAATACTAAAAGTAGAAATTCCATTTGGCCCAAATATTCCCCTTCTATGTATCTTCTACAAAGAGTTAAAGACATTCTACCACAGTGATTCATGTATACCCACATGTATAGCCGTGCAATGCATTATAGCTAAATCTTGAGAACAGCCTATATATGCATCAACAGCTAAATGAATTTTTTTAATGTAGTACCTTTACACAATGGAGTACAACTCTGACACAAAGAAGGCTAAACTTGAGACAGCTGTAAGAAGTAACTCAGACACACAGGCTTACATACTGTATGGTTTCTCATATATGAAAAACTACATAGAGTGTGTGTGTATGTGTGTGTGTGTACAATATATCTAAAAGTGTGACTTCACTTAGTAAGTGTCTTATGTGTTTTATATCTACTTTGATATACTAATCTGGTTTTCAACCTATATATACACAATAATTAACTTCGTAAGGTCTTATAAGATAAATAAATTTGATGCTGGAAAATTAAAAGAGAGTGGGGGGGAACCAAGAGGGCAGTTGAATTGTATTTTGTTAGTGCACTAATCCCATGGACTGCAAACATGTACTAATAAAAGTTTAAATTTTTTAAAATTTAATTTAAGAAAAAGAATGAATCAGTTGCATGAAACCTAATCTACTCCCATAAGGCAGGCACTGATCCCTTCCACCAGTGGAGTCCCTGTGACCTAATCATCTTCAGCCGGGGAATCTATCTAACAAGGGAAGTAAAAAATTTACACAGTGAAAATTACAGTACTCTGAAAAGAGAGACTGAAGAAGATTTCAGAAAATGCAAAGATATTCCTTGCTTATAGATAGGAAGAACCAACATTGTGAAAATGGCATATTCCCAAAATTTTTATACAGATTTCATGCAATCCTAATTAAAATGCCATTAATATTCCTCACAGATCCAGAGAAAGAATTCCTAAAATTCATTTGGAACCCTAAAAGACCTGGAATAGCAAAAGCAATCCTGGGCAACAAAAGAAAGGTGGAAATATCACAACATCTGACTTGAAATTATACTACAAAGCTACTGTGATAAAATCAGTATGGTACTGACCAAAAAAAAAAAAAAAAAACAGACTTGAGGATCAATGAGAGAAATTAAGAAAGAAAGAACTAGATTAGAAGATGCAGATGCAACTATAAACACACTCAGCCACCTTATCTTTGACAAAGGGGCCAAACATGTAATAAATGGTGTTGAAAAAATTGACTTTCCACATGCCAAAGGCTAAAATTAGCCCCATGTCTATCACCATGCACTAAACTACAGTCAAAGCAGAACAAAGATTTAAATATTAAAACTAAAACAGTAAATCTTCTGGAGAAGGATGTAGGTAGAAATCTTAAAGACATAGGGATAAGTAGAGAGTTCATGAACAAAAACAAAACTCCAAAAGAAATATTTCAAAGAATCAACAATTGGGTATCAACTTTTTGAAAAGTTTATGGACTTCAAAAGAAATCACTAATAGAGAAAAAAGAAAATCCAAGAATTGGGGAAAAAAATATAAGTGACTGTCCTTCAGACAAAGGACTTCTATCTAGGACATATATTTTTTTTTAAAATAAGGCCCCCCAAATTCAAAGACCAAATCCAAAAATGGGCCTCTGAGATGAATATATGCTTCACAAGTGAAGAAATACATATTGAAAATAAATATGTCAAAAAACGTTCAGCATCATCGGTTATTCAAGAGATGCAAATTAAAACAACACTGAGATTCCATCTCATCCCAGAAAGAATGGCTGTCATCAAGAAGCCAACCAAGCTAGGGGTGGGTAGGAAGTAACCCTTCTCCACTGTTGGTAGGAGTGCGGACTGGTACAACCACTATGGAAATCAGTATGAAGATTCCTCAAAAAGCTAGAATTAGAAATCCCATTCAAACCAGCTATTCCCCTCATAGGTATTTTTTCAAAATGAACTAAAAACATCATACCAAAGTGATTTATTTTTGCCTATGTTTGTAGCAGTGCAATTTATCTTAGATAAATCTTAAAAACAATTCAAATGCACATCAGCTAAGGAATGGATTAAAAAAGATGTGGCATTTTTATATAATCAAATATTACTCCGCTATAAAAAATAATCTCCCTTGCAGGATTTGCTTCAACCACTTGGCGGTACAGCGTTCCCAACACTGAAAAGGAAGAGATCTGCCTGTTTACAGGCTCCCAAGAGCTTGGATTACAGGAAATTGTTCTGTGCTTACAAGGCAATGGCAAGGACTGAACTGAGCACAGTCATACATGGGTTCACAAATGCTTCTGTTAATGAACAGTTCTGTTCACCTCACTAAGTTCAGGTCAGTTCGCCAACAGAAGCACTCAGTAAAATCTTCCTTCTGTTCATGAACTCTGCACCTGGTGAGAAACAGCAGCCCGGCTATCTCTGGCACATAAGCATGAATGCAGCTGTCTATGCCACTGTGAGAAGTGGTTGTGGCTTCCTCTGGTTGAGGTGAAGGTCACAGCCCCGTGTACTCTCACTGGGAAGCTTTCTGTGTGCTCCTTAGCACGTGCAGCACTGTACGGTGTTATCCAGGCCATCTTGGTACTAAAGGAAGTGCAGTGAGATGCCAGGAATGCAGAGCAAGATGGTGTGAAGGCGCACAGCAGGAGAGGCCAGAAGAAGACTTTGGGAACAATACTCATGGACTAGCAGAAGGAAGCTGCAGAAAAGCACGGGTGTGGAATTATGGCACCAACCTGGCCTCACAGTATAAGGCGGTGAGGGCCATGGTCTTGCCTAGGCTGAGGAATGGGGATGCTGTCACAGGGGCCAGTGTGGCACAGGGAGTACCATTATCAGCCAACCAGCGGACCTGTGTGCTGGAAGAGGTAGGAAGGCTTTGGTCAGTGCGGTCGAGTGGGATGCAGCTGACAGGTGCAGCGTTCGTGAAGCTCAGATCCGTGCATGGGCCACGACACGGCTGGGAGAGTTAGCACAAGAAAGCACTCCAAGTCAACAGGTGATGAATTTAAAACCAGTAGAGGATGGCTGGGTAAGTTCTGCAAGAGAAGTGGCATCCACAGTGCAACCAGACACGGTGAGGTTCCAGCTCTGACCAGGATGCAAATAAGAGAACTTTTATGATGATGCCACAAAGGTTTATTTATTTATCTTTTATTTATTTATTTTTGTCTTTTTTGTGACAGAATCTTGTTATACAGTTCAGGATGGCCTTGAACTCTTTTTTTTTTTTTTTTTTTTTTTTTGGCGGAACCAGGGATTGAACTCAGATTCTTGCGTTTGCCAGTCAAGCGCTTATCCTACTGAGCCATCTCCCCGGCCCCTTGAACTCTTTTTGTAGTCCAGGCTGGTCTCAAACTCCCATGGATCCCCCTGCCTCAGCCTCCCAGGTGCTGGAATTACAGGTATGTGCCACCTTGCCAAGCCTGTTACGGGTCACTCAGAATAGGAACTAGATCAGCCAGATTGGAATTTGGAAAGTTGTTTATTACTGAGCTCAGGGCCCCCCATCAGCTCTCACGCAGGAGAGGACCAAAAGACCCACAGGTTTATGAAGCAAAAAAAAAAAAAAAAAATGACAAAGGCTGGGGAAATAGGTCAGAGGTATAAGCATCTACCTGGCAAGCACAAGGAACCAAGTTCGATCCCCAGCTCCACTGACTTTCCGGCCTGGAACCAGGCGTGGTGGCACACATAATCCCAGCAGTAGAGAGCTTGAGACAGACCCTTGGAGGCTAGAAAAGTGTGCACAAGGCCAGCCCAAACTGCATAGTGAGACTTTGTCTCAAACAAAACTAATCAGACCATTTCTACCCTGTGATCTCCCTTACCCAGGCCTTTTTCATCTGATCATAATTCTTTTTTTTTTTTTTTTTTTTTCCTGGTACTGGATGTCTAATTTAGGGCCTTGCGCTTTCCAGGCAGGTGCTTGTGCTGCTGAGCTCCGCCCCTGCTCGCCTGATCAGAATTCTGATGATGACTCTGGTGAGGATTTGAGGACTAAAATGTTAGCTTAACTACTTCTTTGTACAGTTCTTTATGTCTTGTTTATAGAGTCATATGTCTTCTTTTATACTATACAGCTTATTTCTCTCTGTTTTGCATTTGTTTTTGTATTTTAGACAAGGTCTCACTTTGTAGTTCAGGCTGGCCTTGAACTCACTGTGTAACCCAGGCTGGCCCTGAACTCACAGCGACCTGCTTGCCTTAGCCTCCCAAGTGCTGGGTTTACAGTCCTATGCACCATGCCCAGCCAGTACATCTTGTTTATACGGTACAGAAATTTTTGCTGGATGTACTGTATGACACAGTACTAGTACTGCAGTTTTATGTTCTGTTATACATTCCAGTACTGCACATAGAGCTATGTAAATAAAAAGGCATCAAATGGAAAAAAAAATAAAACATAAAAAATAATCTCTAGGCTTTTGTAGGTAAATGCATGAAACTAAATTTTTATTTGTGGTACTAGGATCCAACTCAGGACCTTGCACTTGCCAGACAGGCACTTATGCTGCTGAGCTATATCCCTGGCCCAGAAACTAGAGACCATACTGGCAAGTGAAATCAATTAGACCTGCACATGAAAACATCATATTGTTGCACTAGTGTAAGAACCTGAAAGAGTAAATAAAATCTCAATGGCACAATAGATACTGAGAAAAGGAAACAATCTGTTTAAAGGAAAGGAAAAACAAGGATGAGACAAAGGACAGAAGAAAGAAGGGAAAAGGATACATTTGTGTATATACAGGATAGCTCAGATAATTGTACTGCTGATTTCTATTGGTCTATTGAAAAGAGTAGTTAATATCTAAATTTTTTTCTTTTTTCCAATTTTGCATATTTATACCTGGTAATCTAAACAACTAATTTGAAGATAATATTATGTAATACAACAGCCATTGTTGAAATTCTATTATTTTGTTTAGTGAAATTTTGTATTATTTCTAATAGGCTTTTTCTTTTTATTTACCATTTCATATTCTCCTTTTTAAAAAGCAAGCACTTACTTAGCAATGATATTTTGCTCATATACTTTTTTCACTGTCTGCTGAGACATGAAACTATTAATAAGAAAATGATATACTATAAAAAATTATAGGCAGCTATAAAGCAACACAAAGGGTCCTGTGGAGTTTAACATCCTGCATAATACCCAGAAAGTTGCAAATGTTCACAAATTCAGTATGAAATTGATGGCTACGGAAGAAAGAAACTTAGGTATAAACCAAGCACAGTCAAAAGGTGTGAGGAAAATCACAAAAATGATGAAAGCATCCGTTAAACAAGCAATGTCTACAATTACAGAAACAAATGCAACCTTCTACATCGCACTAGTCTGTAGTCTTGGCTGGGTTCTCATTTCTGTAAGAGGAAATTGTCACCAGATTCAAACAAACATCAGGCGAAATGAGTGCTAGAAACAGGGCAGGCTCACAAAATAATTCACCCACCTCTACTCTGCTCTATACAGTCCAGGGAGAAGGGTGGCTATAACTGAAATCTGATCCTGTCACTTCTCCATTTAAAATGTTCTGTGAGCATCTCAGCATCCTGAAGAGTCTCTGTATTCCCTGACATAATTCACAAAAATATAACCTCACTACTTTCATCCATAACTGCTTCTACTCAAAACCTATGAAATGGCATTAAACACACTTAACAATAAAACAATTTTATTGCTATAATAGATAATAAATGTCTATACAAGAGGCAGAAATTTTGAGCAGCCTTTGGACAAATGAACTTAGATTTGTAGAGAAAGCCAGCTGGAGAAAACCAAGAATTGTGCAGGTACATGAAATCTGGGAGTGCTGTAAACCCAGAATCAACAGCCAACAGATTTGGGATCATTAGGCAGCAGAGTGCTGAAGTGAAAGCACATGCCTTGAGCATCTAGGCCACTTGTCCTTCCTGCTGGGTCACTAAGATTCACCAGTCTTGGTATTCAAACTAAAGCAGCAAGTGCCAGCCCCAAGGTCCAAGCCAAAGTAGATCCTTGATAGTCACTAGGGCCAAAGAATGATAAAGAAGCCACGGCACCAAAATCAGACAGCACACTCTGCCCCTCCTCACATTGACCATATAGAATTCATGCTGAATAACCCAAAAATAAAGCAGAACATGGCCTGGAGAGTCACAAACATTTAAAGAAAACAAAAACCATAGTATAGTCAACAAAACAAGTCAAACCGAAACCAAACAAAATAAAATCGGGCTGGTGAGATGGCTCAGTGGTCTAAAGCACCTACTTAGAACAAGCTTAACAAAGCACAGGGACTGCGGTTCAATCCCCCAGCACCACATGCCAGCCAGCCCCGTCCCCTGTGGGCTGAGCTGGCCACACACACACACACACACACACACACATAAATAAACAAATTTTAAAAATTTAAAAATAATAATAAAATTAAGATTAACTTCATGAAGAAAACAGGAATTTGAAACATAGTTAATATCCTCAAATGGATCCTCAAAAATAGAGCATACTGCCCCTCCCCACCACCACCCAGTGGAAGCTTTGGTGAGCTACACTGAGCTGCAAGGGAAGAGAGAGGACCAGCCCACTGCCCCTCTGCAATTGCAGAGTCTCCGTCTGGAGGAAGCCAGGTGCCTAACCCACTCCGCTAAACCTTGGGATGGGAAGCCAGAGTGGGAAGTGCCTGAGACACAGCAACCAACTTGTCTGTAGGACCACAGGGCAAATCCACTCTAACAAGGGGAAACACTTTGCATACACTCATAATTTGTGGTTGATTCCATTATATAACTATAAACTTTGTTCTTATGGTCTAAAGTACAAAAGCAAGAATTAACATAGTTTGTCCACTTCTAAATTGTGCTTGATGTTATATTATGGCCAGTTGTACTACTGCAGCTAGGATGTTACATGTGTTGTAATCAGCTATTCTCCCTTGTGTAACAATATGGAGAAACTCTGAGGTAATAATCTCACCATAACTTACACAAAAAGACTGACAACCAAGCCAAACAGAAATCAACATTCCACTCTCAATTAACTAAGAAGGTAGGATCTTGGACAGACACAAACCAAGAATCTCCTACACAGAGAGAATATCTCTGAAGAACTGGCTTTCCCCAGAGAGGCCTTAATACTAGTAAGATAGTGACCTACCAAAACTCATAAGGATCAGCACAGAAAACAAAATTTTAAAAAATTTTAAACCAAAAATTTTCAAGACAATGGAACAAAATGTTATCTCAGGTGACTAGCCCAACCAGAACAAGTCCAGGAGACATAAACATAGAAGAAACTGAAAATCTGACACCTGAAACTTTTGAAATAATAGAAACTAAAGTAAAGAAACAGCTCCAGGATACTATAGAAGAAATCAGATCACAAATAATCTTTCAGGTTAAAAAAAAAAAAGGAAATGACAAAAATAATGAAAAAAATTGCTCATTGTATCTAAAAGAAACAGATTTTTAAAAATAAAGGAGCACAGGAAAATGATGGAAACCATGAATGAACAATACAGGAAAGAATTAGAATGCATGAAGTAGTTGCAAAGACATACCCAGGAAAATAAAATTCCATTGAAAGCTGGCAAAACTGCTGGAATGAAATGAAAGATAAATTTTCAGACCTTGAAGAGAGCATAGCAGCTAGTGATCACAAAAGGAAAGATCTCTCATAAATAGCAAGAAACCAGGAAGTAAAAATTCAACAACTACCAAGATAATACAATGAAAAACAAGGTAAGACTGATACGTATCAACAAAACAGCAGGAATCAACACAAATGACATAAAAACAATATTACAGAAGTAGTAACAGAAATTTTTCCAAGCATTGGAAAAAATTCTGACATACAATAAATGAGGCATATAAAGCTCTAATTAGCCATAACCAAAATAAATCTGCACACAGACATAATAACCAAGATCCCAGAAATTCAACATAAGAACAGAATATTAAATGCTGTTAAATAAAAGAAACATCACCTATAATGCAAAGCCCATCAGAATCATGGCAGATTTCTCAAAGAAAAACCATCAAGTCAAGAAGAGTTTGGAGTGAAGTATTTCAAGTCCTGAAAGAAAACAACTTCCAAGATCGATATACCCTGAAAAACTATCTATCAATATTAATGGAGGAATAAGATACCTCCACAACAAAGAACAACTAAAGAAATTCATGACCACCAAACCAACCCTACAACAAGTACTGAAAGATATACTAGAAAGAGAGAAAAATGATCACAATTCTAAGAACAACAAAAAGAAACCACCAAGCAGGGCAAGTAATTAAACAGAGGAGAATAGTGGGGAACCTACAGCAGGAAAATAACATGAAAAGATAAGCCAGTACATACTAGTTATGACCAATAATGTAAATAGCCTCAAATCATCAATCAAAAGAAGCAGACTAGGGCTGGAAGATAGCTCAGTAGAATAAGCACTTACCTGGCAAGCACAGGGTCCTGAGTTCAATCCCCAGTACCAAAAAAACATGTGCGCCCATATGAATAGATACAGTTTGTCATGGCAAAATACTGGAAACAACAACAATGCACATTAACAGAAATGGATAAAAACTATGTGGTTCTTCCTATCCAGGAGCAAGGAATATCTTTCCATTTTCTAAAATCCTCTTCAATCTCTTTTCTCAGAGTACTATAATTTTTACTGGATAAATTTTTTACTTCCTTTGTGAGATTGATTCCTAAATATTTTATTTTTTGGATGTTATTATGAAAGACATGGTTTCCCTAATTTCTCTCTTGGTGTGTTTGCTGTTTGTGTACAAAAATGCTATTTATTTTTGATTGTTGACTTTGTATTCTGCTACACTACTGAATTTGATTATTAAATCTACCAGACTCTATGTGGAGTCTTTGGGGTCTTCCATGTAAAGTACAATGTCATCTGCAAATAAAAATAATTTCACTTCTTCTTTTCCAATCATTATTCCTTTTTTTCTCTCTCTTGTCTAATTACTCTGGGTAATGTTTCCAGAACTCTATTGAATAGGAATGGTGACAGTGAGCATCTTTATCTTGTTCCTAATTTTAAAGTGAAGGCTTTCAGCTTTTATCCATTTAGTATGATGTTAGTTGTTCATTTATTATAGATGAGGTTGAGGTAAAGACCATCTATTCTGATTTTCTGCAGGGTTTTTATCATGGACTTTGTCAAAAGGTTTTTCTCAATCTATTGAGATGCTCATGTGATTTTTGTCTTTGGCTCTGTTGATGTGGTGTATTACATTTATGGATTTGCATATATTTAACCATCCCTGCCTTCCTGGGATGAAGCCCACTTGGTTGTGATGAATAATGCTCTTAATGATTTGCTGTATTCTGTTTGATAGAATAGTATTGAGGATTTTTACATCTATGTTCATTAGGGAGACAGGTCTATAGCTGTCTTTTTGGCTGGGTCTTTCTCTGGTTTTCATAACCAGAACAATACTTGCCTCCAGGAACGAGTTTGAGAGAATTCCATCCCTTTCAATTTCACTGCAGAGTTTGAGAAGAGTTGGCATTAAATTTTCCCTAAATTTCTTGTAGAATTCAGCTGTGAATCCATTAGAACCTGGACTTTTCCTTATCGGTAGGTGTTTTATCACATTTTCAAATTCCCTTATTGATATGGAGTTATTCAGAATGTTTATACCATATTGATTCAGCTTTAGTAATTCATATGTATCCAGGAATCTGTCCATTTCTTCTGTGTTTTCCAGCCTGTGAGAATAAAGACTTTTGAAGTAACATGTTCATGATTGGAACCATACTCACAGATGAAATAAATAAGACCCACATATGTAAACATCATATTGTTTCACTTGTGCAAGAACCTGAAAGAGCAAATAAAATCTGAAAAGTGTAATAGACACTGTGGAAGGGAAAGAATCTGTTCAAAAGGAAAGAACAACTGGGGTGAGGCTTAAAAGGACTAAAGAAAGGAAGAAGGAATGGAAAAGATATATTTATGTACCGATGCAGGGTAACTTGTAAAATTGTACTACTGATTTTTGCTGTACTATTGAAAGGAGTAGTTAATGCTTAATTTTTTTTCTTCTCCTTTTTAATTTCTTATAACTTTTTAACCCATTTTATATGTTTATATCTGGTAATCTAAATCTAAATAACTAATTTGAAGGCAAAATCATGCAATATAGCAGTCATTGTTGAATTCCTATCATTTGTTTAGTGAAATTCCGTATCATTTCCATTGTTTTTACTATTTTTTTCTCTTTTAAAAAAAGAAGAGTAAGGAATAAGAATAGGCAAAGAAGAAGTTAAATTATCTTTATTTGCAGATGACATGATACTTTACTTAGAAGACCCAAAAAAATTCCACCAAGAAGCTACTAGAATTAATACAGAAATTCAG
>NW_004524690.1:2074647-2094713 GCF_000260255.1 Octodon degus
AAATAAATAAAATAATAAAAAATAAAAAATAAATGAGGACGGGCCAGCCAAATAGCTCAGCAGATTAAAGCACCTGCTAGCAGGCACAGGGATCAGGGGTTCAATCCCCAGGCCTGCCATGCTGACCTCTACCCCAGTGTGCACTGAGACAGCAATTGAGACTGGGCATGGTGGCGCACACCTGTAATCCCAGCTCTTGGGAGACTGTAAGTGGGAGAACCACTACAAGTTCAATCTAGTAGTGAGACCCTGAGCACCCTGTAGCCCCTTCCCTAAAATACAAAAACAAAGCTGTGGCATTTTTATACCATGGAGTATTTCTCAGGTATAAAGAAAGATAAACTAGAGGCTTTTATAGGTAAATAGATGCAACTAAAGGCTATCCTCATAAGTAAAATAAATCAATGTAAACATCATATTTTCTCTCTCGTATAAGAAATAGAAAAAGTAAATAAGATCCAAAAGATACAATTGCTATTGCTAAAAGAGAAAGAAACTGCTCAAAAGAAAAAGAACACAGTAGAATAAGTGCTTGCCTGGCAAGCACAGGGGCACAGGGTCCTGAGTTCAATCCCCAGTACCGCAAAAAAAAAAAAAAATGTTAGTGTTTATGTTGTTTGAGCAATCCTACGTGCCCTGGTAATCTGAGCAAGCACTTTGACAATAACAATATGCAATGTAATAACCACTGTTAATTTCCTATCATCTTGTTTTGAAATTCTGGATCATTTTATTGTTTTTAATTATCTTTAAAATAAAAAATAGAATATAGAATGGTTGAAAGAAAAAAGGACTGGAGGCCACAGCATCCTCTCAGAGCACCTCAGATGGCTTGGGTGGGAACAGAAGGCAGAAGGAACTTTCTTGGTGCTGTGAGGAACAGGTGTCAGCAAGCTGAAAGAACTAACCAAGTGCTAGAGTGAATGAAGATGATCACAGCCCAGCATTGCTGGCTGTTTTCAATACTGGAATCTTGATACAGCAAGTCCATGGGGATAAAGATAATTTACTCTCATAAGAAATAGAATCAAACAATAAGCTTCTCTTCTGGAGGGTTAACAACCTAAGTTTGCAGACCATAAATGAGAGAAAAAGGAGGGCTGAAAAGACAGCCAACATTTTGGACCTAGCCTTCTAAGGTCATTAAGACTCAGGACATATGAGAACTTGTACTGTAACGTCATGTACCTCGGTAGTGTCCCAGATTTTCTGATCAAGAAGGTTATGGGGCCAAAGAGGAAATCGATCGATGACGTGGAGTGTGCCTAAGGAGAGTCACATGAGGAGAAGACACTCTCTCAGGCTTTCACAGAGAGCACATTGGCCAAGCAATGGCCGTGACTCATCCACATGGCTGCACTGACAAAGGTTCTACAATCTGAGGTACAGGATCTCAGGATAAATCCTGAGGGCATTTCACTGACCTTCTCAAACCAAAAAGCTACAACTCTTGTTGCATAGGTTCTGCTTTACCTTGGTCTTAACCATCCAGTAGAAAAGTATGAAGATGAAATATAGGAAGTAAAGCCATGTTGTTATGTTGAGCTGTGGGGGACTCACGTCAATAATTTCTGACAATGCCAATTAAACAGAAGACTCAATGCTATTATGGGCTTCTGTACTCTTTTAGAATATTTTGCTGAGTTTACACACCTATAATATTCAACAACGGAACTTAAAAAAAAATGGGGGTATAACTATGAATGTCAATTTTGTATCTGTGTATTCAAAATGGTTGGGATAAATATATAGTTGCATTCTCTTAATGAATGGAATGATTTTTTTCTAATGGTGTTTGTGGGTGGGATCACAGGTGTGCATCTTGTACAGCAATTAACCACTAAGAAGAATATATGCAGTGTATTATTTGTTGAAACTGTACTTTCGATTTGATTTGAAACTGTCTCATTGCTATATGTTTATCAATAAAACTTTGAAAAGAAAAAAAAAAAAGACTCAGGACATATGAGAACCTGTACTGTAACATCATATAAATCAGTTGTGTCCCAAATTTTCTGATCAAGGAGATTATGGGATCACAGAAGAAAATGAACGATGTTGTAGAGTGTGCCTAAGGAGAGTCACATGGAGAGAAAACATTCTCTCAGGCTTTCACAGAGAGCAAATAGGTCAAGCAATGGCCGTGACTCATCCACATGGCTGACACTGACAAAGGATCTACAAACTGAGGTGCAGGGTCTCAGGATAAATCCTGAGGGGATCTGACTGACCATATCAGATCCAAAAACTACAACTCTTGTTACATAGGTCTTGCTTTATCTTGGTCCTAACCATCCAGCAGAAAAATATAAAAATGAAGTATAAGAATTAAAGCCATGTTGTTATGTTGAGCTATAGGGGACTCAGGTCAACAACTTCTGACATTGCCAGTCATACAGAAGACCCAGTACTATGATGGACTACTGGACTATTTTGGAATAGTTTGCTGAGTTCACACACCTATAATATTTAAATGATGGAACTAAACAAAAAAAGGGGATAGAGATGAATGACCATTTTGTATCTGTGTATTCAAAATGGTTAGGATAGATATATAGCTACATTCTCTTAATTCAATGAATAGAAAGGTTTGTTCTAATAGTGTTTGTAAATAGGATATCATGTCTGTATGCTGTACAACAAATAACCACTTGGAAGATAGTGTGCAATGTGTTAATTATTGAAACTGTCCTACTAATTTGATTTGAAACTGTCTCATTGCTATTTGTCTCTCAATAAATTTATGGGGAAAAAAAGAAATAGAATCAAATTGCCTCTGACCTCCTTTTGCAAAGACTTTTGTGGCATCTCAAGCAAACAATTTTGAATGCAGAATCCTATTGCTTTGCACATAATCAGTTAAGACAACGCAAAAGAATAGATCTATAAATCTCACATGCCACACCAGCCCCTCCCCTAGACACACTGCCCCAGCCACGAAGACCAGGCCTGGTGGCACGCGCCTATAATCCCAGCGCTGGGGAGACTGAAAACAAGAGGATCTCTAGGAATCTGAGCTGTAGAGTGAGACCCTGTACCAAATATATTAAAAATAAATAAACAAAAACTAAAAACTCACATTTGGATAATTGTATTGTCGATTTCTGCTGGTATTTTGAAAAGAGCAGTTAATACTTAATTTTTTTACTCTGATTTTTTTTCCTCCTTTGAATCTCTTATAACTTCTTTGTTTTTTTTTTATTTAAATGAATCTTACACATTTACATCTGGTAATCTGAACAACTGATTTAAAGATAGCATCATGTAATATAGCAACTATTACTGAATTCTTATTACTTTGTTTAGGAAATCTTGTGTCATTTCTAATGGGTTTTTTCCTATCACTATTTTGTATTCTTTTAAAAAAACTCACAAAATTACTGTTTCTGCAATAATTACTTAAGGGTACCCTCTGTCGATGAGCAAAAGCAGTAAGGCGTACACTACTCTCATTAGTGCCGATGAACATGCTTCACATTTTCTACTGTCCTTCAGGGTCGCCTCCACTCCCTTCCCTGCTCCTCCCAGGGTCAGGAAGCCTGGGAACTCCATCTCTTCAATCTCTCTGGGGCAGCGTCCTCGGCACTCGCTGACCCTGCCACTGACACAACCTTGCCCCGAATGTGGTGATGAAGGGAAGGGGGCGCCTTTCGTTCCCCTCTGGGCGTGGGTGCACGGCGCGGCGCACACTTGGTCTTCCGCAGCAGCTTTAGCGCCCAGGCCACCCTTCTCTTCAGAACAACCATGCCCTGCGGTAGGCCTTCCTCACCATCTCTGGCTCCTCCGTGGCAGCACGTCTTCCTGTTCTGGATCTCAGCTAAAGCACTTTCACTCTCCAGCACTTAAAAGGAAGCTCCTTTTCCCTTAAATCTCTTGCTCTGAGCATAACTAGGATGACTCCATGCAGTCTGGTTAGGGGCTTCTCCAAGGCAGCATGGTTTGAAACCTTTAAAAATGTTGCTTTCCAAAAGTGTTTTCATAAAGAGAAACCCTCTGGAATCTACAATTATATCAGGATTCTTATCAAGCCATGCATCAGCGTTCTCCTAGTCCGACCCCCCAAAGGAATTCAGTATTCAATCCACACAGGACTTGTATGTGCATCCTCTTCAAGAACGGTAATAAAATTGAGAAATGCTTTTCCAGGCAGAGAAACTCGCTCCCAAGCAATGTATTTGAAGATCTAATAGGTTCAGGGTTGTTTTGGTTTGGTTTGGTTTGGTTTGGTTTGGTTTGGTTTGGTTTGGTTAAAGTATGGGGGGATTGAACTCAGGACCTTGTGCTTGCCAGGCAAGCACTTATTCTACTAAGCTATCTCCTCCACCCTGAAGGCCTAATAGTTTTAATTCGCCTCCAGAAAGAGAAAGCCATGTGGGGAGAGCTGCCTCCAGATCTACTGGGCTTAGTCACCACATTTGATACAAAAATCCCACTCTATGAATGAGTCAAAATAGAAATTTCATGGCAAAGCTTACAAAATTCTAAGTAGGGCTCCCTTCCTAAAAGAGGTATTTGGATTTCAGGCGATTTTTTCCCCTCTCATAATTGAAACCTTAAAAGAACGTAAGTTAAATCTAGTCAAATTGGCTAGGGAGATAGCTCTGTGGTCTAAACACCTGCCTAGCAAGTTCAAGGACTCCGGTTCAACCCCAGCTGCTGCACGACTTGCCGGTCAGGAACTCTATGAGTCCGAACTGTGCAGCAAGAGCATGTACCAAATAAATAAAAGATTTGGTTTTTTGTTTGTTTGTTTTAAATCTAAGTAAACCAGTGATCCAGGTTTTTAAAGTGGCCAATAGGATGCACATTAACAAACAAGAAGCACACCGGGAGGCCAGAACAGAAGCAGAACCAAAAGCATAGTGCTCAACGCAGGACAAACACTGAATAAAAGTTTGCAGAACCCAAACAGCGTTATTACAACAAATTCGGCTCAGTTATTACTCAGTAACTAGCCCCGCGGTTCATTGACTCATGCAACAAGCATTCAGGCAAGATCAGTGGTGAGGTTTCCACCATCCGAGAACATGACCACACGTCCTCCACCCTCTGCGCTTCAGTGCGCAGCAAGGGCGGTTCTGTTCGTTTCCCTTCTGCCTGGGGCTTCCACGCGCCGAGTGGCCCTATTTTATTCTCGTTCTAAAGGATCCACTATATCCCGTGTCGTGTACTTAGCTCCTGCCGCACACCGGGCCCCGCCCATAAGTGAGTAGGCGCCGATTCTCAGCGCTGAGGCTTTCCGGCTGCTGATCTGCTAACAAGACGGCGAATGAAGCACCCTGTGCACTTACAGGGCCGCCAGTGGCCCTGCGGACGCAGTGAAGCAGGGGACTGTCCCCGGTGCACCTCGAGCTTCCCCAGCCGCACCCCTCCTCCCGAACGGCAGTGCAGCTCGCGTGGACTCCGGGCTGTCTCCCAGCCCCCGCTGCTCTCTGCGTGGCGACTCCTGTCCCCGCCTGCTCACCTGCGTCCTCTGCTTCTCAGACAGCGAGGCCCAGCCCTCTCGGCACTGCCCCGGCTGGATGGCTCCCTGCTTCTCCCATTTTGCTTCTAACAGCAACTACCACACAGCGGCTGAAATGCTTTCTACACTTTTATCCATTCACTCCGCAAACTTTACGAAGGGGCAGGCAGCTAAGGGCCCGACATAATTACACAGCAATGCGCAAAATACAAATGGTCCATGTTTGCAGGGACCTGACATCCTGGTGACAGTAGATCGCAACAAAACACATGGACCTAGCAGCAAATCAACGGAGAGAGCGACGAGGAAGACAAAATGCCTGAGGGTTCCTGCCGGAGCTGACGCGCCAACGCCCAGCCCTTCACAAGAACTCCCGAGGTGTTTCCTCCCCATTGGGCGGAACGAGTCTGCAGAGGAAGGACAGAAGGGGTGTGTCAGGTGTGGCGGTGTAAAATTAGATGATGGGGAAAGAAGTTATGGGGCCCAGAGAGACAGAGACAAATCGATTCACCGGTCCTTTGGATCGGTTTCTGATGGAAGAAATGTGAAACCGCGCGTGGCCACCAGAGGGCACTGTGGGATCACAGTGGGGACAGCTCGACCCACGCACTCCCGGGCAAGAGGCGCTTCGGCGTGCCACCGGGGGGAGAAAGGCGACCCGGGCACAAAATGTTCTTCATTCCCTTTACACTACTACTATACACACAATCTTTGAAGGCAACAAGTTCCGTAATTGGATTAAACTATTACAAAGGAAGGAAAAAAGAGGTGCTTCATATTCATAATTCTGTAATTATCCTAAGCTAACAGAACGAACCTCGGCTTCCTAATCTTTTCTGATTTGCATCACGCAGCTACAGGTCGCAGCGGGTACTGATGTCGGTGGAGCCGGTCTTCCGGCTGTCTTCAATATTTATGCTGCAGAAGCGCTTCCCACCGGTGCTTCCTTCCTCCTCAATAGTCCCGCCGCGTCTCCCTGAGGTGGATGAGAGGCAATTATCGTTTCTGCCTGACGACTCAAGGTAAGCACGGGGAAGCTGTCTGCCTGCTGGGGCCCAGCTGGCAGCGGCCACCCACGTGAGAAGGCCGCCGGGTCCCCAAGCGCTCCTTTGGCCGGAAGACCGGCCAGGGCCAAGGCCATTGCTTGGCAGAAGCCAGAGGCCAGGTGCTTTCCAGCCAGTTTACTTGAGCCACCTAGCGATGTGATCCTTGCAGAGCACATCAGGACGTGAACAAGGAGCTTAGCGCCTGGCCTTGGCCCGAGAGCAAGGCCCCCAGGGCCTCAGCAGCATCCTCACAGGGACCATCGCTGGAGAGACCAGACTCGGTTCCAGGAAGTAAAATGCTGTAAAAAGCTGGAAGGAAATAATCCAGGCTTTGCTACCTGGTTATTCCATTAAATAGCACTGGGTGAGTCACTGCAAGAGAAGAGGTGCTTAAACATTGTCCTTACTTTCAAGGAACTTAAGTCTCATAGGAGCATGGCATATAAGCGTAAAAAGTTTGTAGATAGTAATATGAAGCCGACTCCACTTCTGTGACAGAGTCCAACAAAGAATGACAGTAAATATTCCATGAGAGTAATGTGCCAAGAAGGGCAAATCCCCAGCTTACTTCTTCTTCTTCTTCTTCTTCTTCTTCTTCTTCTTCTTCTTTTTTTTTTTTTTTTTTTTGAGACAAGGTCTTGCTATGTAGTTCAGGCTGGCCCTGAACTCACTATGTAGCCCAGGATCCCCTCAAACTCACAGCAAACCTCCTGCTTCAGCCTCCTGACATACATGTCATCCAACTATACCACTCCTTGATATATTCCCAAAAGAATTAAATGCAGAATACTATGCATAGCTATATTTATTGTGATGTAATTCACAATAGCTAAATTATGGGAACACCCTACATATCCATCAACTGATAAAAATAAGTGATGTTTATACAATGGTGCATTGATTGACTATAATAAAAGAATAGAATGATATCATTTGCAGAAAAGTAGACAGAACTACAAGCCATCATGTAAAGCAAAATAGCCTCAGGAAGTCAAATATCATATGTTATGTCTTCTATGACCAATCTATAAATCAATAATGACAGAAAACTAGAAAATGGCTTTCAGATACAGGAAAGAGGGCTGGAGAGATAGCTCAGCGGACTAAGCACAGGGACCAGGGTTTGATACCCAGCAGCACATGCCCTACCAGCCCTATCCCCTGGCACACTGAGTCAATCACCAAGACCAGGCGTGGTGTCACATGCCTGTAATCCCAGTACTGCAGAGTCTGAAAGCACTATGAGGATTGACTATGAGTCTGAGTTGCATAGTGAGACTCTGTACAAAATACATTTTTTTAAAAAAGATACAGAGGAGGGCCATCCAGATAGCTCAGTGGACTAAACTGCCCACTTAGGCAGAGCGCAGTGGCTGGGGTTCAATACCCAGCATGGTGTGCCGGCCCCTCCCCCGGGGCACACTGAGACCACAATTGAGACGGGGCGTGGTGGCACATACCTGCAATCCCAGCGTATGGGAGGCTGAAAATAGGAGAATCACTACTAGTCCAATCTGTGTAGTGAGAGCCTGTAGGTCCTGTACTAAATACAATGTATATGTATATATATTATATAATATATATATGTGTGTGTGTGTGTGTGTGTGTGTGTGTAGATATATAAAGATACAGGAGAGAGGCCATGGGCTAAATGAGGAAAAGAGGAAGAGGTAACATGGATGAAAATAGTCAATATATATGATATGCAGGTACAAATATACAAAAACAAATCTCACCATTCTGCATTAAAATGTGCTGCAATAAAACTTATTTGTTTACAGAAAGACTAGATCCAAAGTAGTGCCCTGTTATAAAGGACAGACGTACTGACAGGTCGATATGTCTCGATGCATCAGCACAATACTAGCTTATGCTAGCTATGTTCTAAGCATCGCTCTGTCTCTATATACCGATTCACTGAATTTCCCCAGGGACCAAGTGAAGCAGAAAGCATTGTTACTGCCACTTGTGGCTGAAGAAACTGAGGTAGGCACAGGGCATCCAGAGACCTGTGCAAGAGTGCGTCTGTGCAGTCTCCTTGCCATCTGTCACTTCCTCATATCACCTCCCACCCACACTCAGCCACTCCAGCTCCAGACCTTCCTCTGAGCCGTCTGTCTCCATCTTTACTGCCCGCACCATCTGACCCAGCAGCACTCTGCCCTTGCCCTCACATTCCTGACGCAGGATGCAGGCCAGCATTTGTAAATCTTTACCGAATCATCAAAACAAAGTGGAAGCTTGGAAGGAAACGATCCTCCATGGGAAACATGAGACTCTAACCCTTCTACAGTCCTCCATTGTGATCTCCTCGGAGCCCTGTGCGCATCCCCAGGGCTGAAGCCTGTTACACCCCTCCCTAGACTCTCACCTCCAGCCTACGCTGTGTGGGAAAGCCATCTTAAATATGCAATAAGGGAATGACTTCCCAGACATCTATCTTAAAGAATTTCTCAGCAGAAGTCTTTTTTCACTTCCATCAACTCCTCTGAAGACTCACTTGTCCCCCAGCTTATTGGCATCACGCATGACCTCCTTCTGCCAATGAGGTTTCCTATCTAAGCCTCCGTTCCTGAAACTACTGCACTGAACTATATCTTTACTCTGGAAATACTGTGTAGGAAAAAATTACACATTAAAAGTACAAGTGTTTCCCAACAAGAAGCTTAATATTAGACCAAGGAGGAGGCTTTGGGCATCGAGATTGGGCTGCTTACAGTTGGATGACTGCCTTGCTATAAAGGTTAATGATGAACCCAAAGCCTCATGTCTGGGTGACAAAGCACTAATTGTATTGAGAGAGTCAGAAAAGTTAAAGGGGAAAAACTGGTCTTAAAGGTGAGGAAAATAATGTATCATTCTTACCCCAGATGCCTAGGAAATGAGAGAAAAACCTAGCACATAGGACTAATGAGCAGCGGGAACCCAAGGTTAGAGGCTGCTGCTAGAGATGCGGAAACAAGGTTCGTAAGCGTGAAGGGGAGAAATGACAGAACCTACAAGTGCTCCGAACTGTGAGGTGGGAGGTCAAGAGGGCACAGGTCACGGCCATGGGCAAAATGGAGAAAAAAAGAAGAGCAGCCACGGAGCTAAAGGAGGAAACAGTAGAGTGGGGAAAGAGAAAGGGTAGACCACGAGCACCAGGGACAGGGCTGTGGGTGGTCTAGAAGCCAGTGCAGCAAAGAGGGGCCTAAGTAACAGCAGAAACGAGGGACAGCTGGGGCAAAATTTTTGTCTAGGTCCCTTTGGACTGTTACAACAAAATATCTCAGACTGGGAAATCTACAAAACAGAACTACAGTGCTCACAGTTCCCGAGGTAGAAAGTCAACAATCAAGGATCCAGTAGACCGGGTGTCTGGTGAAAGCCTGCCCTTTGTGGATGGGCCCTTACTGTATGTTGCTCTGGTGAGGAGGCGAACGAGCTCCGATAAGATGAGGGAATGGATCCCATATGAAAGGAGGGCCACCCCACTGATCATCTCCCACAGGACCCCAAAAGACCCACCTCATAATGGGGTCACATGACTGGTTAGGCTTCACCATGAGGATTTCAGAGGGACACAGACAACTAATTCGAGCATGTATGAACTACATGTATGCTGTGGCACTGAATTTATTATATTAATAAAAGGGAAAGTCTGTCATCAAAAAGAGGGAAAGGGGCTGGGGACGAGCCTCGGTGACAGTGCTTGCCTGCCATGTGTGAGGGCCTGGGCCAATCTCCAGCCCTGCAGGAAAACACAGGCAAGGAGATGTGAAGAAAAAAGCACGGGATGGAACAGAAATGGTCAGTTTACATCTGAAAAAGAAAATGTAACATCCAGGAGTTCAGAAAATGAAAATGATACCACACATGGTACCTAAAAGTATGGGGAATCGGGGGTTTTATATGGTGCAGGTAAGAATATGAATTGTACGATCTTTGAAGTCATCTGTGGGCCTATAATGCATCCCAGGCTACACATTTGTTGTTCTGGGGTGCTGGGCTTGAACGTGGAGCTGCTTCATAGAAGCACACGCTCCTCTGCTGAGCTGCACGCCCAGCCCTCGCGCGTTGTAAGTGCGCACATCCTTTGATCCCACAGATTCCTCCGCTTTGAAACTCGATCACACGTGAACGCGTGTGGTCGCACGCATGCCTGTGAGCCCAGCACTCCAGGAGGCTGAGGAAAGGATTGTAAGTTTTGGTCCTACCTGGACAGCTTAGTGACTTAGCAAGACCCTGGCTCACAATAAGAAATTTAAAGACTGGGCATGGTGGCACGGGCCTGTAATCCCAGCTCCTGGGAGGCTGTAAACAGGCAGATCACTACGAATCAGATGTAGTAGTGAGACCCTGAACACCCTGTAGACCCTTCCCTAAAATATAGAAAGAAAGAAAGAAAGAAAGAAAGAAAGGAAGGAAGGAAGGAAGGAAGAAAGAAAGAAAGAAAGAAAGAAAGAAAGAAAGAAAGAAAGAAAGAAAGAAAGAAATTTAAAAAGAGCTGGAGATGTAGCTCAGTGCAGTGGCCATGGTTTTGATACTCAGTACAACCAGAGGAAAAAAACAAGAGAAAGAAAAACTTTATCACAGAAATATAAGTACCAAGATATTGAAGGATACTTGTATTTGGATATTTATTGAAGAATTTCTTATTGGGGAAGCCTAAAAATTCATTCCAGATAAGGAAATTATTTAATAAATCATAATTATCCAAATGATGAAATACTGGATATCTAGTTTAAAAATATACATGTATTAAACAAAAGAGATGTGTTATATTTTTTAAGTAAAATATAAATAACAAAGTAATATTAATAGCATGGTCCTTTTTTGTTTAAAAAAGGGTATCCAGAAGACTCGTATTTGTGCAAGCAGAAATTAACTTTGTTGGCAGAAACCCAGATAAAAGAGTGGAAGCTCACATAAAGTTATTAACTTTGATTACTGGGTTTGGATGGGATCAGAAAGAATGGGAAGTTGAATGGGCCAGCGATGATAGCTCAGTGGTCTAAAGCGCCTGCTTAGTCAAGCTTAGGCAAGTGTAGGGACCGCAGTTCAATCCCCAGCACCACATGCCACAGCAGCCCCGCTCCCGGGCACACACAAAAAAATTCAACTCTATCTTTAGGGAGGGCCAGATAGCTCGGCGGATTAAAGCACCTGCTTAGGCAGACTCAGGGACTGGGGTTCGATCCCCAGGCGTGCCTTGTAGGTCCTGCCTCCAGGGTGCACTGAGATGAAGATTGAGACTGGGCATGGTGGTGCAAGCCTGTGATCCCAGCGCTTGAGAGGCTGAAAAGAGGAGAATCACTACAAGTCCGATCTACGTAATGAGATTTTCTAGACCCTGCACTAAATACATAAAAATAAAATGCACAAAAAGAAAGAGTTGATTAACCTTTTCTTTGTATGTGTCTGGCTGTCATTCCCTTATCATTGTGTACATGTAGTTATACTTTCTATGAATATTCCAAATGAGTAGTTAAAATCAAGGATACATGAAAAGCATCACATGCCACGTTCTTCTAGAAGAGAGAATATAAAGACAAAACTCCAGCATGACAGAAGGGAGAAGGAAACTCTTAGGAAAGAGGGGGTCTGTGGGTGAGGCAGACAACAGAAGGAACCCCAGTTCCAAGTAATTCCAAAGAATGTAGGCATGAGATGGCTAGACTCTCATATTCCCATGGGGGTTTGGTCTCTCTCTCTCTCTCTCTCTCTCTCTCTCTCTCTCTCTCTCTCTCTCTCTCTCTCTCTGTCACACACACACACAAATAATAATAATAGGGTTTTTATTAGTACACGTGTGCAGTATACCTGTGCGGGTAGAGTCGGCACATGGACCTAACACATCTTAATTCCTTATTCTGTTCCCTTTCCCTCTCCTTCCTCTCCCTCTCTGCATCCCTTGATCTGCTTCCCTTCTGAGAAATATCTGTCTCCCTACTTTCTATTATCCATCTTATTCTTTTACGTTGCTCTTTGTTTATTATCTGGATTTCTCACGTAAGAGAAACCGTGCGATAATTCAGCTGTGAGTCTGATTTATTTCACTGAACATTATGGTCTCAGAGAATCATCTGTTTTCCTCCAGCTGACTCAGTGCTCTCTTTCTTTGTGGCAGAGAACTTCCCCGTCGTGCATGAATACATCTTCTTCATCCGTCTCCGGGTGGACAGACAGGTTGCTTCCTGTATCTAGCTGTTGGGAGCTGCGCTGCTAGAAGCATGAGTGGGTGTGCAGGCAGCCCCGTGACGCGAGGTCTTTGGCTCACTCGGGACAATACGTAGAGGGCGAATAGCTGGGCCAGCTGGGATTTCCAGCTTTAGCTTCTTGAGGACTCCACACTGACTTGTACAGTAGCTGTATGAAATTTTTAAAAACACGCTGGTGCGCTGTCCCACTTGGGTGCACCCTGTCGACTGCACTGCATCCCCACTTTACACAGAAGGAAACAAAATTCCAAGGAGAAGCATGACTTTCCAGTCACAGGGCTGTGAAGAGGCCACACTTGCCTGGAAATTAGCTCGTCTACATCAAACTTCTCTCTCTCTCTCTCTCTCTCTCTCTCTCTCTCTCTCTTTACACATATTTTTTTCTTCAAAAACCTCCCAGTGCAAAGATTCTTCCTGTACTAGAGGGAAACAGGCTTAGTCCCATGGTTGTATAAAGAATCAATGAAGGAAACCAAATCTGATTCAAAAGTAGCCTTACAGTAGTGAAGCCGAGGCAGGAGGCCGTCACCGAGGAGCCAGCCTGCAAGGGGTTCTAGTCCTGTCTGCCACAAGCTCACCATGACCTCAGGAAAGTAACTTCATCTCTGTGTCTCATATTCTTGCTCTGAATGGGGCACTTACCCTCCTCCAAAGATAAAGTGTGCTGAGCTCCAGGGCCTTTGTCTATGAGGGCTTTGAACTTTCTGGTAGACAGCGCTACACAGGTTGCCACCCCGCTGCCTTAGAAGTGAGTCCGTGAGAACACTCAGGAAGGTGATTTGTAGTGTGGTCGATCCACTGTCACTCACCTTGTGGTGAGAAAAGCCTGCTAAGGTGTCTGAGAGACTAAATATAAATTGAAACCACACCTGCTGAAAGTCGCTGGGCTGCCAGGAGCTGTTACAAAACCCTGATAACTTTAGTACTCACTATTTATGTGAAAGAATGCAGCAAACCAAGACTGAGGTTAAAGGGGACCCACTCTGCCCAAAGAAGAAAGAGAAAAGGAAAGAAAAAACCCCGTAGTTCGTGCATGGTGTGTGTGTGTGTGTGTGTGTATACGCATGCACGCACAAGTGCACATAACACAACCATGCAAATAGAAAGTTGTAGATAGCAGTTGCATTTGGGAAAATAGAGCTTCTCTTTCATTGCTTCAGGATAACAAATAATTCTAACAGCCTCAAAATAGCTTCTTTGGGGGTATTGAAAATCTAAGCACAAATAAACAACCATAAATAACATAGGTGCTGAGAGATGGTGTGTTTGCGGGCTTTATCTCTTCCTCCAGCAACTGGGAAAGTTCCTGCAGCAAAGCCCCATCCAGTAATGGGCTCCTGTGTCTGCTCCCGTGTCCTGCCTGCTCATGCCTCCCTCAGTGCCCGACCGCCTCCGCACGGGTGCCCACCAGGACTGATGCTCCCACACCAGGTGTCCCCAGACGTCCCGAGCAGTGCACAGAGAGGAGAAGGGCCAGCAAGAGCAACCACTGCCCGAGGTGTACAATAGATATTACGAAATGGGGAGAGATTGTTCCAAAGGAAAGAGGAACTAGGGTGGGGAAAGGGGCAAGGAAAGAAGGGTAGAGGGAAAAAATGCAAGAAGTTACACTACTAGTTTTTCTTAGTTCATTGAAAAGCATGACTTGTGCTAATATGGTTTGGAGAACTTTTATGCCCATATCTTGTGCTGTAATAACTGTGAAGATAACAATATGCAGTGTGTTAACTATTGTTATTCTATTATGAAATTTCAATTTTTCCATAAAATAAAAATAAAAATATATAAATAATTTTTTAAATAAAAAGAAACAGATACTGAGTTCTAAAAACATGGGATAGTAATTAAAATATTATCCAAACCAGTAGAGCCTGGTCAGCTATGCACAATAAATGTCCTCTTTCCTCTCTAAAAAAATTATAGCCAAATAAACAGATGACTTAACACTCCCCGCTGGTCTATTTATACGACCTTTCAAAGGTAATCCAGGAAGTGCTTACGCACCCAGGGTCAGCCCTCTCATCATTCACTGGGCCCAGAGCGTGAACTACAGGTTAGTTATTCTGCTACATAACCCCTAGAGTGGGGACTTAAAGTTCACGAGTTTTTGTTAGGATTGTCCTGTCTTGTTTGCATTTTTGTTGTTGCTGTGGACAATGGTTAAATGTGATTCTGCCCCTCCAATAGGCCACATCAGAGTAAGCAGGACAGCTAGCCTGTTCTCTTCCATGTCCCCAAAGAAAGTTGACTGATTCTCCTGTCTGAGTGTGACCCTTGTGTGGGCACCATATGGCAGGGGCACATAGGGCAAGGCCTCCACTTTCAAGGACAGATTTATGGCCTCTTCTCGAGTGGTGCATTTAGTTTGAAACACCTGGTACACCATGAAGGTTCTTTTTTGCCTATCATGTGTGGAAGGCAAACCATGAATGGCATAACTGAAATGAATAGAAGTAGATGGCAATGTTTCATGACACCATGATCCATAATCCTTGGTAGACATCCTGGGAGGGCAAAGTGGCATAAATAAAGCACATGGGACATTTGTACAGATGATACACCACCTACAATAAAGAAATAACTTTCTCTGGATTCCTTACATTCTGAAATATTATACAAGAAGAGAGGAAAAGAAAGAAAGAAGGGAGGAATAGAGAAGAGAGAGAAAAGGAAGATAAAAGGAGAAGCAAACGCGGAAAAAATCTTTCCATTGTTTTGAGAACTGGTAAATTCTTTAAAATCATTCTATTGATTCCCAGCAAAACAAAGTCCCGGGTCATCCCTTTGCATATTTTGAAGAAGAAATGGTTTGTTCCCAGAGTTCCCTGCTCCTTCGTGATCACACCAGTGGAGATCCCGTCACCAGCTCATGATATAACTCTGTCCCTGGACATCCAGAAAAGCTGCCTTCCACTCTGTGGCCTGTGTACATAAATTGGTGTCAGGTTGCTGCATGGAAATCTGTCTGAGCTCAGAAGCTGTGTGAAACATTAATCCACTTTGAAACACCCACTTCACCATAAAAACTAGCCTGAGAAACTCAGTTCCTGGGTCAGTGGATTGAGAACTGTAGAGCAGATACAGTGCCCAGAAGGAGCTGGGGCTTGGAGGCTTTGAAGAGCCTTTGAAGCATGTAGCTGGGTCTAAGGAATGATCTGAAAGCAGGTGAGCAGCCTTCCAGAGAAGTTTCTGCTAGTGCAGGACTGCTGCAGGCCAGGCGCTGGCTCAGGCTGGGCACAGGCCTCCGGTCAGCCTGACACTACACCCATGGTTCAGTTCAGATAGACGGGGGTCCTACCCCGAAAAGCCTGGGTTTCACTGACCACTCTGAAGACAAAGGGACATGAGAGGAAAAATGAAGAAGCAGAAGACCTGGGACATAGGCCAAGGTCACTGGGGAACACATGCAGATCTCCAGAAGATTCTGTTTTATCCTTACTTTTTATGTCCAGGCCATAGAAAGCACTACTGAACTTGGCAAGAACTCCAGAGGAAAAACGCCACAAGAAGGAAGCACTTTCCTTGGTGAACTAGAGCCCTTTTGTCATTCCAGACCTTGATTTCTCTCCAGAGCATTAAGGTTTGCAAACTGGTGCCCAAAGCATAGGAAGACATCACAGTCTTGATAAATAATGAAAGGCCACACATTCATCTCTGGTGACAGAGCCACTCATCTCCACAGCACCACAGAACCTGAAAGGCCGGGAACATATTTGATTTCTTTGGAGACATTGTCTTGAATAAGTAGGAGTCCTAATGACAGACAGGAAGAGATCCCAGAGCGTGTTTGGAGGCTGCCAAGTTGTTCCCAAAATCACTTGCATAACCTGAGGCTTTCTCCCCAGATTGCCAATATCCCACGCTTGGCCAAAGGTAGCGTTCCATCTTTCAGCTCCCATGCAGATGGACCACTGTAGTCATTCAGGAATCTCATATGTTCATGCAGCCCTTCTCCATTTTACAGACATGTTAGTGCAGAGCCATGAGAAAGTGGAGCAAGGGAAGTCTAGGAGTTCTGATCACAGAAGAGAACGTCAGCCCTTATTGCTCAGTTGATTTAGCAGATGCAAGGACGCTGGATAAATACCAAGGTGAGCATCCAAGATGGGCAAATACCCGAGAATTCCTTGACATTATGCAACATCCTCCACTCCTTGTTACACAGGTTTTTATATGGGTTAGACACTGCCTACTATTTGCTAGTCCTTCAATTAAGCACTGCCAGCAAGTTGTGATGCTCTGATTATACTTCTTTGGGGGATTGAAAAATACTAACTGATTACAGTTAGTATTACACATGTAAATACACAAGAAGATATATGCAGAAATATTTGAATGAAAGACATCTGGGCAGTTAATTGATTGCCCACTGACAGTAATGCTCTGTTTTTGGAAAGCATAACTGAGACTCAAGAAATATTGGTTGATTTCTACCACGTGCAAGTTACTATGACAGTGCTCTTATGTGGAGAAAATTGTAATTTTATGGGACAAGATGGTGGTTACTTGAAATATGATACTCTGTACAGTGTGTAAGCCATGTACTTAGTATAAAGAATCATCTGAAGTATTTCGACGTCACCCACCTGCAATTCTAAATAAGCCACCACTCCACATGCTGAGCTGGCAGCAGATATTAGCAATGGCCCACAACTCACCGGGACCAAGTCCTGTCCCTAGAGTGTGCTGAGATGGTGATGGAGACTGGGTGTGGCAGTACATACCTGTAATCCCAGTGCTTGGGAGGCTGAAAACAGGAAGATCACTATGAGTTCAATCTATGTAGTGAGACCCTGTAGACCCTATATCCCCTGTACTAGATGCAAAAAAAAAAAAAAAAAAAAAAAAGGCCAACTTTTCTTTAATAAAACAATGTATTTACTGGGCTGGGTAGATAGCTCAGCAGTCTAAGTACCTGCCTGTCAAGCACAAAGACCCAGGTACACTCCCATGTACCACATGTTATACTGGCCCCAGAACCCCAGGTGTGCAGTGCCAGCCACCAAAACTGGGCATGGTGGTGCATGCCTGTAATCCCACCACTTGGAGGATGAGACAGAATGATCACTACAAGTCCAAGCTGGATAGTGAGACCCTGTAACAAACAAATAAATATTTATCGAACATCTACTACATGCTGTATTATAGCAGCAACTGATAAAAAATGTGATATCTGCTCTCCTGAGCATTGCTAAATGTGAACTTGTTTTCTGATACAAAGGCTATTTCCATCTCTGGCTTATACTGTCCATGTGCTATTGTGTCCTTCTGTCAGGCAACACAAAATAAAAAAGAACCGGACACAACTATTCTGCTAATTTAAGATCACTCGTACACCAACTTCAGGGCAACAGATTGATGAAAGAAGGATTTTGTAGGTTATAGGTTCCCAAAGGGATATAATAATCAAGCTCTCCTTGGCTATAAATTAATAAACTAATTAAAAGAATTAAAAGAAAATATATGGTTTCACTGTCTTAGAGAACCTGTTGTCCCCAAACACCCAGGACTATGAGTCCTGATTCTCACCTGAGCATTTGACCACCTACCATATAAGTTACTCCTCCTGGCCTCCCTCGCACTGAGTTTTAGTCAGCAAGATGTAAGCAGAAGCATATTTAACGGATTTCAGGTGTCTTCCTCGAGTGCTAGGTACATAGACTTCCCCTTCTTTCCTATGCCTTTCTCCTTTAGCTGCCTGGAAAACATTCCATTGTCTTAGACCTTAAGGATGAGAGCCAGCTGGTGGAGACAGTGGAGAGATCACCTAGAGGAATCCCACTTCCTTAAACCTCCATCAAGTAGAGTTGCCACACCATCCTGACCTGGGTTCACAGACACTTTTACATGAGAAGGAGTTGAGCACCTTCCACCTTAAGTCCTTGTGAATTGAGGACTTCGTGCATCACAGTGAAGCCTGGCCCTCACAATGTACTTACCTAATGGGGAATCTCACAGTAGGTTGGGCTTTAAGAATGATGAGGCATAGTAACTGAAGCTCCATTCCCCTTGGTATTCTTGGCCTTTGCTGTCTTCCATGAGCAAGACTGGCCTCAGGCTGACAATGGTGGGGGTGCAGAGGCTCCACGCCTTAGCGTCTTCACGCAACAAGATCTAAGGGGAGGGGGAATGCTGTTTGTGAGAACTTTCCCAGAAAAGAACAAAACAAACTTACTAAGAAATCCCCAAGTCTCTCCTCTTGCACTTGGGCCTAAGTTGAATCCTGAAAAAGTCTTTGGAAAGCAGAGAGAATTCTCTTTAGACCAAATAGAACAGCCTATAGAATGGGAGTGGGATCTTCTTGTTGGCCCTAAGCTGGCAGGAGAAGGCTGGACAGTTGTGTTTGGAAGGAGGAAGAGTAATATTCTTGTTACTTGTTAGGTTAACAAACCACACAAAAGTTGGTGGCCCCAAAACAACAATAATCTTGCTGACATTGTGAGTCAGCAATCTAGGCTGAGTATGCAGTCAGCTGGGGAAGGGGAGCAGCAGGAGATCAGTGGGTGATCCTCAGGCGCCTCTCTCTGCACCCACCTGGGCTCTCCAGTGTGACAGCTTCAGAGTGGTTGGGCTTCTTCTGTGGCAGCTCAGGGATCTGGAGGTGCACAGCCCAAGGCAGAGAGAAGAGAATGCTGTGTTGACTCACCTAGTTGAACCTCGCTTGCATCTTGTCTTTGTAGCGGCAGTCACAAGGCCCACCCAGGTTCAAGGTGAGGGAGCATAAAGTGCACATCTTGATGGCTTAGTAGAAAGATTCTAAAAGAGTATATGGACTAGAATTGTTTTGATGGAGGGGTGTTTTATGGGTGGTTTTGGTTTTGGTTCTTTGTAAATTATATCTGCCACAAGGACAGTGGGAGTTTGAGAGGCTACAGATAACATCAGCCATCAGAAGAAAGGTCATCCATGCAGACAGACACCCATCTGCTTCCAGAGGTAGGTACTTTCAGAAATGGGAGGCAACCATCAAAAAATGTTAAGTATTTGACACAAAGCTTACATTAATTAGCTTGATGTAGTTATTTCATGTTGCACGCATACATCAAAATATCATGTTTCACAATTGCAAAGATCATTTTATTTTTCAATTCAAAATAAGGATTACAGGGGCCTGCCCATTAGCTCAGTTGTTTAAATGCCTGCTTAAGCAAAGGCAGTCAGGCTCAGGATATTGTGGTTCGATCCCCAGATCCTCATGCCTTTCCAGACCTGCCCTTAAGGCATCCTAAGCCAGGAAAAAAAAAAAACTACTAAAAAAAAAAAAATAAGGATTACAGAGGGCCAGAGAGATAGCTCAGTAGAATAAGCACTTGCCTGGCAAGCACAGGGTCCTGAGTTCAATCCCTGGTACTGCAA
>NW_004524690.1:2095893-2107280 GCF_000260255.1 Octodon degus
CTGAATTCTGATGTTAAAGCATGAGCTCCTCATAGAACCACTGTGAGTCCCCTGCTTTTTAAATTAGATGATTCAATAATTCTCAAATAGGAAGTTCATAGTGAGTGAGACATCGCATACACAACTAGGAGTTGTGCAGTCTCGTGATCAAAACCTGCAACTTGGGCCAGGGAGGTAGCCTGGTGGTCTAAGCACCTGCCTGGCAAGGACCTGGGTTCAATCCCTGGTACCACATTGCCCACCTGCCACATGCTGTGCTGGCCACCTAGACCAGGCATGCTGGTGCACGCCTGTATTCCCAGGGCTGGGGAGGCTGAGACAGGAGGATCAGTATGAGTCCAAGCTATGTAGTGAGACCCTGTACCAAATAAATCTTTACAAAATAAAAATCTGCAACTTCCCCCAACTCCAAACCTCTCCCAAGACTAGCCTTGCCCTCTGTCTGATGCTCCACACCTAGATCTTAACGTATTCCGCCAAGCCCTGGCAGGTGAGAGGCAGCCTTGCTGGCCCTGCAGCTTTTGTGTTATGCCTACTGGGACACCCCCATCTCATCTCAAATAGAAGCCAAAGTCAAGTGCAGCGCAGCTGCGAGCATGTCAGCTGGGGTGAGGATTCAGGGGCGTGGAAGGTGCCCTGCTTTCCCTACTCTCATTCCGGAGCACCCTGCCACGTGTGCCTCAGATCCCCGACCCTGCACCTGGAGGCTGTTTTCCCAGATGGGTCTCAGCCAGCTGCAGGCTGCAGGCTTCTCTCTTTCCAGTCAGGTAAGGAGCTGCGCACATCTCTCCTTTCTGTTACCTGATATGCAAGAGGGACAGGTCACTTTGACTCATGGCATGGATTACTGTCTAACTCTAGGGTGACCCTATGGACAGACTCAGGAGGAAAGGGAGCTTTCTGCAGTCCCCATCTTAAGTAAAGCATTTGAAATCAATCTTTGGGTTCAAGTCCTAGCTTGACCAATTACTAAAATGGCTCAAGCCGGTCACTAAAACTCTATAGCCTCTTCATCTGCAAGGTGTGGTTTTATCATTATTAATATTCTAGTATGAAAGGAAAGGGAGAAGGAAAGAGGAAAAAATAGAGTTAGTTCTGTGAACAAACTTAGCCCCATTCCCAGTTTTGCTCCCAAGGAGTACAAAGAGCAAGCCACATGGCCCCTCTCAATCGAGTCAAAGCTGGAGAGGAACCCTGACTAAACTGAGGCCTTCTGCTTCTCTGCAAACCAGGGTCAGACTGACACTTCTAATCTGAAGAAAGCACACCACATAGCAGATTCTCAAGTGGATCCCCCTCTTGTACACAGGACTTTATTTAAAACCAGCACAAGAGGGCCGGCCAAATAGCTCAGCAGACTGAAGTACCTGTTTCAGCAGACACAGGGATCAAGTTCAATCCCAGGCGTGCTGTGCCAGCCCCACCCCTGTGACACACTGAGGTGGTGATTGAGGCTGGGCATGGTGGTGAGTGCCTATAATCCCAGCACTTGGGAGGCTGAAAACAGGAGGATCACTACAGGTCTGATCTGTGTAGTGAGATCCTATAGACCCTGTACTAAATACATTTTTTTTTCCTTCCAGTTCCAGGCACTTGGCAGCTGCAGTTTATAGTACAGTTATGCCCAAATCCAAGAACCACACCATGTACAACCAGTCCTGAAAATGGTACAGAAATGGCATCAAGAAACCTCAGTCACAAAGATACGAATCTCTGAAGGGGGTAGATCCCAAGTTCCTTAGGGACATGCGTTTTGCCAAGAAGCACAACAAGAAGGGCTTCAAGAAGATGCAAGCAAACAAGGCCAAGGCCATGAGTGCACATGCCGAGGCTATTTTGGCCCTCATCATGCCCAGGGAGGTCAAGCCCAGGACTGTGGAGGACCACCTGAGCAGCTCTCCTTGAAAAAAGAGTGACTGTCTCCATTTTGACTGAGCCTGACCCTATTTCCTCGTATTGTTATGTGCAGAACTGGCTAGGACTTCTGTTTATCCTTCAATTGGCCTTTAAGCAATGTGTATTGGTCTAGCTGAGGTGCTGGTGATAGTCTTTGAAGGATCTGCTGCTCTTTACTGTGAGCCAGATTGAGACAGGACGAAGAGCCAATGCTGTGCGCCGCTAGCTGGGATCAAGCCTCAAGACAGAGGCTATGATTTCCTGGGGCTTGAAAGACTACATCAAAGCTGAAGCACCAGACCCTCCAAAAAAACATTAGATACTGTCTCAATAGCATAAAGCAGATTACTTTCTCTGCATATCCTCTCTGCATATGGCAGAGGTAAACGTAGGCCACCCACCTAGCTCAGCTCACAATACTCACCTACTTCCCACAACTTTCGGTCATTCCTCCTCAAGTCACTCCTCCACTGAATAAAACCCAGTGAGGCCCTGGGTCAGTCTCTTTGTTCCGGAAAGCCATCCTCATGACTGGACTTTGAGCCCTTTGGCTCCCCAATAACTAAAATTATGTTTTAGTGTTTTTACTTTCGCCGTGGATTACATTGAAAGTGGTAGATTGGAATTAACTTGGTGGGAGTCCAATAACGTAACTTTGGGATTACAAATATTGGCTTCTTGGACCAAGACAAAGACTTGGAAAAGACTCCTACACAAGATCATCCCAAAAGGAGTAAACTGCAGGCTCGCTCAACTTACCTATATTGCCCACACTAAGCTTGGGAAGCATATCCATGCCCTCATTGCCAAGGGTCCCAAGACTTGCCTGCCTAAGGCCCAGGCTCCAGCCAAGGCCCAGGATCTAGCTTCTGCTCCACCTCAGGCCCCCAAAAGTGCCAATGCCCCCATGAAGGCTCCACAGTAAAAGCTTCTTATCCGCTGATGTAAAAACAGAAAGACTAGTGTGACCCCTGGGGTGCCATCTGTGTATGGGGGGGAGGGGTTCCTCCTGTGCTCTTTGTACAAATAAACCTGAGGCAGGTTTTTAAAAAAAAAAACAAAAAAACAGCATGGACAGGTCCTCACTGAGGTACTCCATTGCTCAGAAACCAAGAAGGAAGGATCTTCATTGTAGCAAAGCATCCTGGCTTTGGGAAGAAGAAAGTATGACCATTCCACCAGGATAATAGAGCACAAAAAGTCCACATGTGTGTTTTTCCCTCATATGTTTTAAGTTCTTTCTAGTATTGTGGAGCTAGAAAGGTATTCTGCTAGGAATAGCTCATGGAGAAGCAGGTTTTCCATAGGGGTTTGCACCAGAGGATATAGCAGCATAAATAGCGAGGTAACACTTAATTTTCTCTGTGTAGCCATTGTTAATTCACACAAAACCCCTCACAAATGCCCATAGTCAACTCAAGAAACCTGTTGAAGTCACACTCAAGAAACTGCCAAAGAGCCAAACCTTGTTGTTAAAATGAATTAAGTGTTTTATGTGTCACTTTTTGAAGAATAAACTGCATGACACATTTACCAGACCAGAAACTGCAGAAATACTTAAGGCTGTGCTCTCCCTTGGTTGAGGCATGTCTTGATTTTACAGCCATAGGCTTTCCTCTGAGCAACCACAGAATAGATTATGTAAGGTAAGTATAGGTGATTGCAAAGTGGGTGAGATAATTCTGTTTGGGTAGTTTCTCTGATTCCAAGGCAGAGTAGTGAGGAAACACCTGACAGCAACGCCGTACTTGGCAAATTCTGCTCTCGGGAATGACTTGGCACGCCACCACGGCTCTTAGAACGGTCAGGATTGCTCTGTTTTTTCTTCTTACTCCTCTGTATGTCACTTAAAACAGACAGAGCAAAACAAAATAAGCCTTTAAATGAGAGAACACTTTGCGGTTTCTCTCTTTTAGTCCATAGTTACTATGGCTTAATAAGTAAATCTCCAGCCCTCCAATACCATAAAATCCAATACATTGCACACATGCACACTTTACTAGATGCTGCACTAGGATTTTAAAAAATGCCAAACATAGTAACTTAAATATTCAGAATTAGGACTGAGTTTGTTTAAAGCAAGATAAATGTGGCTGATGAACTCATAGACTTACACTTGATCAAAGCTTTGAGCCAAGTGTTAAACAGTATATGAACAGATTTGGCCTCCGTGCAGCTACTGAGTACCACAATGTTTGCGAACAGGAGGGAGGTGGAGCTCTCCATCCAAGGGTTCAAGGAAGTTATGGCCTCCTTCCAAGAAGCAGTTCCTTAGTAAGTCATAAAGAAGGACAGCAGGGCTGGAGAAGGAAGCTAGAGAAAAGGTCCCAACTCTTTACTTTTGATTTGTCTATTTCTAGAGAATATATTGATAAAAACATTTATTAGTTTTTATGATAATGCATCTACTTTGTAAGTGCTTAGTAAGATTCAAGTGTATATCAACACAGTCCTATCTTCAAGGATTTTTAAGACAAATAAATGGTTGAGTGCTATGCTGAAAATAAACACAGCCTGCCGTACACATTCAGAGGAGAGAAATCCATCTTGGAGCTTAGGAAGATGCCTTGGGGAAAACACCATCTAAGCAGACAAGTGAAGCATAATCTGTCAGATAGGGGTGCTTTTGGTGCAAGTAACAAAATCTAACTTACACCAACTTTAACAAAAATAAGAGGTCTGGGGTACATAACTGCCACACAATTGGCAATGTGTGAGGGCTAGTGTTTTCTGAGTCCCTTGGACTTTTTTTTTTTTTTTTTTTTTTTTACCAGAGATCAAACTCAGGATCTTGCACTTTCCAGGCAGGCACTTAAGGGCTAACCTATCTCCCAGCTCCCACGGACATTCTTCCATGATTATTGCCACAGGATTGGGAAAGGCTGCTGAAGCTTCAGGCATCCCACAAGGGGCAAAAAGATGAACTGAGTCAGCTGCTACATCTGTTTCATTTTTATCAAATTAAAAACAAGTAACCAGCCAGTTTACCAGCCCCGGGCAAGCGCTGGCGCTTTGGCCTTCGAGGTAGGGTGATGGCCTCCTCGCACCGCACCAGGAGGCGAAACTGGGGGCCACCAGTCTCCACCTCCTGAGAAATCCCCAAACCTAAGAGCGGGTTCCCCACTATGAGCATGAAGAGCTTTCAGAGGCCCTGGTGGTAGCAGCCTTGCCGCTGGAGGAGGATGAGAAGGTGTCACGGCCCATGTGGATGCCGATTCTGACACCAACTCTTCAGTGCTGGGAAGAAGTATAAACGGTGGCGACATTGTGGGCTTTTCTGGCATCTGCCGCTCTAACAGAGCATTTCAGGAAACTAGAGACGCTGAAGTCCGCTCACATAGAAACTATTCAAAATTAGAGAAAATATACCAGAATAAATTGAATTTAAAGGAATTTCAGCCAGTGACCATCAGGGATGATGTTCCTAGCAACTCTTCCAGTTCTGTATGAGAAAGTAACTCCTGTCATCCTGTTGTGTTAATGACATCACTCTCAGGGCCAGACTTAGGCCAGCCTTCCTCCTTGCATACTTCTTCCTCTGAAGAAGAGCTGCCCAACCTAGAAAAGGAGCATCCTAGGAAAAACAAAATGATAACCTATGCTAAGGAGGTCATCAGCAACATGTGAAAGGCTTTTGTGTTGAAGATTATATTCAGGGTGACGATACTGACTTCCAAGTAACTGAAAAAAACAAGAAACCAAAAAGATGGGTGTCCACAATTACAATACCTGTAACTTTTCAAACGATGATTAGAGAACAGAAGAAAAAAGAAGGTGCCATGAAATCTAAATCAGATGTCTAAATAGTACAAAAACTGCTCAAAAACGAAGAAGATTCAGAGTGTAAGAAGAAATTCTGAGCTAATCCAGTTTCTCTGAGGGTCCTCCTTCCCCTTTATCATGAGCTAGTTAAGCAAAGTGAAGAACGGAGGAGGCTAGGAAGGAGACAAACAAAGAAACTATGGGCCTTACAAAAGCCATTTATGCATGTTGCAAGGGAAGAACAGAAGCAAGCAGCTGAGGAAAAGCAACTGAGAGATTGTTTCAAGTCTAAAAAGAAAACATATTGATTTAAAGCCAAACCCATGGGGCCAGGGAGATAGATCAGTAGAATAAGCACTTGCCTGGTAAGTGCAGGGTCCTGAGTTCAATCCCTGGTTCTGCAAAAGATAAAACAAAATTAAAAAATAAAAATGAAGAATGAATTTTTAAAAAATGAAATAAAGCAAAACCCATACGTCAATCTACTTATGGCTCAGCCTCCAGCAACAAGTTAAAAGAAGACCTCTTTCGAAACATTAGGACACAGCTGAGAGCACAACAGCTTTTACAGAATTCTTCCCCTCTTCTCTATAGACCAGGTTACAAACATGTCAGGAACCCCAAGTGTCCTGAACAGGCTGTGAAATTAAGGAATAAACACCCCAGGTCCGAGACTCCTGATGTTGAGGACCTTCCTGAGGAGTGTAAGAAAAGCTTCTCAGAACACAAGGGTCCAAAACTCTCAGCAGTCCAATGACCACTTGATCTTCATGTTGCTTTGAGTAAATCTGCTGAGAGGGTTAACAATTTGGCAGATGAAGAAAATCTGAAACAGACACATTGCCCTCATCTGTCTCCAAGGTATATGTCACCAGGAAGAAATGCAAATGCAAAGCCCACGTCTTGCAGCTACAGGCCTCCAGTGCCCACAGCGTCCTCCAGAGGATGGGAATGAGCCATCAGATCACCTGAGGAAAAGAAAACGTTGGAAGAAGAAAAAAATCAGATCTTAACTAAGCAGAAGCAAAGAATGAAAGAATTACAGAAACTCCTGACAACCCGGGCTAGGGCTTGTGATCCACTCCAAAGTTTAGCTCAAATGTCTAAATCCAAAGTAAAATATCTCAGAAAGAGTGAAAAGGAAAGGATGAGAGAATATCAACGAGAACTAGAAGGAAGAGAAGAAAAATTAAAATGAGGCCACTGATATTTGAGTTTCTCAGAAAAATGCTAGAAGGACTGCAGAAAATCCTTATTCTAACCAACTAAAAGCATTAGGAACATCTGATGAGTTTGTTTCAAAGAAAGGCAAAAGCAGAAAAGTATTTGAGTACTTCAGCAATCAAGAGATGAAAAGTTTCACTGAAGATACAGACAACTTTAATGAAGAAAAAGTAGAACAGAGAATGGGGAAGAAAATTATTTTATTGATACCAACAGTTAAGACTCTTGCAAGGATCAAGAGGAGGAGAATGAAGAGAGTGGAGAAGTAGCTGGTGAAGGACAGAACGGCACCAGCAGGACCTCCTCTCTGTGCCCCGCTGCCGTGTGCAGCGGCCGCGCCTGTGACGCGAGGACGTCTGTATGCCTAGATCCAGCGCACAAGGGCCTTACAGTGGAAGAAGGCTGAATCCAGATGATCGGTGATTTAATCAGTTAGAGTAAAGCTTTCCCTGTTTTCTGGTTTTTTTAGGATTGCAAATGTGGTTTGTTTGTTACAATGATCTTATGTTTTTAAAAGTGTTTGGAAAAAAAATTTAACAATCATAGCTGACACAAAGTGATTAGTATTATATTTGGTGGGCAAGGGGCTTAGAATTGAGAAGAGAGCTGCGTGTGGTCATGCACACCTGTAATCCCCGCACTCGTGAGGCTGAGGCGGGAGGATATCTGTGACTTGAAGACTGACTGGGGCTATATAGCAAACAAAGCAAAACAAAACAAAGAATTGAGAGCAGAGAGAAATATTTGACCTTTGGTGATTTATTTAAAAGTACAGTATTTCTAGAAAACATGAATCAATTAAGATTTTCAATCATCAAAAAAAAAAAAAAGTAACCCTAAGTAACCCCAGTGAATTTACTGTTATCGTGTACAAAGCATAGTATCACATGACTAGGGCCAGCCAAATAGCTCAGCAGACTAAAGCACCTGCAAGCAGACACAGGGACCAGGCGTTTGATCCTGGGGCCCCGCCATGCCAGCCCTGCCAGACGGCAATTGAGACTGGGAGTGGTGGCACGCGCCTGTAATCCCAGCTCTTGGGAGGCTGTAAACAGGCAGATCACTATGAATTGAATCTAGTAGTGAGACCCTGAACACCCTGTAGACCCTTCCCTAAAATACAAAATGGTAATAATAATACTAATAATATATCATCACATGACTGCCATTAGCCACTAGAAAAGCTGGGCAGATGAGCATCATATAATCTAGCCTCTGGGGTGGAATGTGGCAAAGGGAGAGGGTGATTTTGAGCAATCAAGAGCAATATCAGCCTTGGACAATAGGCACTGCTCAGAAAAGAGTGAGAGCATAGGGGTGGAGAGCAACATGGCAGAAGGATGTCTGCATTATCTTAATTCACCCTCACGACAACCACAAGGCAGCAACTGCTACCATACTCACTGTACACTCTGATAACATGTCCCAAACATGGGGCTAACCAGAATTTAGATGTAGGTCTATCCATCTGCAATGTACACACTTCGTAATACTTTTACGATCAGAAAAATTGATGAATGTTTTAATGACTGTGTTGTCTGACATTGTTTGGGTTATGTGTGAATGGCTAAGTCAAAGTGAATATAAATATTTTCACCTACATCCAATAGTATGTTAAGAACCCAGACACCACAAATGAATCTGGATAAAAATGCTTGTGCTGGGATTTGTGACGCCTCATGGATATGTTGGGTCAGAACTACAGTCTTTAAGGACAACTATGATATTTAATCCACTTGAAGATTTTGTGGTGTAAAACTGAAGGACAGAAGGCCCACGAGATTGTCTGGTGGAAACTAGGTCGGTGCAAATAGCCTCACTGGGGTTAGAGATGGAGACATGGAAAATAGCTTTTAATGAGGAGAGTCAGAAGCACCGGCTCCAGATTTAAGTCCTAGCTTGCTTCCCTCTGCTCCTAGCTGGCTGCCTGCGGGCCAGTTAATCATCTTCTCCACCCATAAGTTTTTCCATTTTCAGTAGAATAGGGATAGTCAGGTACCAAAACACCACAAATGAGGGAGCTTACGAAACAATGGAAGTTTATTTCTCACAGTCCTGGTGCCTGGCAAGGTCAAGATCAAGGTGCCTACTGATGTCTGCGAAGGCTTGGTCCTGCCTCTCTCATCCTCAGCTGGTGAAACAAGCGAGCTGCCTGGGCCTCTGTTCTGCGCGCTCGAATCACACTCCTGAGGACCTTCCTCTCCCGACCCAGTCCCCTTTCTAGAGCTCCCTCCTACTCACCTTGGGGTTAGGATTTTAGCACGTGGATTTGGACAAGGTGGGCACAAACACTCAGGTGATAGCAAACCTTATAAATAGTTTTAAGGTTTAACGGAGAAAGTATTTATAATGCATTTAACATTGTACGTATTATGATTATTCTTAATCTCATTGTTCTAACTGTGCATCATGAAGCCTGACTTATATGAATAATTCACTTATATTATTTTACCTTTCATGAGGGTGGTAAATGAACAATGGTGTCATGATCGCAAAAGCATCCTAACTTGTAGATTTGAAGGCTTCTGTAGTGTAACTATTTCCTACAGTGGCTGTATCAAGCTATCAAAGGTTTACCTGGTACTCAACATTTCCAAATATTTAATAAGCTGGTTTCCACCAATGGCACCACCTAGGTCCCCCAAGTGACGCTGGAGCCACATTTTATTTCTTCTGCCAAGGTTTAGCCCTCTAAACATCCATGACCAATGCCAGTTATGTAATTTGCTGGCCCAAATTTAAATAAAATAAAAACCCCTTATTTAAAAATTTGTAGGATGGCAACAGCAGAACATAAGCCACAGGCAGGATCACTCATGTGTGGGGCCTCAGAGCAGCGACTCTGACAGCACGTCCACGACATTCACCTTGTCCAGAACTGTTGGTGACTTCTCCATCAGTGGTCTGCAGTCCAGAGGCCTAGGAGCCACGGCTGCATCCAAGAAAGTCAACTTCCACATCACTGTTTCCACTCTAGTTCTAAAGTGGAAATTGCCAGAGCAGGCCCTGTGGCAGAAGTCATCCTTCCTCAGCTCCCCTTTCACATCCATTTTTCTCCTTGTTTCAGAACAAAGGCTGACCTTTCCTCTATCTGGAATTGTACTATGGCATGTAAACTAAAGGTGTTAAAATAGACAATTAAACAACTGTTTTAACCAAGGTGACATAAATAGACATCCTGGTCAACTCATTAAATTTGTATTCATAAAGAATAACTGGAGACTGCAGAGAAGGACGGATTGAGCCTGTTCAGAGGCAGAAAGACTCAGGGAACTACGTGAACATGTAGAATCCCAATGCAGGGCATCTCGGGCCAAACCCCTATCCACTGCATCCTGGGTGCCCTGGAGGTTCCTATCTTGTGTATCCACCACATCCACATCCACCTCCTGTTCATCCAGCCTTTCCTCCTGGCCCCTGCCCCCTTCCCCCAGGAGCTCCCCTGGGGAATCCAGCTTTCCTTCTGTGCAGGCCCGGTTACCCTGTGCCCCCACCACAGCCATGTCCAGATTACCAACCCACAGGTTCCCATACTCCTCCATGTCCCCCATCTGCCCCTGGCATGCCTCATGTGAACCCTTTGGGCCCTGGCATGATGGGCCCAGGGATGGTGATGGACAAGAAGATGCAGAAGAAAATGAAGAAAGCTCATAAAAAGGCACACAAACACCACAAACATGGCAAGCATTCCTCCTCTTCCTCCTCTTCCAGCAGTGACTCTGACTGAATACAGGGCCTGGACCCTCCCTCAAGTCTCACCAGCCCCGCTCTCCCTTCAAGCTTCAGCTGCCCTGTGCTGTGCTGGGAGGAATTAGCCCTCCCCACCCCCTTCCCAAACCCTCCCTTGCTCTTCAGCCCTGGCCCACAGGGACATGGAAAGTGGATCCCAGGGGCTAGCAAAGGCCATTCCCTGGCTGCTGGATAGATCCATAGCTGAAGAGTAGCAGGGAGGGGTGTTTGAAGATGGTGAGAGCTCTGAGCTGAATCCTGAGGACAAGATCTGTAAAAGGGGATCTTTACGCATTCTTGTTACAATACTTGTAATTGGGGTGTTTGGGGGAAATCTCATTACAATGGAAAACAGGTATCTTTTTAGCAATGGTGGCACCCTGAGGTGATTTAGTGGTAAATATATTTCCTTTTTTTAAAATTAATGTTACTAAAGAACAAATACCAACGAGACAGTTTCAAAACAGGTTAGTAGGACAGTTACAATAATTAATACACTGCATATTGTTGTCTTCGTAGTCGTTATTCATAGTACAAGATGCAGACAGGATATCCTGTCCAAACACTATTAGTACAAATCTTTCTTCTCATTAAATTAAGAGAAAGTAGCAGTACATCTATCCTATTTTGTACATAGGGATACAAAATGGTCCTTCATTTTTTGTTTACTTTTGTCAGAGATGGCTATTCCCTTGCCATTTAAATATTGTAGGTGCATGAATTCAGCAAAAGAATTCAATGTAGTCCAGTAGTCCATAATAGTAGTGGGTTAGGGG
>NW_004524690.1:2111686-2125594 GCF_000260255.1 Octodon degus
ACAAATACCTGACACCCAAAATGAAGGAAGGAAAGGTTTATTTAGGTCACAGTTACTGGAGGGTTCAGCCCATACTCAGCTGGCTCCAAGGCAGAGCGGCACGTGGCAGAGGGCAGCCTTTCATGGTGGAGACAATGAGCAAGAGAGCAAAATGGAGGCGTAGCGACAACAACGGCTACAGAGAGGAACTCTGTCTCCCTTAAATTGCATTCAGACTATCCACCCCAGGCTAGGCGTAGTACTCACACCCATAATCCCAGCAGCACTCATACCCATAATCCCAGTGGATCATGAGTTAATCACAAACTCTAGAAGACCGCCCCATGACTGTATGGGGCTTTGGGGGGACAACTAGACACAAACCACAACACAGACATGCACCACCATGCCCGGTTTAACCTTACATTAGATCCCAGCTCTAACCCGCTGTGTGGCCCTCAGGGCAAGTCACTGACCCTTCTAAGCCTTGGTCTCCTGTCCTATAAAATGGGGGTGAAGACACCTAATTCCCAGAGCCAGGAACTGCACAGTCAGTTCTCCAGTAGCACACCTGCCGTTCTGAAGAATGTAGTGCAAGAGCGCAGTTAGACAGCCCACACCATGCACAGAAAGAAAACCAGATGCTTGAAAGGCGCAAATGGAAACCTAGCCCACTAACACCAGCAGAGCTGCAGTGAATCTCACCTAAAAAGAAGATAAGCATTTCCATACATTTTCTTTAGTGACCTTTGTTTTTTGAATCAATTGTAAAAACTAAAGTATTTTACATGTGGCCAGAAGTTTGGCAGTGACGTCAGCCTTCAGTCCACAGCAGTTAGGTTTGGTTGCACATGTGCATGCATGTATGTGTGTTGTGCTGTTGTTTAATTTAGTAGTCCCTTGACTGAAAGTCATTTGTCTCTTCACAGATTTGCCCAGGTGGCTTCAAGGTAGACCTTCTTTTTTGTATTTGCCTCAAAAATAAACCAAACTTCCTGGCTCTGCATCCCTCTCCCGGGTTCCCACACACTGCTGGATACAGCTTTGTCTGCTGAAACAGGCAGGTGAGTCCTTTGGGACCAGATTAACAGAATTTTAATGCATCCAACAGCAACACGTGCTGGGCTCACAAACTAGGTGGCAGAATGCCTGAATGGATCTCCCTGAGGATTCTGGACTGGTGCACCCCCAGTCCCTTTGGCTCCGCCACGGCTCTCTACCAGCTGTCCCTGGATTCCTGTAAGCCGCTTCACGTGTCTCGTTCTGCCTCTGAAACCCTAGTTGCTGAGCCCTGATGATTTTCCCACACCTCACCCTGGGCTGTATCAGTGCACAAAGCCACGTATTGGAAATCTTTTGAACTCATAACTGGGGCAGTTGACACTGCGGGCTGCTGTCCACGCTCAGCTTCCACACCCCCTTGCTCTCTGAGACCGAGATTCCCCTGAGAAGGACACATCAACCCACCCCTGGTGGTCTGGAAGCAATGAGGTCGTGTTTATTTCCCACCTGCACAGGTTTCACCTCCAGCAGGCACTGCATCCCATAAAAGTCATTGCCGAGAGGCCAAGTCACTTTTCCACAGAGGCCAGAATTGCTATAGATCTCAGAAAGCTCCATTATTTTTATCCAAAATCATTTTAATGTGCTCCAAAAAAGAAACTTATAGAAGTAAAATAAAAGAAAACAACAACTACATGTCCTTTGCTTGCTGATTTAATACTGCTAGGGAAAGAGATTTGTGGGAGGGGAGTCTTTAAACTCAGAAAAAGCAGCAGGAAAGGCATGTGGCCTTGTTATCAAAGAGGTCAGAAAGCTGTGGATGAAACTCCTTTCGTCCCCCCTGTGCCAAAGAAGCACAACAGGCCACTCAGTAACAAGATCTGAATCTGCTGAGCGCTACTGGGATTGGAGAAGGGAAGAGCGTCATCAATCTGGAGCCCTTCAGTTTGAGAACCAGGCAGATTTTGGGGTGATTTTGTACTTCTTAGTGAGTGTTGATTAGGCGATAGTGTACAGAAAATCTGCATGACTTGAGGTAAACAACTTTAGAATTGAAGCCTCCGTCTTCATCTGCAAAACATACCTACTTCTCTCTCCTCTATTTGAGCTGTTGTGAGTTTAAATAATTTACTGATGAGTGTAGAACAGAACAGGAAAGCAAATATTTACAGGACAGCTGTCTGTTTTGGTACAGATTGTTGTTTGAGAAGTAGTCACTGCTCTCCAAGGGCACACCGTCTACTGAAGAAGCACAGGGCGATTGTCTGCCTGTAATCCAATGCAATACCTCCTTCCCTAAGGCCCGACATTCCACCAAAGGACCAAGTCACAGACACCGGCATCCTGGATCCCCGGCCTCCTCCTTCCACGTCATGTCCTGGCTCCCAGGCTCCTGCTCAGTGTGAGAAGATTCAAGATTCAGAAGCCACACTGGATGGCCTGTTGGACCCACCGAAAACCATCACAGTGGTGCCCTTTTCAAAAGCTAGAAGACAATCATCAAATAGATGCTCCCTCAGAGGACTTCGGTTGTGTCATTTATTTTCTTGAGCCTGTCCCCATCACTGAGACATTCATCTGCACAGCAGGTTTTTCAGCAAACTCTTCCCAGAAGTATGGAAATGTCAAAATCAATTTTTTAGAAATGAAACAAAAAGTGACCTTTTTTTCCCTCAAATTGTCTTTCTAGCAGAATTTATGACAGTTGGAACTTGTCCTGAGGGATGACACGAAGAGCTCACTTGAAGCCTGCAGAGGCCGGCACAAGCAATTTTCCCCTTCCTCAGAGGAAGGACAGGTGTCTAAACATTTCCACATTTCTAACTGCTACAGTTCTTTGGAGACACTGGTGGCATCTCAGTGAGTGGGTTGGCAAGATGTTTAACACAAGCCAGAACCACCGACCAGGGCTGGCCCCACAGGCTGCATATAGCCCGTTGCAGGGAGGTCTATGGAGGGCCAAGGATACTCAGGGAGGCCCAGGGCCCTGTTAAGCATTCAGGAGCCTCAGTCTACAAAAACCACTAGAAATATACCTGAAAGTGGAGCCCAGTTTCACTCGCATCAGTACATAGGACTCATTACAGAATTTAAAGCTAGTCCCTTTCCACAGAAAAACAAAACTCTCAAGCAAATATTAGTATGCACTCTCCCCCATCCTGTTCCTGGCCCACTAAGTATTGTAAAGAGTTTGAACACTGTCAGCTCAAAGTGTACCAAACACTTGTCCTTCCCATGGTCCCCACCTCCATCCACCACCAGGCTTGGTCCAGAAGTACAGAAGCTATCCCTGAGGCCCTAGGGACAATTGAGGCAAACCATTGAGTCTGATAAAGCCTCAAGGTTACAGCAGCTGGCAGGATTCCGGGATGAGAAGCCAAGGCCCCTGCAGCTGCTGGGAAGGCAGTCAGGGCTCAAGCTCAGGGGTATCCACAAGGACACAGAAAAGCAAGTCTCAGTCAGAAGGCTGAGGGCAGTGACAACTCTTGAATTTCAATACTAGAAGGGCTTAGAAGGCCAGAGAGATAGCTCAGTAGAATAAGCACTTGCCTGGGAAACACAAGTTCCTGAGTTCAATCCCCAGTACCACAAGCAAACAAACAAGAAGGGCTTCAAGATTGTGATAGCGATTTAATTTGAAGAGAATTGCAATTTTTTTTAATTCGTATAGCACTTTACATAGGATTGACAACATGCCAACGTCCACATCCCCAAAACTTGGGCGGTATGGAGCTTGGAGGGTAAGGCTTTCACACATGTACTGCACGCTGGGCATGTATCTCAGCTACCCAGGAGGCTGAGGTGGGAAGATCCCTGAGCCATGAGTTGGAGAGCAGCCTGGGCAACACAGCAGGACTCCAGTTTCAAAAGCACAACAGCGGAAAGCGCACGCTCAACAGGCCACCGAGAAGTCTTTGGGATGCAGCACTCTGTGGTGATCTCCGAGCAGCACGGTGGACTTAGACCACCGAAGAACGCACTGTCAGGGGCCGCCAGCGCTGGAGAAGTCAGCTGCAGGTGTCCAGCCGCCTGCAGAGCGACGCCAGCCTCTGGGTTCGCAGGCAGCAGGCGAGGAGGTCTGGATGTGAGGAGGAACTCACCGGATCTGCTTAATTGCTTCCTGCCTCCTGGCCCCGAGTGGTCCGGGAAGGAGGCAGGCAGCGAGGCTGCAGGTGGGAGATCCGTGCGGGGCAAGGGGGTGGGGGGAGGATGCGCTGCAGGAATCACTGAGAGTCCTGGGAAGGAGATGACGGCTCAGTGTGGGGAAGGAACTTCCTCCGCTCTTTCCTTATTTTCCTTCCTTTCTTTCCCCTCGCAAGCAACCAGCTAGAGACAGGATGAGCTATCTCAAGACAGTAGAAATAAAAACAGCTTTCAATTCCTGGCAGTGATGTCCTGTTTGAAACAAGAGCCACGAGCCGGTGGGGCCTCGCAGCCCTGATCCCTGGCCAAGGGACCACGTTAGTCCTGCCCTCGCGGCCTTGGGGCACAGGATTGAACTCCCAAATCTCCCTCATCGCTCCTTTGAAAAAATCTACTCACTACCTCCCTGTCAGGCAGTGAAAGCAAGTGTTGCTTTTAGGGCAGCCACTTCTGCAAGGTCGGAGCTTAGGCATGGTGACTCAGGGGACAGCATCTGGGGCCGGTCACCCCTGACCCGTGTCCGCACACGTTTGGTTTGGCGCACCAAGAAGCGATTCAGGGCAGCAATAAAACAGCCAAGGAGTGAACACTGTCACAGCTCCCCTCTTCCTACACAAGCTGTTTAGGGCTGACTGCAACCTAGGAAATTTCTGTGGCTTCTCAATTTTCAGGCGGAACTGTCCTCACAGTATAAATCTTGTCTTTCCTTAGTCCACAAAATTCAGGGGCAAATATGTATCAACCAACCATCCCATATGCTCTGTGAGGAGGCAGGAGGCCACAGCAGCCAAGCACCTTGTTGCCACCTTCTTAGATACTTAAGAAAGCCACCGGCAGGATATTGAAAAGAAAGAATTGAAAGGGAAACTGGAAAGTCAAAAATATAAAGTCTGTATCTGGTAAAACAGGCCAAGTTACCTTAAAGAGTCAGACTAGCTCCTTGATATGCCAGCCACTGGCAGTGTTAAATGGGGAAGTATCAGGGATGGTCAGTCGCCCGGCGCAAAGCTCCAGTGACACCACCCACACATCTAAAGGTCAGGGTGGCTCCTACTGGGCACGTGGTTCCAGTGGTTCCCATGGCCTGAAGAACCCAGGGGTGAAAGGTACATGACCTGGACCATAGCCCCAGGTTAGGAAGCACTTGGTTCATTTATGCACCAAGCCACCTCTGACAACACTGGGATGCTGGGATTCCTGTGGGGTGGAGGAACAATGTGGTGGTCCAAGGTGGACAGCATGGCTCCTGTCGCTTCAGTAGTTCTGGCTCTTATTAATAGGCTTGTACAGATAGATGTAACTAAGTGGGAGAGTGCTTCTCCAGCTTGCTTGAGGCCCTGGGTTTGACCCTTCAACACTGGGGAAAAAAAAAAAAAGAAAAGAAAAGAAAATGGGCTTTGTTACTTGGTAATATGCTTACTTTTCAGTTTGCTTTAAAAAAAAATAATAATAATAATGAGTATTGCCTGGCAAGCATGAAGTCCTAAATTCAATTCCTGGTACAAAAAACAAAACAAAAAATGTATTAATTGTACATATTAATGGATTCCAGTGCAGTATTTCTATACATACATATAGCATGGATTGATCAAATCCAGCTTATATTTTTCTACCCTGCCCCCACCCATACCTTTCCCAATGTCTCATAGCCACAATACTGCTTCCAGGGTCCGGGAGATGGCTCAGTGGAATAAGCGCTTCCCTGGCAAGCACAAGGGCCTGAGTTCAATCCCCAGTTCTGTCAAAAAAAAAAAAAAAAAAAAAAATACTGCTTCCAGCTCAGTAAGTTTACTTTGTTTTTGTTTGTATTTATTTGTTTGTTTGTTTGGTACAGGGTCTCACTACCCAACTTGGACTCATAGTGATCCTCCTGTATCAGCCTCCCCAGCACTTGGATTACAGGCATGCGCCCCCACGTCCAGTCTAGTAAGTCTACTTTGGAGATAGGTGATCAGCTGAGGAAACCAAAAAAAAAAAAAAAGCTTCTGAGCCCTTGAGAGTGAGTGTTTGTCTTTGAGTCCAGGAAAATCCCTCTACACTGTGCTACCCTGTGAACAGTTTGAGAGAAAGCCTTCAGAACTTTCCTGGACTACAGACAACCCAAATTTGATCTGGATCAAATATGCTGTGGCTTTGCTGATATAGACTAACAAATAAAACTGGCTCTTCAAGGAGGACAAAAACCTTCATATGTCACAGACCATTCAAATCAACAAATAACTGCTAAGTTGTGCGGTTCATAGGCAGGGAGGTAGATATTGCTAAGAAAAGTATCATAGAAAGCATACTCTTAAATGGACCTTGAAGGATGGAGAATTTGTCCAAGACTCTTGATGGTAGGGTTTTTTGTTGTTATTTTGCTTTGGGCTTTTTTTATCCCTTTGGTACCTGGAACCTGGTTTAGGTATTAAAGTGTCAAAACATGGGCTGGAAAGATAGGTCAGCAGTCTAAGCACCTGCCTGGCAAGCACAGGGGCCTGGGTTCAATTCCCAATACCTCATGCCAGGCTGGCCTCAGAATCCTGGGCACTGAAACAGGGTGTGGTAGTGCACACCTGTAATCCCAGTGCTGGGAAGGCTGAGACAAGAGGCTTACTATGAGTCCAAGCTGTGTAGTGAGACCCTATACCAAATAAATAAACAAAAGATTAAAATACTTAAACTGCCAAGACATGATGCTAGAAATTAAGAGACCTGATCTTGCAGTATCTTAAATGCTATTCTTTTGCAAATTCATGGAGCAGAAATAAGCCTAAACTTGATTTGGGAATAGTGCGTAGGCTGTGCTAGACAGAAGAACTCAAATTGAAGGCCACTAATAATCCATGCGGGTGTGTGGTTAGAAGGACAGTTGAGTCTGTATTTTTTGATGCCTGTCAAATTTCTGTCACTGTATTTCTAATATAAGTGCTTAGAGTAGTGAGGGTACTGTATTATTAAGTGTGAGAAACACAGCTATAAGGGTTGGGGACAGATACTGTGTCAGCAGACCATTAAACAGTGAAAAGATGTCTCTGTTACACAAATACTCACCAGCCAGAGACTCTTCCATAAGAAAGATGTTCTTCCATTTAAGGACACCAGCTTGTCCAGAAAACTAAGCTTTCTCTTTAGCTTTGCACTGTGGAAGGTTGTGTAATATTTTTAAAACCTAACCCAAAGAGGAGTCATCCTTCTTCCTAGGACCCTGGAAAAGTATTTTGCTTGTAAAATGGGCTACTCTGCACCCTTGGCTTTATTCCTACATGGGCTAGTATGGTTTGGGATTAAAACATGGTAGAAACTTTTCAAGGAGCTCAGAGTTCAGAATTCATCCGAGCAACTCTGATTTAAAGAATTTATGAGAAAAGGACCAACTCTATTCATGATTTTCCAGAATTTGCTATTTAAATACATAGAAGCAATCTTGCAATCATGATTCCAAATTTTATGATTATTCCAGAAATAAAAATCTGTAAGGTTTCAAAGACCTACCCATTTTGATATTTTCACAATAACATGCAATCTTTTTTCAGTTTAAACTAACTTTGGAGAATCACTGTCAGACAGTTTTGACTTTAGGTAAACACTTCCAGTTCACCTCTAAGTAAAACAGTGATCTATTTTTAGAGACAGAGGGCTTCAGTGATTTGCCATTCCGGAAATAAACATCATCATCATTCCTTCTATTTCAATGAACACAGCTGTCCGGGTGGGGATGTAAACATCCCTTGGCCGTGTTGTGAATCCAAACACAACAATGTCAGGCTGGTGTGTGAGAACCAGGAAACGAAGCTGACTACAAATTGCACAAGAACCAATCTAGTCTCATTATCTAATCTAAAAGAAACAAAACCTACAAGACAGACAATAACACTTGAACCTCTTTCAAAAAATAAGCCTTTTTATCAATTCTCGCTTCTTTTAGGAATGCAAAAATACGTCCATTAGTAATGTGATAATACTTCATAGTAATCATATGGGTTTTTTTTATTTTCTGTATTTCTATACTTTGAGATCTGAGGGGCCTCAAGAAAGCCTACCCTCCCAAGGCTAGCTGATTTCTTTCTTTCTCTATTTAGGACAGGGTCTACAGGATCTCTGCGTAAGCAGTGATGCTCCTGTTTACAGCCTCCCAAACACTGGGATTATAGGCGCATGCCACCACGTCCCAGTCTCAATCGCTGTCCCAGGAGCGGGGGCGTCACAGCAGGCCCAGGGATCTAACTCCCGGCCCCTGCGCCTGGCTAAGCAGGCACTTTAATCCGCTGAGCTATTTGGCCAGCCCTAAGAAGGGTAGCTGATTTCTAAGCTAATAAACTGGCTTTAGAAGGAGACTTCACTCTCAAGACCTAATTATCTCCCAAAAGCCAAATACCTTTCCAAATATCATTGCCCTGGAGATCAGGATTTCAACATAACAACTTTGGAGAAAGACACAACAGGAACACCACGTGGTCCTGCTTGGGCCCTTCTTTGCAAACACAGATAACGTTTCCACAGCATTGGACTCCAGTTAAGTGTCATCGCTCAGTCACTTGCGCTACAAGCCAGAGTCCTACAGACACCAACTCTCATCCACCGAGGCGCTGTGCGCGGTGCCAAGGGAAGATGTGCAAAGCCCTGGCAGGCTCCGTCCCTCTCCCAGGTGCCTGGCCCGGCCTCGGGCAGCTGTAGAAACAGAACATCTGACAGGAGAAAAGGACTTTGTCCCTGTCATAGGGTGTCAAAAAAAAATCTTATCTCACAAAAAACCAGCATCACTGTGCCCAGGCTTTCTTCTTACGCTAAGATGACTTTTTAGACAAGGTATCTCTTCTCACTTCTCACCCCAGGCCACAGGCTCTGGCCACTTTATCTTTAGCCTGGACTGCCACTGCCGCCACATCAGTACAATGCATGTTGTATTTGGATGTCTTGTTATGGGGATCGGGGGGGGGGGGTGTTTTTGCTTTATATTTGTTTTTGGTTTTTGAGAAGACTGGCTTTGAACTCACTAAAAATCCAAGCTGGCCTTGGATTTGAGGCAATCCTCCTGTCTCAGCATCTGGAATTCCTGGACTACAAGCATGCACCACCACTCCCAGCTATTAGGGGCTTTAAGTGTGTTTGTTTGTTTAGAAAGGAAGATAACTTCATTGATAGAAATGAAACCTCCCAGAACTTGGAGGTTTGATTTCTTATACAACACTTAAAAAGTTTAAATTATATACAGTGATTTGTCAAAACAACCCAGATAGGAGTTACATTGGTTAAACTGGAAGTAGTAGCTCTTGGTTACTCTTCTTATTGCTGAGACAAAATATCTGATGCCCAGAATTGAGGAAGGAAAGGTTTATTTAGCTCACAGTTTGTGGAGATTTCAGTCCATACCTGGCTGGCTCCAAGGCAGGGCGGCTCCCGGCAGAGGGCAGCAGTTCATGGTGGAAGTGGAAAACAGCCAAAGCAGCAAGAGCAAAAAGGTAGGAGCAGCACAGAACAAGCCTCCCCCCATATTGTACTCAGGGTATAGCCGCCCCAGGGTGGTGTAGCACTCACACCCATAGTCCCAGCATTGGACCATGAACCAATCATCCACTCTAGAAGCCACCCCATGACTGCATGAGCCTCTGGGGGTACATCTAGACACAAACCATAACAGTGACACCAGATATTTGGCCTGGACTGGACAGAAGAGGAGACCCAAAGAGAGGTGGTATGAAGGAATTACCTGAATGAAGAAGAGGGTCTCGCCATCTTCCCAGAGTGGAAAACTGCAGGAGGCTACCTTAAGGGCTTATATGTTTTAATTGTAAATAAAAAGTTTAAGAGAATTTTCTCAATCACACCACCATTCCTCACTTGACAGTATAATAATGGTCCCTTAGAAACACAATTCCATATCAGCAATGTAAAACAATTCCTAATGTTCACTTCATACTGTTTACAGAAATCAGGCATTCCTTATAAGCTATGTAACATCATGATTCTTATAATTTTACCGAACTGAAGTTCTACGAAAGACAGCAAAAGCCAAATTAAACATAAAAAAGGAAAATTGGCAGTGAACTGGAGGCTGAGGAAATGCATCACAGTTCATGATAACACTTGATTATTTCTCTACAAATGGTCTCTTACGTGACATTCTGCTTAAATTCCTTGAAGCCACAAGTTAGGAGATTTCTTGTGAAAGCTGAGTTTTCTAGCTTCTTTTACCATTTGAAGATGTAGGTGGTACTTGTGTCTTCCCACGAAGCAGCAGCCAGCCAGAGCTGAGGGTGGCTTCCGGCTGGACATGACCTGTCAAGCCTGCAGTCGGTGGCCAGATGTCATGTGGCTCAGGACCGCGGGCAAATGCACTAGCTTCTGAGCCCTGCCCTTGCTTGGTCACTGTGTTGTGCTGGAGACATTTTCCTGCACCCCACCCCCACCCACACGGCATCGGCCATAGTATAGTAAGGATGGGCTGGGGAGATAGCTCAGCACTGCCTGGCAAGCCCAAGAACCCAGTTTCAATACCCCGTATCACATGCCATGTTGGCTCGCAGTGCTGGCCACTGAAACCAGAGGTGGTGGCACACACCTGTAATCCCAGCACCGGGGAGGCTGAGGCAGGAGTATCACTGTGAGTTCAAGCAAGACCCTGTACCAACTAAATAAGGATTTAAAGAAGAGAAAAGGGACTGTGAGCCAGGCACCCCACATGGAAGCCCGGGCCTTCACCATGGTGCAGGGGCAGCCTCGGCCAGTCTCGTTAACCTCCCTCACATCCAAAGCTGCAGCCCTGAAATGAGGCAGAGTCCTTGTACCAACCAGAAAGGGGCTGTGAAGACAGAAGCATCAAAGCATTCTGAATAACATCCACCACAAGTAAGAGCGTAATTATTGTTAGATCTTAAACTCTGGGTCTTTATTCAAAATTGAGGGTGTAAAATTGCTCATTTTTTCTAAAACTTCCTGGGGACAGCCTCTCTCCCCTCCCTACTGTGGTGGCTCTATAATGGCATTGCTTTATATTCCCTGGATCCTACCCAGGGAACCCCCAAATGCCTCCCAGGAAGACCCACCAAGCACCTCTTCAGAGGAATCCCCAAACTCCTCCCAGAGAAAGCCTGACCTCTCTCCTGAGGAAACACCAAGGGCCTCCAAGAAGAGCCACACTGGGGCCCCTGCTGCTGCCCCCACTGTCCCTCTGAATCTAGTCTCCAGGGCTGATGGTGCCTGTGGCTTCCCTCTGCCCCACGCTCAGCTCGCTATCACCTCAGTCATCTCTAGGTTGAGCAAGTAGCCTGCTTCTTCAAGGAAACCTTGCAGTTCTCTAGTTGAAAGAAACATGTCCTTTAAATTCTCCTAACATTTCTCTTACATTCTTCACTGAAGCTCAGTCATATGGACAGGTCTCTTCATTATTGCAGTAAGCTGTAAAATACTTCAGAACATTCTTTTTTTTTTTTTATTTTCCAGGGTACCAATTATAGCAAAACACATTTAATCTGGACTAATTAAAAGAATAAAGAAAACAAAAAAAAATTTTTTAAAGTATCTTTTTGCTCTGCTGTGTGGGGTTTGGTGTGACACAGAATCTGCCTAGTAGAGGCTCCCATCATCTCCTATCTTCCCAGGCAAGCACAGGGGCAAGTCCTGGAGGTGGAGGTGAGGGAGCCAGGGAAAGGTAGGAAGAAAGGGTGACACTGCCACCTTCCAGGGACTGCCAGCATCGGGAGGAATTTTCAGAGACTTCAGGACAACACACAAAGCTGGGTGCAGAAGCAGGTGGAAGATTCCTGCCCCAGCTCACAGACACCAGGTCACCTATGCAAGTCATAAGAACACAGAGCCACCTTTCAGAGACACTGTCTGTAATCCTCTCCACCCCCTTCTACCAGGTCACTTTCCAGTCTGTACCGATGCGTTTTAGTCTAGAAAATGTAAACACCACTATTGACACAGGAAAAATGACACTGTGAAAATACTGGAACAAAAAATATGAAATGCACTGGAGAACCTGCTAATAAAATAACATCCCCCTCCCAACTAAGGTACATTAGCAACTACATCACAGAGCTACAGTTGTTTACAGACTTGACTCCTCTTTTGCTGATTTACATTTTCTCATTTTTCTAGGACCATCTTTATAATAATAATACAATATTATTAATTTTAAAGTATTTTAAAATATAAAAGATAATGACATAAGATGCTTTTTTTATCCATTAGAAGGACAGAACGGGCCTTTTAACTGCCAATTAACATAGCTTAGGTTTATTAAGAATTTTATTAGTCAGCATTCTCCCAAGAAGACCCAACAAGCTATACAGAGAGATACATGAGAGGAGATTTGTTATGGGTGTTGGCTCATGTGAGCACGGAGACCAAGAAGCCCTGTGATCCTCCGTCTACAAACCAGAGATCCAAGGAAATAGGTAGGGTAGTTAAGTTAGAGTCCAAAGGCCTAAGGAACAGGAAGCCAAAGGTGTGACTCCCAGGCTGAGGCTAATAGCATAACCCTGGAGCACTGGCTGAGGAAATTCATGGAAGACAAGCGCTTGAGACCCAGTGGCTAGGATGTCAAGAGCAGCAGAGGACGAATAGCCCAGGTCAAGAGGACAGAATTTTCCGCTTCTCCATCTTTTTTGTTCTACTCAGGCTGTCTTAGTTATTATTCTTGTTCCTAAGATGAAATATTTGACACTTCCAAGCTAAAGGAGGAGAGGTTTGTTCAGCTCATATTTCATAGTTGGGCTCCAAGGCAGGGTGGCACTGAAGAGGAGAAACAGTTCATAACAGGCAGAAGGCAGCAAGGTAACGAAGAAGAAGCAAAGAAGCTAGGGGCTGTCTACAAGCAAGGCCACTAGAGCCCTTCCTGTCCTTTGTATTCTACCCAGGCTGCCTGGCCTTGGCACGCACACTTAGGGTGGGCCCTTTACTACCCAGAACTATGCAAACCTATCTGTAGACTAATTTAGTAATCACACACCCTTGATTCCAGAATCCCACACTCTAGCTCCAGCTGCCTCTGAAAATCCCCCCTTATGACCACATGAGGCTTTGTGGGGACATCCAAACACAAACCATCACACAGCCCCTTACTGGATTTCATGATGTTGGCAAGTTCTGATAAGGATGATCTTTGTACTCCCCCTATGAAATTGCATGCTAACCTTCACTAGAAAAGGTGTACAATATGAAATTATATTTCATGCAATTCTGTTTTATAAATATATGAAAATCTGTGCATATAAGTACTGCATAGAAAAAGGAACAGGGGGAAAACAATACAGTTGTTGCCTACTATGATAAAATATAGATTTTTGCCAGGTGTGGTGGTGCTCACCACTCGGAAGGCTGAGGCAGGAAGATCACCATAAGTTTGCAGCCAGCTTGGGCTACATTGCGAGTTCAAGGCCAGCCTAAACTACATAATGAGACTTTGCCTCAAAAAAATTATAGATCTTTTTATAAAATTCTTCTGTGCTTTCCATATTTATTATGGTGAGTACATTATTTTCATAATCCAAAAATACATGTCCTTGCACAAGATTCATTCTTAAATATTTTATTTTGTGCTCTACTTTCTGGATTGTACTTTACATTACATCAAAAAAGTCTTTATTGAGGGCCAGCCAAATAGCTCAGAGGATTAAAGTGCCGCGGAGGCCAGGGGTTCAATCCTCAGGCCTGCCGTGCTGGCCCTGCCCCCAGGGCACACTGAGACAGTGATTGAGACTGGGTGTGGCAGCACATGCCTGTAATCCCAGCTCTTGGGAGGCTGTAAACAGGCGAATCACTACAAGTCCGAACTAGTAATGAGACTCTGAACACCCT
>NW_004524690.1:2125694-2127635 GCF_000260255.1 Octodon degus
AAAAAAAAAAAATAGTAGTGGGTTATCCATAGGATTGGCAATGTCAGAAGTTGTTGACTTGAGCCTTTTACAGCTCAGCATATTAATATGGCTTTACTTTGTATACCTCGCTTTTATGGTAAACATATTTCCCAGCAGACTCAGAGCTATCCTCCTGCCTCAGCCTCCTGAGTGCTGGAATTACACGCTGTGCCATCACGCCTGGCTCCTTGCAGGTCTTTCTTGATCGTACTAACTGCAAGCCTGCTTGGAAATACAGCAGACTGTTTGACTGATGAGCTTTGACTCTTCTTTTAGAAGCTGATCTGTCTTTAGCTCAATATACTCTCAGGTCCTCCTCGTTCTCCAGCTCTCAGTGCAAATAAAGCTATTTCTCCTAGTTAAAAAAAAAAAAAAGAATAATTGCTTCTGTTGCATTAAACTTAGAAATTTTTCAAACAGTGTCTATTATTTTTCATTTAATTGCAATAGTAATGATGACAATTTGTTATAAAGGTTCTTTTTTAACACGTGGAGGCCTTTGTTCATAGAAACAACATACACCTACATGGCAGGAAAGTAGTAAGATCATTTATAATAATTTCAAGCACAAGAGTATAAAATATTAAAATAAAATTCAAAGAGAAATAAAAGATACCAGTTTGAGAAGGGAAACACATATAATCATTAGTCATTTTTGACTAGTACAGAAGAGCCTTTATGATGCACATTTAAATGGATCATAATTTCATTGGATTCATTAAAATAACTAAGCTGTCAATTTCATTTTAAGTGTCAATATATGTAAAATACTACAACTACCTTGTAGTAGCTATTTAAGTTGATGATGCAAAATGTTCAAATTTCTGTTCATAAGTATATATACAGAATGTTGAATAATAGTGTTCTAAATGAAAAATCCATGACCCAAGAGGTATAAAGAGAATTTGCTGCAATCTAGGAAAGGTGGTACACAGAATATTCATCAACAGTACAGTAGCAACACAAATCAAAGCGACCATTATTCAATAGATCAAGAAGGTGACATTTAGCAAAATTTCAAGAGGTGAAGAAGGTCAGAAAGGCACCAAGATCTTCCAGTGAATCAGTCTCCATAGCTGAAAATTTTCCAGGTAGCTATCAGCTTGCACGTTTCATCCCATATTTCTCCGTGAAGTAATGGCCTTATTCAATGATTTCAAGACTTTGGCTTTTAGCCTATGACCTTAGTAAGTTTTTTCCTATGTGCCGCCACCAGGATGATTACTTAACTGATTATGTCTCAAAATTCCTGTGTCATTTTTATAAATCTTGAATTTACACTACAAAATCGCATCCCCAAAATAATATATTTGATGTGGTCATTACATTTACTCTGATAGAAAAATAATTACAATTTATAATAAAAAAAACCTATCATACCAATTAAATTTATCCCATACATCTGCTGCTGAACTACCACAAAGCACTATTAAGAGTAAGTCTGCTGGTGAGTGAAACCCTCACGCTCCCAACACTAATAGACATAACTGTTCTTACTTAGGTAGGAGTTGGGGTTAATGCTCCAACTTGAAAGATTTAAATTTGTCTCCCAGGCTCAGAGAATGTGTGTGGTTACAGGAAATATCGAACTGCTGCCAAGTTAGCCATTTTTCTTTTTCAATAATGAGATAAAAGTATATCGTTCATAAGATTCTCACAATGCCTTTCATTTGCCACCATGTCTGGGGAAAAGATCTGTTATAAAGCTCTGGGCTCCTTATAACCAAAGCCAGCTGAATGTCAGTGATAGAAGAATGAAGAATGAGAAAGCTCGCAAAATGCCTTTAGCAACAGGTGGGTTTGACTCAATCAATTAAAAGAGAAAACAATTTGCCCATAGCTGAAAGAGCATGGTAGTAGCTTTAGTCTTTTATGACTCAAAAGAAGAAGGAGGAAGGGAGGAAGAAGGTAAGGAAGATA
>NW_004524690.1:2132413-2162780 GCF_000260255.1 Octodon degus
AGATTTTTAATGTAATCACAAGCTTATATATGCAAATTGTAAGACATTCCATATGACCAGGATGAATGTATTATAAAATAATAAATTTAACCCATATAGTTCCCCCAAAAACTAAAACATGATCATTACTAGAAATGAAATTAAAAATTGTTTTATTTGCAACAAATGTCTGTTTATCTTGAATCCAACCTACTGGAAAACCAAGATAAACATAATTACTCCATGCTGTATAATTGAAGGATAATAACTGCTCATAATGAGCACTCTTAGGCATTGGAAGACCCCAAAATGCCTTCTAAGCCACAAAAGAAAGATTGCATTTCATTTAGAATAGCTTCATTGTTAGGACTGTTTCACTGTATAGAATTCTCTGGAAATTAGCTCGCCTATTTGGCAGATATAGTTAGTTTCAGAAAACTAAAACAGTCTATTAATCAGACCAGCCTGTCTCCCAGTGCTTTTGAGTATGCTGCAGTCACTGCACAGCCACCAGAATTTGGTCAGAAAGCGGGAGCATGAAATCCCTCTAAGCTTTGGTACTCTGAGCGCTCCCTGATTGTCTGCAGAAGGGAGTCCCAGGAACAGGTATTTTACAGTGCTATGGTGGAAAGAGCAGGAAATCAGTAAAGACGACAGGAGTCAAAGCAATTCCTTACTGTGGAAGATCTGGTTGCAAAACCCCAGCTAAAGCCTGAAACCATGGACAGTGTCATGCATCTACCATGGATACTGACAAAGCCTAATTTATAAATTGTGCATAATACGAGATTAACAGAAACCAATAATAAACTAGAACAATTATAACAAGTTACCATATTAAAAGTTATGTGAATGGGGTCTCCCTGAAACGCCTTATTGTACTATACATATTAGCAACTTCAGTTTATGGTTTCTTGGTAAGTCAAGAACTTTCACTTGTTCATTTAAGGGAAGCATTTTACAGCTTTTCATTGGCATATTCAAATTGCTAGCACCGTTAACTATTGTGCTTCAAGGCCATTATAACGTAAAGTAAGGGCTACTTGAACACAAGTGCTGTGCAATCAAGACAGCTGAGTGGCTGAGACTGCCCTAAGTGACTAATGGCAGGTGGCATCTACAGTGTGGATATGCCAGCTGAAGGAGAATTTGCACGCAGGCTGGGGAGAACACACTGTATGGGCTCTAGTCATGCTACTCTGAACACAGGCAATTAATCTGCATAAAATTCTGTTTAATAGTTTCAGACCTAGGTTGACTCTCAGTAATGGAAACTGCAGAAAACAAAACTGTGGATAAGCGGCACTATGGTACCTGGGAATGGCCTGGTCTAAAGATCTGCAGCGATGGAACAGATCACTGAAGAGACATGAAGAGTATTTCAATACAACTGATAAGAACAAAGGAGAAGCCAGAAGATTGCTGGCAGTATGGAGAGCAGAACACTCTTGGCAGAGAAAAGCAGCTGCAGGAACCATTCTGTGCTTCGTGGTAGAAACAGGACACAGTCACCCCAAAACAAGGTCACAAGGACTTCAGGTTTGGAGTGCACACCTTGAGCAGAGACAACCCCGTTGTCCTTCCAAGTGTTTCTTCCCCTGGGATAAGCTGGGAGGCAAGGGTGCTGCCGACCACACACTGCAGCTGCAGGCAGGTGGGTGCTCACCTCTCACAGGAGCCCAGGAGGCACAGCGAGGTGGCAACAGCGTGGCAGCTTGGCTGGCAGATTTTTAATCTATCCATAGACAGACCACACTGGAGCTGTTAGGGTAATTCAATTTTGAATTACTTAAAATGAAATATTTTGAAAATTAGCTCTTCAGTCACTATGGCTGCATGTCAAGTGCTCAGTGGCCACATGCGGCTACCATAACAGTGTCACTGTAGATGAATGCTATGGTTTGTGCCTAGTTGTCCTCCCAAAGCCTCATGCAGTCATGGGGCAGCTTCTGGAGTTTGTGATTAACTTGTGATCCCCTGGGATTATGGGTTTGAGTGCTGCTGGGATTATGGGTTTGAGTGCTGCTGGGATTATGGGTGCAAGTACTACACCCAGTCAGGGGCAGATAGCCTGAATGCAAACTAAGGGAGAAAACTTTTCTCTCTATTGCCATTGTTGCCACCACTCCCTTTACTCTCTTGCTCTTTGCTGCCACTATGAGTGGATGCTCTCTGCCTTGTACCAATCTGCCTTGGAGCCAGCCAAGTATGGACTGAAACCTCCAGCAACTGTGAGCTAAGTAAACCTTTCCTTTCCCTAATTTTGTTGGGTACTTATCCCAGCAATGAGAGAAGAAGAACTAAGACAGAATTTGGTGCCAGAGAAGTGGAGTCGTTGCTGTGACTACCTGGCCATGTTGTTCAAGAGCTTTTGGGGATGGCTTATGGGAAGAGATAGGAAAGGTTTGGAGATGTCGCCTACTAGTGAAGAGCTGCAATGCTTTCAGCTCTTCTGTAGGGAAGATTCTGTTCAGAGCTCAGAAGACCAGAATGTTGATAGAAATCCTGCCTGTAAAGACCAAGCTGGGGAGGTTTCTGCTTGGAAGGTGGACTGCATTGGTTGTTGGACCCCAGACGATTTGTGTTGTGGCTTGGCAGAAAGTTTGTCTGCATTTTGCTCATGTCCAGAGACTTTGCCTGCAACTGAGATTAAATGCAATGGACTAGTTAATCTGACAAAGAAAATTTCAAAGCAGTTGAATGTTGAGGCAGTAGTATGGCTATTATTAGGTGCTTTTAATCAGATATATGGTGAGAGTCGAGAGCAAAGAGCCCAGCAGGATGATTTAAAATGCTGTGAGTTTGGTCAGAAAGGAAGCATTAGGAAGGCTGTGAACCGCAAAGATAGAGCTGAGGTCTCCATTGCCCAGGAGGAACAGGAGAGTACAAAAGTAGTCCTAAGGGCATCACAGGAGGTGGCAGGTCCTCGCCCTTTGCAGCCTCAGAATCACAAGGATGAGGGACTTTGCCCTAGCATAGAGAGTTTGTTCCTCAGAATCAGGGTCAGAGTGCTCAGCAATCCAGGCACTCAACTCCTACAGCCAAGAGAGAAGAAAACCTGGCTACTGCTCCAGCTGGCAACAGACCTCGGCATCATCCATGTGGCACTGGTTTTAGACACATAGAGTGCAGCAGCTCTGAGGTTAAGAAGGCTTCCACCTCGATTTCAGAAGAAGGCCTGGGAGGCCAGGCAGTGTGCCCCTGAGAGGGCAGCATGTGAAGCTGTGAGTGAGAAGTCTATTCAGTGGAAACCCTGGAAGTTTAGAAAAGGCAGAGACATGGATCATCTAAGAAAAGCTGCAAGAAGGGAGCAAAGCAGTCCTGAGAGAGAAGCTATGGGAGCTACAACCAACACAAGCGCCATATGGCTGGTGCCACATGGAGAGCACAATTTGCCACCTTGCTTTGGATGTTCCACATGGAACTACAGGACTTAATGTTGGCCATGCTGATTTTGGACTTGCTTTGGTCTCAATGCTTGGTATTCTGTTGTATGTACCTTTTGAAATGGTAATGTTTATCTTGTGCCATTGAATGTTGGAAGTATTTAACTTTTCATCTGGGGCCAGGGAGATGGCTCAGTAGAATAAGCACTTCCCTGGCAAGTTCAATCCCCGGTTCCCCCCCCCCCAAAAAAAAAAAAACTTAATCTGTACAGGGGCTCACAGCTAAGAGCTTGCCTTAGATCTTGGAGGAGGCTTGGGACTTGGACTTTTCAGCAATGCTGAAACTTTTGGGACTTAAGAGATAGACTAAAATGACTTTTGCACAAAGGTATGTGCATGAGTCTTTGGGGACCCAAGGGCAGAATGTTATGGTTTGTGTTTAGTTGTTGCCCTGTTCCAGCTGGAAGCAGACTTTGGCATCATCCATGTGGCATTGGTTTTAGACACGCAAAGTGCAGCAGTTCTGAGGTTAAGAAGGCTTCCACCTTGATTTCAGAAGAAGACCTGGGAGGCCAGGCAGTGTGCCCCTGAGAGGGCAGTATGTGAAGCTGTGAGTGAGAAGTCTATTCAGTGGAAACCCCAGAAGTTTGGAAGTCATGGGGCAGCTTCTGGGGTTTGTGATTAACTCATGATCCACTAGGATTATGGATGTGAGTGCTGCTGGGATTTATGGGTGCAAGTACTACACCCCGCCTGGGGCGGATAGCCTGAATGCAATTTAAGGGAGCCAGACTTGCTTTCTGTTGCCATCGTTGCTCCCACTTCCTTTGCTCTCTTGCTCTTTGCTGCCACCATGAATGGATGCTTTCTGCCCTGTACCAATCTACCTTGAAGCCAGCCAAGTTGGACTGAAACCTGCAGTAACTGTGAGCTAAATAAACCTTTCCTTCCCTAATTTTGAGTGTCGGGTATTTGTCCCGGCAATGAGAGAATAACTAAGAGTCTCTATAACCACAGAACGTTCAACTGAGTTTATATAAAAGCCAACTGATACATACTGGAGAGAGGACACCAGAGTTTCAAAAATTATTAAGATACAAGCACTCGCAGAACTTTTGTGTTTGTATCTGGCTGCTTGGAGCAAAGACCTGCTGGCCCCCGGTATACTAATCTGTCCTCCTCTTGCTGGGAGGGCCTCAGCAAGAAAGTCTGAGAAGTATGGCCAGCAGGAAGAGCCCTGCACCCGGCATCTCTCCCATCTGGCTGCCTGGTGTCATCAACCAGAGGAGCAGCAGGACTATTCAGTGGGGCTGCTTCTGCTTCCGTGTAGCTCCTGGCATACAGTTGTAATTAGCTAACTTCAGAGACAGAAACATAAGTGTGAAATGTCTTTTTACACCCCAGGTCTTCACGACCCAGGCATCCAGACTCCTCCCATCCTTCGGCAAAGCCAAATGAACAGGGAGAGAGTCACAGGCCAGCTTACCCCGCTTCTCCACCTTACAGACTTGCTCCAAAAGGGGAAAATGGTGGTGACTCAAATGTCTCTTTCCAGAGTAATTTTAGCCTTTATTAGTCATTGTGTGCTCCAGAATAAACGGCTGTCTCTAAGGAGCTCCTGCTTCCTGCGGCCGAGGCCCTAACCTCTGCCTCACCTTGGTAAACCTCATGCAGCCTGAGAAGAATGTTCTCCAGTCCAACAATTGACAGTATCTTAAGTACAATAAGTCGATCTTTGGAAAAAAAAAATGGGGCTGAAAGTCAACCCTTGTGAAATAATTCAGACATTTTATAGTGTTGTTCTGATTGCATACAATTCCCACAAGAAGGGAAGTACCTTTAAAATAAGGACTATTCAATACTAGTACAGGATTTCCTCTTGTTGTTGATAATTTCCTCCCAACAGAAGACTTGACTCAGTCCAAAGCAAATTCAAAGGAGGTGTCCAGAGACAACTCGGCATCTATATTCTTCAGGGAACATTGTCCAATCTAATTGATGTTTTCCTTGCAAAGCAATAGAGTGAGTGGAACTATTTTTAATCCGTAACGGAATAGATTCCCAAAAAACCTAAGATTTCCACCCCTCACCTGGTTTTATATATAGTCAGAACCACAACTGTACCTTTGCAAAGTCAGTGTTTTCATGAAATAATTTCTGAACAATAAGAAAATTGAAAGGCCAAACTGTCTTCATTCAGAAGGCAAACTTTTACCAGCTTCTGAACTGTGGAAATTCTAGTTCAGCTATTATACATTCAATGCATTCTCTCTTCTTAGCAGGAATGACACATAGGAAAGAGCTTCCATTTCCGTGAAGTTAAAATATCTTCCTCGCCAGTGGAACATTGTGCGTGCATCCAGTGATCAGTCTGAGTTACCTGTTCATAAGAACATAAACTTAGCGCTTGTGTATACAACGGCAGGACACTGGTAAGCACATTTTGGCAGAACATTTTTCTAATTTCCTCCCTCCAGTCAGCCAGTCACACTTCAGCCTCCACAATTTGGCCTGATGTTCTAGAAATAAACTGAGGTTATCCTTTTGCCCAATTAGTTAAACATATCCAATGTAGAGGGAAGTTCATACTTTAGGTTGAATTAGGCAAGACCTATGATTATGAAAAATAAAATCACGTGGAATAGGGGGGAATGCAGCAAAAGCATAAGAAGAAATTTCCAAGAGATCCAACAACACATGAACTTTTAAATTCTTAAATGAGACCTGAGAGGGCAAGAATATCCATCAGCATAGCCCAGTCAGCTATAGGCATTTAATAAGTGAGTGAATATAGGAAGGATGAATGCACGAAGTAATTTGCATAGTAATAGCATGCTTTGCAAGTCATATCAGCAGCCAGGTGGTTAAAATAAATTCATAACAAGAGCAATAAAACCACTATTGCTTTGGCTTCATTTGCTTTGATGTCCATAGAAATTAGTAAGGTCAATTCAAGATTCAGACACACTTGGCTGGGGAGATAGCTCAGTGGAATAAGTGTTTGCCTGGCAAGTGCAAGGTCCTGAGTTTGATCCCTGTTACCATCAAAAACAACAACAAAAAATATTCAGACAAACTGCATTAGATTCCCAGCCCCATGCTTATTGGCTTGGTGCTCGCCCTAAGTAAGTTATATAACTTTGTCTGGAGAGTCAGTTTCCTCATCTGTAGAGCTATAATCGTAAACGCTATGGCGTGCACCTATAATCCCAGTGCTTGGGAGGCTGAAAACAGGAGGATCCCTACAAGTCTGAGCTGTGTAGTGAGACCCTATAGACCCTGTAGACCCTGTACTAAATACAAAAATAAATAAACAAACAAATAAATAAATAAAAGCAAGCTTTAAAAAAAACAAAATCTACTTTTGCACAGTGAAGGTAAAAAGAGGAAAGTGACACAGCGGGCTGACCTGGATATTTACCATGATCATGGCAGGTTGTATTAACCATTATACCCACTGCACCATAACCAAGTCCCATCACCCTTATTCTGTTGTTATTGTCCAGATGTGGCGTTTGCTCTCCAATTTCTCATGGCTAGTTTCTGTGAGTGGCCCAGGGACAGCTAACATGGTCTTCTCAGGATGACATCATTCTTCTCTCCTCCTTAATGACTTGTATCAAAATTGCCCCTGCTGCTCAGACTGCAAGAGCATCATACCCTCCCTGCACCCTCTCCATAGTCTGTGCTTAGAAGGCTTCCTTTGCAGGACTGTGGCCATTGTCTTACCCACCTGGCCTTGTCAGTAGACTGTAGAGAAGACATTCTTTATCCCAAATCACAACAGGCTACGGTTTAGCCTGGGACCCAATGCCATGCAAACCTGGTGAAATCCTTTTAATTAATTTTCTCAGCTCTCTTGATTGTAAATGCTATCATCAATCCTTGGGGACCGGGCTGGAAGACACACACCACACTGTATTCAAAACAACCCCTTACATCCACTCCCTACCCCAGGGCTGGGGATTTAACTCCGGGCCTTCACCTGAGCTACATCTCCAGCCCTATTTTATTACTTAACTTGAGACAAGTTCTCACCAAGTCACAAACTTGCCCAAACTGAGTCAAGCGTGCGGTCCTCCTGCCTTTCTCCCAACTGCCTTCTCCCTTGGGTACTTTCGCAGAGGTGCCTGAGTCTTTTTCATCAATCAGCCTCTACCCCCAAGATCAGGACAGATCTCCCTGCATCCCAGCCAGCACGGGGGCGCTCCCTGAACTTCTTTCCTTTACCGGACTCTAAAATGAAAACAATTATTCCTCAAGTTATTTCGTTAATGTATCATTAAAATACTGCACTAAATTACCAAAGCACTCAGATTCCCAAATGGGCTTGGGGTGGTTTCAACACAGGGAGCTTCAATCCTTTAACACTGCTGTACTTCATCCAAGGGGACCTTAACACAAACTCGCAAGGGCTCTCCAAGTTACAACTGGTTCCTCATTCTCTTGCTTTTGTCCCATAGCAGCTTTATCATGTAGGACTTGAAGTCTTAGCTACCCGCTGGACATCCGTTACTGTAATCTTCACAGGCAAAGAACTGAAGGAATTATTGTTTGATTAGAAAGGTCTTTCCATGGCAACTTAGGGTAGATTGTGTACACTCCGACACAAGATTTGAGAGAGCACATAAAGGGAAGAAAATTAATTCATCTTTACAATTTTTCCAAAACTATGGGACCAGGTAGACACATTTTCAAGCTCTCCTCAATTACAGAAGGGGCCCGTACAAGCAGGATTCCTGAAGGCAAATATCTGCTCTGGTCTGACTGTGTCCCTTTCTGCTGAGTGACTCAAATGCTTGCTGCACCCGCAGGATGAGCCACATGGAAAGGACTCGGCCCTTCAGCTGTCTGCTTCAAAACTGAAGCTATCCCTGTAAATAGGAGGCAGGTAAGGAGGACGGCTTAGGCTTCCTTAACACTGTGGACGAGCAAAGACAGGCTGACCACAAATCCACCCAAAGATAAAATGCTGTGTTGAGGCCAGGGAAATAGCTCAGTAGAATAAGCACTTCCCTGGCAAGCACAAGGCCCTGAGTTCAATCCCCAGTTCCGCAAAATAAATAAATTAAATTAAATTAAATGCTGTGTCCTCTGAGCCCGGGTTGGCCTAGTTTCTTAACTGTCTGATAGTTTGGTGCCTTTCTTTTTTGTTAGTTTTAAACTCCATTTCTTTGCAGCTACATATGCAGAGAAACCACCTTTCTTTATCTTGCTGCATTGAGCATCCTTGGAGTTTCCCCCACCCCAGAGGGGAGGAGTTGAGCATTGTTTTGTTTTGTTTTGTTCCTAAACTCTCCAAATAATAGAAGAAATGACATTGTTTGTGTTGGGTGCACCTGCTTCCCTAAGCCAGGGAGGTGCTGCGCTTTGTTTTCCCTCCCCACCCCCACTCTCCTTTTATCTTGGCTGCACACACTTTGTTGTTTGGTGGGAATTGAAGTGGCTCCTGACTTCTGTGGGCACTTCCTATCCCAGGGAATTCAGAGATTCTCCCCAGAGGCCCCCAGAGACTGTATTGTTTTATCGCCCCCACCCTCAGTCCACATAAACCACGTAAATTCGCACCCAAACACACAAGAGGTTTTTTAAAGCAACAGTAGAAATGTAATCCTGCAAGTTTCCTGTGTGTGCACACGCGCGCGCATTCACAAGTGTGCGTGTACGTGTGCACACGCATGTGTGCGATTGAATGAGCTCCGACAGCCGCGAGAGCAAGTTTCGCTGAGAGACCTAAGTCTCCATGGCGTGCTAAAGGCGTCCTCTAAGCTCTTGCTTTCCACAAGAGTAAATGCAATAATTTCTTCGCTCACTTCCTTTGCCCCAAGTGATCGGCACCTTGACCACCTCTTTTTTGTCCCCTAGGCATCCGTCCCAAAGGTGAGGTTCCAGTCCCTCGTGGGAAGTCCACAGACAGTGTTTCACAAAGCGCCACCTCCCCCAGTGGCTGCACTGGGTGCACAGTGACAAGGAGGCACGTGACCACCATCTGCTTCCATTTTGTGAAGCTCTGCCTGGCCAGAATCACGCCCTGCTTCATATACGTTACCCTGGCTCCGGGAAAAGGGCTTCATACACGACAGAGCAAATATTTGTAGAAAAAATGCTGCATGAGGCAACTCTGGGCAAGTTCCTTCAGAGCTATGACTCCGACATTTTTCCTGATAAATAAGACAACTGATTTCTTAAATTCCTTCCAATGCTACTCTGATTACCTTTATCCAAGGTGGATTTGAATTTGCTTCCTTAAATTGGTAAGGACTAGATGCACAAAATAGGAAGAAAGAAGATAGCATTTTAAGCAAGATGAAATTACCCTCTCATGTAGAGGAAGTCTGAAGATAGGCCATTTGGGGCTCCAAGTCGTCACCAAGGACTCAGGCTACCATCTTTTCCCAATAACAACCTCAATCCACAAAAGATGGTATGGTTATAGCCCGGGGTCATCCTTCCTAGATCAACAGGAGAGAAAGCGTGGGAAGAGGAGAGGACTCCTTTTGTAGCCAAGCCAGTCAAGTGCTGTGCTAGCTGTCCCATGGGACACTGCTCATAGCCCATTGGCCAGAATCAGGTCACATGGTCAAATCCCCTGGAAGGCAGGAAGATACTGCCCCAAATGAAAATCAGGATTCTATTGCTAGGGGAGATCTACTGTTGGAGTCAGGTAGCAATCTTGCCACACTGGGGGTTCTTCGCTGTTTGCCCTGGTTTGCAATTCCAGGCAGTTTTATTACTACCTTCCCCTCCTTGGAAACCTTGAGGTTTTCTCAGTTCCTGATGACGTTTTAACTAGTCCTTGGAAAAATCAAGGGAAGGAGAAATAACAAGATAACGCAGTATATTTTTTTCAAATGCTAATCTTATAATTAAATGCATTTTACTTAAAGAATTATCCTTTATTTTGTAATTATAACCATTTTCTCTCTCATGCGAAACGTGTCTTTTTGTGTAAGATGATCCTCTTGGTAGATGATAATTTATTCTTTTTAAAGTTTTTGCTTTGAAAAATGAAATTGTGAACTCTATTTCAGTTGCCTGGTTTATTTTTCAGGAGTCCTTCACATTCAAAAGCCTAGGACAGTGACCTTGGTCCAAGTCCTCAGTTCGCATACCCACTTCCATCCTCTATAGAAAGAGGGCTGAAATGGAATGATTGGAAGAACTGTAGGCACAAGTGTCTGCACCCTGTCAAGAACCACCACTGAGGACTGACGTGTAGTTCATTCAGGAAGAAAATAAACCTTCCCATCCCTTGATATCAGAAGTACAGCTCAGGAGTGGTGTCGCCCACATCCCAGAAATGAAGGCTGGTTCCCAAACTCTATCTGTCCAAACTCAGGTCTTTTACCACAGTAGTGATCTGCTACAAGTTACTTCACTTTCTTATGCCTATTTTTTTTTGTAAAATGGGCATGATAAAAGAACAGTGGAGGGCCAGCCAAATAGCTTAGCAGACTAAAGTGCCTGCTTAGGCAGAGCTCAAGGGCCGGGATTCGATACCCTGCGTGCAGTTCCGCCCTGCCCCTGGGGCGCACCAACACATTGATTGAGACTGGGCATGGTGGCATACACCTGTAATTCCAGCACTTGGGAGGATGAAAACAAGAGGATCACTATGAGTCCAATCTATGTAGTAAGATCCTATAGACCCTTCACTAAATACATTTTTTTAAAAAAACAAAAACAGTGGGCTACATTAGAAAATATGTGTAAAAATTTAACCTAGTGCCTGACGCATGGGATATAACCAATAAATGTTATTTGTTACAAGATTTAGCTCAACTGTTAATAACTAAAAAGCCAAAACTTTTGATGGCCTATGTACCTGTTTTATTGTCTTTCATACAACAGAATTCCAGACACAGTCAATCCAAAGCATCAGTGGGTAACAGTGTGCTTCAGACAACATCAGAAGCCCAAATCTTCCCATCTTTCCAGCATTCCCTCATCATGTCAAGATCCAGCAGAGTTCCAGAGCCAACACAGCCATGTGCAAGAAGCAGCAGAGGCCTACAAGAGTTCCTTTCATAGGAACCTTCTCATGAGAGTTAAACACATCATACCACAGGGATGTATGCACACCCATGTTTATGTAGTACAATTCATCATAGCTGAATCTTGGAAACACCATATATGTTCATCAAAAGATAATATTAAAAATGTGGATTAAAATTGTTGTCTTTATATGCAGTGGACTACTGCTCCGCTATAAAGAAGGATAAGTTTGAGTCATTCATAGATAAATGGATGTACCTTGAGAACATGATGTTAAGTAATTAACCTACACATGCTTAAATGTCACATGATTTCTCTTATATGAGAGACTATATCTCTATCTATAAGTAAAAGACAAATAAAGGGGAAAAGGAGGAAAAAGATATTATAACCTAACACAGACAATATATCTAAAAGTGCACCTTGACTTAGTATAATTGTCTTACATATTTTATATGTTCTTTGGCCAATCAGCCTGGTTTTCAATCTGTATCTATGATAATTAACTTTATAAGATCTTATAACACACATAAGTGAATCTGATGCTAGAAAAACTTTTGTTTTTCTGGCATCAGGGGAAGGAAAGGAGAAAAAAAGAATTGAAATGTGAACTCAGTCCCATGACCATACCTGAAAGTCTCTGAAAACTGAGCGCACTGCTGTCAGGTGAAAGCTGAGCTGCAGCTCCTAACAAAGGAGGGAGTATTAGAGTAGGCATGCAGGGACCTTCACCACAGATGCGATTGTTGATGTTGTTGTGGTTGTCCTGGAAGATAAGGCTGGGAAGAGTGTGGCCAGAGATTCTGAAAGTCACAGTGTGACAGGTGGCGAGTAAGATCCCATGGGCAGGAAGTCCTGGAGATCAACCATGCCACCCAATGCCTGGAGTCACTTATACAGGTACTGTCCTGTGCACTTATACAATTACTAAAAGAGTACTTTTTTTAAGTTGCATGTTCTTATTGTCATGACAAAATAATAGTGCAGGAAAAAACTTCTGGAATTAACAACTATGTTTCTGATACTGACTGTAGTGATGACTTTGCAGGTATATATTATGCAAACTCACCCACACATGTACCTTAAATATGAACAGCCCTTTTAGGTCATTCATTCTTCAATTCAGTGGCTTTTAAGTTAGACATATAGGAAAAATCCCAATGGAGTAACATGAGCAAAGGTGTCAGTCCGAACTGCCTAAGACAGACATCTGACATTAAAGAAAGAAAGGGTTATTTTTGAGTCACCACTTCAGTGACTTCAGTTCATAGTTACCATGGCATCCAGAAGGGGATCAGAGAGAAAGGAGGAGCCAGGTGAGAATTCTGCCCCCCACACCACCTCCCCCAGTGGCATGCTCCTTCAGCGAGGCCCCACCTCCCAACGTGAGCCTGTGGGGACAGTTTAGATCTAAACCATAGCAAGACATCACCTGGGAAGCACGGGCCCTCCTTCTGGGCCTGTGGTGTCCGGGGAGTTCCAAGTCCTTTCACCTTCATCACTTCCTTCCCTGAAAGTGATCAGTGAGGTAGATCCCCAACCCTTGAGTTGGCTGGCTCTGCTGTACCGCCCTGACCTGCGTCACTGTCGTGCACAGCCCCACTGGTAGGAACTGCAGTTTTCTCTCCCTCCTTCCGTTGGTGTCGAGCCTCCACCTTCTCCAGTCCCACACATTCTGTGCTCTTTCTGATCCTGAGCCTCTGGCTTGTAACTGCATTTCTCACCCCTCACTTCTGGCCTGATCTTGTCCTCTCTACCACCTGTGTCTGCCCAGGTAGCACAGCAGCTCTTTCTTAATCACTAAGATTCCAGTCCATCTCTGTTGCCTTCCTGACATAAACCAAGTCTGTCTTCCCATCTCCACAGTGTCACAGCATGTGCAATGCATTACCTGGCCCAACACCTCCTCAGAGGGAAAAATGTAGTGTTTTACATAGGTGCGAGGACAGGCAAAGGGCCAGAAACATGTCCAAAAAATAGTCCCAAAGCATAAATGTTACTGAAGAGAAAAATAGAGAGCTACATTTTTATTTCTGAGGTCTTATGCCAGCCTGCAACTAGCTACTCCCTGGAGCTGATCTAGTTTTCAGCTCCAAGTGCATATTTATTTCCCTTATCATTCCGACCCCACCCTGAAGCCATATGTTACCTCAACCAAGTGTTTGCCCTAACTCCAAGCTTGACTGGAGTTTGGGGGTTTTTTTTGTTTGTTTGTTTGTTTTTATTTAATGTATTTAGTTCAGGGCCTACAGGGTCTCACCATAGAGATCAGACTCATAGTGAGCCACTTGTTTTCAGCCTCCCAAGTGCTGGGATTACAGGCGCGCACCACCATACCCAGTCTCAGTTGCCATCTCAGCCGCGCCCCAGGGGCAGGGCAGGCACACCATGTGGAGCCAGGGATCGAACTCCAGTCCCTACGTTCTGCCTAAACTATCTGGCCGGCCCTTGGCTGGAGTTTGAACTTGCCTATATGATATAATTTTCCCTAAAGCCAATCGGTAATAAGCAGGTAAGATGTAAGCAGTCAATAACCACCAAACACTCTGCTTCTGTCCTGGCCACTTCCAAATCCCATATGAGCCTTCCTCCAGAGAATAGGGCCTGATACTTTGGGAATAATTCCCTGGCAGGAATAAAGCTGTTCCCACGTCCTGGGTGATGTCTGGGTGTCTGTTAGCCACTGCATCACCTTCATGTTTTCATGCACATGCTTCTCATTGCTGCTTCTCTTAGTCCATTTTCTGCTGCTACAGCAGAACTCCTAAGATGGTAATTTAGAGAGAAAAGAGGTTTATTTGGCTTATGGTCCTGGAGGTTGGAAAGTCTCAGACTGGGTGGCTGCAGAGGTCCTTGTGGCCTTCAGGTCTGGTGGAAGACAAAAGGGCAAGGGAGTGAGGATCTGCAGAGAGGGCGCGAGAGTGGGCTCTCTTTTAGAAGAACCCACTTGTGGTGAGTCCGTGAATGTGGAGCCCTGCTGACCTGCACCCCTGCCCCTGGGCCCCACCCCTGGCACCACCCCATTAGGAATTCGGGTCACAACCCAGGAGCTTCGGGGTCACGCTCAAGCCACAGCAGTGTTTTATATGCACAGTATCACAACCAAGATGAACACAGAAGGAAGGGAAGAAGGGTAGAAGGAGAGAGGGAAGGAGGAGGAAAGAAGGAAGGAAAGAAGTAAGTGGGTCAGAAAGGAGAGAGGAAAGGAGCCACCAGAAGGAAGGAAAGCACACAGTATCAGTACACAGATTTCATAGACTCTGGAAATCTTGCAAACCCTAGCCCTGGGGAACCACCTTCACAGTCTAGCAATGAACGATGCGACTTACCTGAAGTGACCTATTGGCCAAGCCACCTCCTCCTGTGTCCAGCTAAGCAGCCAAGAGAATGACCTGGACAACAGTGTTTCAGGAGCACAGAGCAAGATGAAGGTGCAGGGCTGGCAGGAGCAATGAAGGAGGCGAGTGGAGGGAGGAGAAATCAGGACCTTGGGCCACGCTGTGAGCTGAGGGTCCAACAACTGCAGGCTCCCTCTTCCACGGCTTCCTGATCCCGTACTCCATCCCAGCTGTGTGTCTCTCCTGTGAGCTCAGCTGTACACAGCAGCCCCCACAGATTTATTTCCTTTCCAGTGGTAGAGCAGCCCTTCTCAGAAGAAATCTAGGGACCACAAGGCTAGAGATGGACAAATGGGACAGTGTCACAGCTGACCAGGTCAGTGACCAGATTTCACTGCCTATGGAAGGGTGTCAAGCCCCATACCCACAGAAAAAAAAGTGAGTTAGGTCCACTCAAGGAAAAGAGTGAAAATCAGTGTTGGCAATGAGAACTGAAGTTTACCTCTCATCCCCACCTTGATTTACTGGCAAAGTCCACCGATCTCAATACCACTCTCTGGGAAAAGGCAGCTGCCTTCCTAGCTGTCCTTCTCAGTGGGATGCAAAGCAGCCTTACTCTGAGTAACTGGCCTCTCCCATGTCCCCTGGAGCTCGGCCCTACCGTTCCTTCCATTTTCCCAAATGGAAGTTAGCAACTGTACTGCACGTTATACAAATCACTAGGGGTTTTGAAACATACTAGATCTCTGACTTCATTGGTCTGGGGTGGAAGCTGACCATCAGGATTGCCTAGCTTTCCCCAAATGACTGCATAGATAGCTCAGGTGAGATCCATTGTCTCGAATCATCATTAACAGGAAGCTATCGTGCATTCAGGTTTCTGCTGAGGCTTTGGGGATTTCAAAGGCATAACTCCAGCAGAAGTTGAAAAAGCTTTCAAGAGCAATTTTAAATACCATGTCCTTTAAAAAATACCCATGTCTAGCTTGACTAGACAGAAACTGAACAACTACACTGAATTGCATCCTGCTGGTCCCTCTCCTCCCCTTCAGACCATTTTCTTTACCCCTCTAGCACTCTGCACCCAACCCCACCACTTCTAGTATGTAAAACTCAGCATTAATGTAAGTAGCACCCAAAACTGCAGAAGTACATAAGTGTGAAATTAATGGCTTCACCAGGTTAAGCCAACCTCTGCAGTTGGCCAGGTGGGCGTCTAGGAATCCAGCTGCGTGGTCTAAAAGACATCCCACTTGGTGGGAGACTGATACCAATAAGGATCTCTCTGCCTACCAGTCCAGGCCAGCCAGGACTTTCAAGACTCCACCAGAGACTCCAGGACTTCTGGGTGTCTGGCAACCTTTTCTTTCACTAAGTATCAGGAGATGGACGGCAGAACACAGGAAACCCGCTGCTTCCCAAAATTCCCAAAGGAATTTCCCTGACCTGGGCCCCAGCTCCAGCGCTCCCTGGGCCCATTTCCCTAAGCACCATTTTGTCCCCTCCCACCAAAGATGACTTCTGGTGGGCCCGTGTGAAAATGAAGGGAGGCAGGCAGAAGGGGTGAGCGTTGCTGGGTTTTGTTACAAAGAGTTCATCTTTCTGAACTGCTACTACATCCAGCCTACTACCACCTTTAAGAGCCAAGCCCACACACTTTTCACATAGCAAAAGAGACCTTATTCATCTATATGAATTTGCGTGCCTCAGGGGTCTCCCAGTTTAAACTACAAAGACTTCATTAAATTAGCATCTTTATATCTTATACCCCTGTTACGTGCCACCATGAACAGGTTTTGGTGGTACCCTATTTCTCAATTGAAGACTGAAATTCAAACACTTAAAGAACTTGTTAAATCAGCTGGAAATCCCAAATTGAACCAAATTTAATTCCAGATATTTCTCTGTTACAAACAAGTTCCAGGTTTAAGGCCATATAGATCGTAGTATTAGATTTCTAGATTTTTATACACTTCTTAGGACAACTCTGAAAAACTATCTTGGCCACATCTTAAAATTAATATCTACTCAATAGATGCAGAAAAATTGTTTGGCAAAGTTAATACACACTTGTGATTTTAAAAAATAAAAAATAGGGGCCAGGGAGATGGCTCAGTGGAATAAGCGCTTCCCTGGCAAGCGCAAGGGTCTGAGTCCAATCCCCGGTTCCAACAAAACAAAACAAACACTGTCACTGTGTCTTGTTCTTAGCCCTGTGGTCACACTGGTCACACTCTGTTTTATCCATTTGAAAAAAAAAAAAAAAAGAAAGAAAAAAGAAAGAAATTTAAAAAATAAAAAATTCCTCTTAACAAGATAGATCCAGGCCGACCTGACCTCAACACAGCAATAATCATTGATGAGAACTCCACACCTAACATCATAATTCATGAAAGACACTGAAAACTTTCCTCTAGGAAAGGATATAAAACATGCCCACTTTTGCCACTTGTATTCAGTATAGTGCTGGGTTCCTAACCAGAACAAAGAGGCAAGAACTAAAACACTGAAGTCAGGAAGGAAGAAGTAAAATTATCTCTGTAGATGACATGGATAGAAAACCTTAAAAATTCAAGAAATGAACAAAACTAGTGTAGCTGGGATGGCAAACAGTTCAGTGGATTAAAGCACCTGCTTTGGCAGCAACTGTGGGGTTTCGAACCCGGCATACAGGGCTGGCCCCGCCCTTGGGGCCTGCTTAGACTGCTACTGAGACTGGGCTTGCTGGCACACGCCTATAATACCAGTGCTTGAGAAGCTGAACACAAGCAGATCACTATGAGTCTGATCTACACAGTGAGACCCTGTAGCCCCTGTAGACCCTTACTAAAATAAAAAAAAAACAAGTATAGTTGTAAATATAAAATCAACAATCAAAAATAAATAGTATTTCTGTTTACTAATGAGTTATATGAAAAGGAATTAAGAAAATAATCCATTTGAACAGCAACAAAAAGAATAAAATACTAAAAGACTAGGGACTGGGGAGATAACTCACTAGAATAAGTGCCTGCCTGGCAAACACAGGGTCCTGAGTTCAATCCCTGGTACCACAAAATATAAATAAAATACTTAAGAATAAATATATAAAGAGGCGAAATGCTTGTAAGGATTGGTTAGTAGGGGAATATGTTCAAGAGATCCATTTTATTATGTGTTACTATAATTATTTCATTTTATTTTAATTTTGTTACTGGGAATCAAACTCAGGACCTTGTACTTGCCAAGTAGGTACTGTGAGCTAAAACCCTAACCCCCTGCATTACTATATTTAATAATAATGTATCATATTCTTAAAAATTCCTGAGTAGATTTTAACTATTCTTATCATAAAAAATGTGATAAGTATGGTAGTTAATATTTATGTCAATGTGCTCAATGTAGTCAGTCTACAATGCACATATATTTCAAAATAACATTTTGTACGTGAAAAACATATCTAATTTTGTCAATTTTTAAAGTTATGGAAATTTTTAAAATAAATATGATTTTAGAATATATGTTTTATGTGGAACCAGATACATTATTAATATTTAAAACTGAAGACATCATACTTCCTGCTTTCAAAATACATCACGAGGCCTAGAGTCATCAAGATAGGATGGTTCTGACATACAGAGCAATGGAATAGAATAGGGTGCCCCAAAATAAGTCCATGTATCTAAAGGCAACAGTTCTTGCAATGGGAAAGTGTCTTAAATAAATGGTTTTGGGAAAACTTGGATGTCTACATGTCAAACAACGAAAAGGGATTCTCATACCCTATACAAATATCAACACCTACTGAATTAAAGACTCAAATATCATGTATAAAACTATGAAACTACTAGAAGAAAACATTTTTAAAAATAGGCTAATGACCATCATAGACATTTCTCCAAAGAAGGCATTCACATTGCCACATGTACATAAAACTGTGTATTACTAATTATAAGGAAAAAAATCAAAACATAGTGAGACATTAGCTCAAGCCTATTAGCGTGGCTATGATAAAACAGATATAAGAAGTATACATAAGGGTGTAAAGAAAAGGAAACCCATACCCACTGATAACAGAAATCTAAATTAGTACAACCAATGTGGAAAACAGTATAGAGAATCCTCAAAAAAAAAAAATTAAAAATAGTACTGTCAAGCTGGGCATAGTAGAACAGGCGCAAGGGTCTGAGTTCAATCCCCGGTTCCGACAAAAAAAATAAAAAGAAATAAATTTAAAAAATAAAAAATTCCTCTTAACAAGATAAATCCAGGCCGACCTGACCTCAACACAGCAATAATCATTGATGAGAACTCCACACCTAACATCATAATCCATGAAAGACACTGAAAACTTTCCTACTCTCTGGGAGACTGAGGCAAGAAAATCACAAGTTCAATTCCAGTCTGGGTAACTTAGCAGATACTGTGTCAAAATTTAATTAAAAAAAAAAAAAAAGCAGGGAAAAAGATTAAAGATGTAGCTCAGTGCAAAGGCCCTGGGTTCAATCCCTTACCCACACATATGCATGCACACACACACACGCACACACACACACACACACACACACACACACGGTTCTACCAGTGATCCAGCCATTCCTTTTCTGGGTATGTACACAAGAGAAATAAAATCATTTGGTGCAGAAATACCTGCATTTTCATTTTCACTGTAGTACCATTCACATTAGCCAAGATTGGGAACATCTGAGATATCCATCAACAGATGAGTAGATCAAGAAAGTGTGCCTTAAAAAAAACAACAACAACAACAACATTTCGACTCCTAAATCTACCCATGTCATTCAGCCTTTAAAAAGTAGGAAGTCCTAGTGCTGGGGAGATAGCTCAGTAGAATAAGTGTTTGCCTGGCAGGCGCAGGATCCTGAGTTCAATCCCAGGTAATGCAAAAAATAAGTAAGTAAATAAATAAATAAATAAATAAAAAGCAGAAAATTCTGCCACCTCTGAAACCAAGATACTGAATTGTCTCTCCTCTTTGCTCCATGTTCGTAGGTTTCCATGTCTTGGATTTGGGCTGGGTAAGGGGTATGGCTCTCTTTTATAACACATGGGAATGACCACAGTGAGCTTGAAGGTGAGAAAGTTGAATTTTCAAGTCAAGAAGTGCATGTGTGTGGCAGTTGAGCATCTGCAGATTAATGCCTTTAAAACATCTGTACCCATTACCCTTGGAAACTCTTAGGCCCTCTAGTGACAACCGCTGCTCTGTTGCCTCTGTCCTTGGGAGCACATGTTCTCAGCCAAGAAATGTGGTCTATTTTGACTACAGGAACCACTAGAAAGTATCACAGGTGACCCCTTATCAAGTTAAATGTAACCAACTGATAACTTGAATTTGAAAAAGCATGGAGATTTGATTTACCAGTAAATCCTATCTTTGCCTCTCCATGATTTGAAGATTTTAAACAGGTGCCTCTATACTGAAAATGTTTCTTGTTAATGGAATTAAACTGATCTTTCAAAGTAACCATTTTTAAAGATCAAAGATAACATAGGAAACAGGCCCACCCCAAAACTTGGTGTGTTGAGAGCACTAAATAAAGAGCAGTGGTCCTTCAACCAATTCCTGATCCTTCTAACTATCCCATAGCGCAGCTCACTTCTCTATTCCTGCTCTAGGAGGTAGTGAAATAGCCAAATGCCTTGCTATAGTGCGGACACACCATTCTCCAGTAGCTCCCTGCTGGCCCAGCAGAATAAGGCTTTTCAGAAGAGGAGGAAGATTCTAAGACACAGCTCGTTCTTTGTGAGCCCTTATTAGCTGCTGGTTTTCATAACTTTTTCTTGCAAGTATTTCAGATGATCCTATGAACAATTCTTCTGGAAACACTACCCCAAACAGATGCTCAATAACTTACAATGAATTACACCCCAATAAACTCACTGCAAGTTGTACATAATATATCTAAACTATTGACAACATGTGTAGCAGCACAATCCACTGCAGAGAGTTGGCGAGTTACCCTCATGGGAGGATGGCAGGCTGGAAGCTCACACTCTGAGAAGCATGCCACATATCACCAGCCCAGAAACATGATCCAGCCAAGCATCCGAAGTACAGCTTTACTGAATGTGCCACTTTCACATCACCCCAAAGGCAACAAATCCTAAGTCAGGACCATCTGTACTAACACTAAGCTCACTGGAGTATTGTACAGGAAATCTACCTTCCCTTTTTAAAAGATCCACTCTTCCATCAAGATCTCTCTCCCGTCTCACTGTCCCCAGATCACCTACACTCCTGGGCAACTCACACACAAGCTCACAGTGCGTGCCCATTCACATCCCGAAAGATGGAATAAGATAAAAAGTGCTAATAAAGCACTGATGCCCTCGTGGAAAGAAAAGGCAGAAGCGAAGAGGAATTAAGAATCTGATATCAAAATGGGCATGATGGTGCATGCCTGTAATCCCAGATACTCAGAAGGCTGAGACAGGAGGATCTCAAATTTGAGCCCAGCTTGGACAAGTTAGTGAATTCTTACTTTAAAATAAAAACTAAAGAAAATGAGAGACAAGAAAAAAATAATAAATAAAAACTAAAAAGGGATGGGGATTTAGCTCAGCGGTAGGAGCCTCCAGGGTTCCATCCTGCATACTCCAATCCAGAAAAAAGCTTGTATCTTTGGGAACAGTAGCATACAAAAGAGGTGACCAACATCACTACATCCTCACTAGATACACACACACACACACACACACACACACACACGCACATGGAAGTACACTTAAAGAATGATGCTTCAATTAGATGTTTACAGCAGAATTTTATAATAACAAAGAGAAAATACTGATGTGAAGTATAAAGTTATCTTCCAAATGAAAGCCGGGTGGGGTGGGGCTGCAGGGACAGAGACATGCCTCTACATCTAGTTTGCTTTGCTTCTTAGTGCTAATAAAGGGACACTTGGGCTTGTTAGGCACTGTTTTAAGTTATAAGATTATGGAGGTGAACAAACTGGGCAAAACCAGACAGTAAACCAATATTCGATGAAATGTGTACTCTGATGGGTAACAGTAGGTACTATGGAGAAAAGCGAAATTGGAAGAGGAGGTAGGGAGTAGGAAGGTAAGAGGAGGATGCCTATTTTAGGTGAAGTATCTTTCTGCTTGTTTGTTTTGTGTCTTTCAGTACAGCTGGCCTCATACTGGTGGTGATCCTCAGGCCTCACCTCCTAGGAGCTGGGATTAAGAGCCTGCAGCACAACGCCCAACTGAAGGATGGTTGTTTTAGGTTATAGGGAAGACCTCATGGAGAAGTTAAGGTGTGAGCAACGCCCTAAGAAGTTTACCCTTTCAAATGCATCCTAGTCTGCTTTCTGTTGCTATAACAAAATGCCACAGACTGGCTGATTTGTAAACAGTAATAAGTTCTTCGGCTCAGAGCACTGGAGCCTTTAGCACCTGGCATGGGCCTTTGTGCTACATCACAATATGACAGAGGGGCATCTGAGCACCTCCAAAAGAGAAAATTGGGGGGAGTCATCTTATTAAGAAGCTGCTGGTGTGATTAGCTCCCTGCCCAAGGACTTACAGATCTGTTCATGAGAGTGGAGCCCTGGTAAACTAATCAGCACCTAAGAGTTCCACTTCTTGATATCATCACAATTACAATGGAGGAAGGTTCAAAACCTGGCAGAGGCAGCTTGGGGAGTCTCCCACAGAGGCAGCAGCCAGTGGAGAGGCTAGCAGGTGGGAGCACTGGGCCCTGGAAAAGCAAAGAGCAGCAGAGCAGTGTCGCGCGCTTCTTGACCAGCAGGAAAGACGCAACACACAGCTCTTCCTTCAGCGGTTTATTCAGGCCCCTGATTACAAGCTTCTTCCTTTTTCAATCCCCCAGCCCTTGGCTAATATATACTCCTGAGCCCAATCCCAGTGCGCCACGTGGGGATCGCCCATGAGTCCAGCATATGCGGAAGCGAATCATGACTGCAGCCCTGGCCATATAAGAAGTTGTTGTGCACAGAGAGCGCTCACCCACGGGGGTGGAAGGCGGAAACCAGCGCCATCTTGTAGGCGCGGTCCTTCGCAGCTCTCCACAGAGCAGGAAGAGCAAGGGGCTGGGAATGGGCCACAGGGGCGAGGAGAGCCCAGACCGTGGTTGTCTAATTCTATGGTTCCAGGCTGCACACATGCAGTATTTCTATCAACCAGAAACAAGGCCAGGCCCCAGGGAAGATATCTGAAAAACAAAATCTAAAGGTAACTTCAGCAAATGTTCAGTAATCAGCTCTCTCAGGGAGCAGCCAGCCTCTTGTAGGCTGCAATAGGATGTGTTCAGGTCTATTTTTCTAAATCAAGTTGTATAACCACTAAACAAAGGCCTACACTTGATCAAAAGTTTTCTTTCAAGCTAAGTATATGCAAAAACCCAACTTTGGCCCTTAAGGACAAAACTAACACAACAATAAATGCAATAGAAAACTTAACAACCAAATTGTAAAGAAGTTGGTATTACAGACTGTTAATACAAAATCCAGAAACCTGCCCCCATCCCCCAAACCCACCACTCAGGGATGTCTGTTTACCTTGAATTTACTGGGACTTAGAGGTTGGTGGACCGGTTCTGTGGCAAACACAGCAATACCTACAGACATTTCCAGAAAAACACGACCTGGGCTCTTTTTCCTTGGCTTTTCTCTCCCTTCTCCCACCTCCACAGCAGGGTAGAACACTGAAGCATCTGAGAGAAAAGCCCACCGAGATCAAGGCAGGTATTATATTTCAAGTTGAAGTTCAAAACAGCTTGCGTTTTACTGGGCCTTCTTACTTCCTGAAATCAGAGGGCGCCTTTCAGTCCTTCAGTATGCTGAGTCACAAGCCAGCTACACACTCGCTTTTTTATTTGAGGCCACCAGGCGTCTTCTCCCTGGCAAAGGAGCAGGTCCAGGGCACCTCCAGGAATGATTCCTGGGAAGTGTCAAGAGGTAGAACCAAAAGGATGCTCTTTACTTCTTTCTCCTAGCTTTATTTTACTTTGAAGAAATTTAACAACCTAAAAAATGTTTTTGTTTTTTTTTTTTTTAAAGTAAAGCCTCTGTGCATAACTTTACCTGGCATTACTTACAGCTGCCTAATTACTACGGAGTCTGTTTGGTTTTAGGCTTCTGTTTACCCACTCAGCATATGCAAAGGACCTGCCTAGCAAAGTCACCAGAAGAGTGAACTTCAGGGAGCCATTCAGGTTAGACCCCCACAAGCTACTGCCCACTACCTTGCCGGTAGACAGGTTTTCTTGAATTACCTGATGATCAATAAAAGTTCAATAATTTTACATAAAAATCCAATGATCTTAAGATCTGAAAGATCAGGACTGGCAAGGTAGCTCAGTGGACTAAGTGGCACACCCCTCTAATCCCAGGGCTGGGGAGGTTGAAAACAGAAGGATCACTGTGAGTCCACGCTGTGCAGTGAGACCCCGTACCAAACACTTTAAAAAATAAAAATAAAAAAATAAAGACTTGATAAGATCTAGCAATCCTAGACAAAAAATCCTGTGTGGGGACAATTTGTACGGACACCATGTGATTCTGGACAGATGCTTAGATAGGACGGGCACCGGGAACTTGTGTTTCCTGGATTACCACTCACCTGGCATACACCACAGCATTTTTCCCCGGAAGTGCAATCCCTGAGCTGTGCATCTGGGACCCCACCCTGAGCCCAACATCTTAATTTGACAGAGGAGAGCAGGGTCCAGAGTTTTAATGACTTATCCAAGGTCAACGAACTAGATAAAGGCAGGGCTAGAGCCAGAATTCCAGCCCCCTTCCCAAGATGGTCCATTCTCCGGAGATCCAGTAGTGAGAGAAATTGGGCCACATTTGAAGCAATGTCTCAGATGATACTGGTTCTGAAGTTACCTTAATTATAAATCATCACTGGAAACGAATGAAAGCATCAGAGCCATGATACTGGGATAGACCACAAGGGCTGGGGAAAAGAATAACGAGCATGGAACGTTTCCTCGGGGGGCTTAAATGTAAGTAATCTATATTTAAAATATCATGATTTTAGTAAGTATCAGAGTGGGGCAATGAAAAGCTAAATAAGAGTCACATCCTGATTTAGCCAAACTGAGTAAGTGAGAAACTACATTTCTTGGATTTTTCTCTTAGAAACGTTTAATGCAAGACTTTGCTCATCTTTCACTTTGTCAATTCATTTTAATACACTTTGAAAATAAGCAGATTTAAGATCTTTCGAGAGTCTTCATATCCCATGAAACTATTTTTGTCAGAAGGAAATTTATAGTTCATCTGAAAAAAATTTTTTATACAGGCAGGTGTATTATAAACATACATAATGCTAACGTATGCTAGTATTTTTTATGACTGTATCAATCTAAAATAGAAATGACAACATCCTTGCATTAACTTTCTATACATATTACAGCTCATGTTGTAATTCAATCCTGCTTCCCAAGATGCTAAAACTCTACCTGTACTGTTCTCAGAAAACCTGTCACCTTGAATAGTTTGAAAAGAAGCCAGAATATTTCTTTGGAAACGTATGTAATCTGGAAAATTAGGTACGACATATAAAAAGTACTCGTGCCCCCCCAAATCATGGCATAGCCACATTAATGTGATGAGTGGGGCATCCTACAAGCTTTACAGTTCCACAGCTCTTCAGACAGAGCCTGCAAATGACCTCAGCAGCCATCTAAACCTCAGAAACAACACAAGTCTAAACAGCCAACGCACAGTGATGTTCAATAGTGCTGCAGCACCACTGGAAATCAAGGTTGTAAACTAACCTGACACTTGGCAGAAATTATAGGGTCCTTTCCATCACTGCCTGATGATAGGCAGTGTCCATGAGGCACAGGCAGTGCAGAGAATAGAGCTGTGTGTCACAAGAGGGACCAGCATCTGAGCAACACAGCACAACCCTAATGGGAACCTGGGCTTAAAACCCACCTGCCAGACTCCCAGCCTTTTCAGGAACCCAGAAGTCGAAATTCGTCTTGCCACCTTGCCTTTGTTTTATCGTGAGCTGTGAGAGAGAGCTCAGAAAAGGCAGGCTCCCGTTTGTCATCTGCCAGGGCTTTCTCTCCTCGCCCTCCCGCTCAGGATCAAGAACTCCTCTGGAGCACCTTAATTGGCAGGACTACTTTTAAGGCACTGGAAGGCACTGCTGTCCCCCGAGGCCCAGACAACTGCCTCTGCTCTGGCAGAACTCCAATCTAACCTAAAGCACACGGCTGCTTCCTCAGACACTGTTCAGGCACCCAGTGCAACCAAAGGGTTAAGCAAATTCCTTGGAAACAGGAGGACAGAAGCCTCCTGGAGCTGTGCAGGTGCGGAATTACAGCTTGCCACTGCTCATCACGACAAATTCCCCAGCGAGATTTCGCGGGGGCCGGATTCCACAGCATTTGTTTTGTCACTTAAGTGCACTTTCTACGCTCTCAGCACATAACTAAGCACACAGCTCTCAGCAGCTACTTGTGAAGTGATCCACACAGGTTTTAAAGATTTTAGATTTCTTTCCCACCCTGCAATTCCCAGTCTGATTTAAGCATTCCTAGTTCACAGATGGCCAGGTTAGAACCAGACTGGCTGACTTAACAGCAGAGAGAGGGCTGTGTCGCTTTGTAGGAGGCCCCCCTGTAATGAAGTCACTTTATTCAAAAGCACGAATCACAGGTTAGAAGTCCGAGAATAATGAAACTGGTAAATGTATGAAAACTGGTCATCACACAGAATGCAAGGGAAAGAAAACTTAGCTTTTCTCAGTCAACAGAGGGAAAGGCCAAGGTCTGAGACACATATAGCAGAATACTTTGTTCTTTTTTATTTAGTCACAACACATCAGTACAACAGAGGTCAAACCTAGTTCAGTGGAGGTCACTGAAACTACACCTGCTAAAGGAATAAACCTGAAAAATGGTATTTTTAGAGCCTCAACCAAATTAAAGCAACCAAAGAGAAGCAGGCAACAAAGCCATTTGAAATACCTCAACAACCACATTTCCATGCACCAAAAGGAAAACACAACATACAAACCTCCAATTAAAAAAATCTGGCATATCCAGGAAAATTAGATTATGCATTTAACAGGTTCCACCGTACTATTCAATTGGCCTCTTGCATGATCACTTATCCAGGTTAACACTTGTGAATTTGAGATGTGGGATTAAACATTCATTGCACTGCTTGGGACTAGTAAATGCACGCATATTCAACGCAATCATCTTCATTCCTGCCCAGTGCTCCAAATTGGGACCTACACTACCAGTGGGTATCTCCTAAGCCCTGAATGCCAGACAGCAAGAAGTTGGCAGACAATAGAAGTCGGTCATGTGCATTCTGGGCCACCAGTAGTTTGTAGAAGGCAGAGAATTACTGACTGATTTCTTGGATAAAGCTGATCATCTGATTTGTCAACGCTTTGTTTGGAAACATAAATTCAATATAGCTCACCCCCCAAAGAATATTTACTTATACAACACCTTAATCTGTCAAAATATTAACAAACAGAATCATGTTACATTGAGCATAGTGGTTTGGAAAATTAATTCTAAAAACAGACCACAATTACACAAGGAGAAAAAGACCAGAAACACTAAATGTTATGATTCCCAAAACTTGGGGGCAAAATGGAATCACTCTTAGAAGTGTACAAAGTAAATTAGGCATAGTATAGACCTGTCACAAAGTGTTGGTTTATACTATCTCAATTTAATGTTTTAAGCAAAAATCAACAACTAGTTCTTTAAAACTGCTAATACCCGATATAAAAAAAGAAAAAAGTAAACCAACAAACCTTTAGTCTTTCAAAAAAAAAAAAAAAAAAACTATCTGAAAGTGTACCTTTTTCCTTTTTATTCTTACTGACGACTTTAAGGTGATGTTGGCAACACAGTCCAGCTCAGCTGGGATTTTAAGTTATCCCCTCCCTCATCCTACAGCATCAGTTCTTTAAAAGGCTCCAATCTCCGTCCCCCACGGTCTATAGGGCTTGCCAAGGTTTGCCGCCTGCGTGGGCGCCGAAGGGCTCAGTGCATTGGGAGAGAGTAAGTGGAAGGAGCCAAAGGAGAAGGGGAAGGCGGACAGCGAGGCCACGGAGGACAGCAGAGGTGGTGAGAGTTTGGAAGCGGAAGTGACCACGGGGAGCACGGGTCCAAGGCCGCCACTAGGGGGCGCTCGCAAGGCAGGCGCCTCCGGGTGTGCCGAGGCCAACCTGCCCTGATGGTGTGGTTCCGTAGGCGACGCCGTGGTGCCAGCGTTCGCGTGGCCGTTCTGGGCTAGTAACAGCGGGTGCGCGATGTGCGGGTGATGTCCGAAGGCGCTTCCCCAGGCAATGTGTCCGAGGCCTGCGTGGGCGCCACTCGCCGCTTCCCGCTGGGAGGCATAGTTGTTAAGATGCGAGACCAGTCGCACCCTAAGCGGATCGGAGGCATCCAGTCCTTCAATCATGCTCAGGTAACGGGCAACTTCAGCCAGGCATTCCCGGAACCCCAAGCTCCGGTAGTCCATAGCGAGGGCGTGAGCGTCAAAGTAGCCTGAGAGAAAGAACAAAAGAAAAAAAGCCTCAGGGCTTTGCTCATTGCCCATAATTTCTCCCATCCCAAAGGCAATCTTGATCCCAAACACCCTCCATCCTTACAACATGGCATGCATGGAGTCTCGTGGAAGTCCAAATATTTTGGAGCTGACCAAATTTTTGCATTGATCAACATGAGCAGAATGTATCTGCTAAGGCGAGTTCAAAGTCCAATTAGAAACTATGGGAGCAGAAATTGGAATTATACCCTACAAGCAGATGAAACCATGTTCATTCCTTTAATGTTTTCCCTCAACAACAACAAAAAAATACATCAAGGACAGACAGAAACCACAGAGCAGTGAAATTCATTAGACACACAGATGTAAGTTATCATCCTAGAGCTTTCAGGCGCTGGGCCCCCTAGTGAAGCATTTTCTGGTTGGAGACAAACACACAGACCTTGGTCTCCCACCTTGTTAGCTTTTTCTCTACTTAACCATAGGTTTCTTTCCTCAAGTTACATGGCTGCTCTTTAAAAAAAAAAAATCCTGCATATGAAATTAAGACCATATACTTATTCTTTAAAAAAAAAAAAAAAAAAAAAAAAAACCTGTGTCTCAAGCTTTCCCTCAAAAGAGCAATGGGCAAATGTGAGGGTACCTGATCTGAATCAGGGCTGTAGCAAGTTTATAAAGGACCTTAAAGATGACAGGCATTGTCCAAAGATGCACTAGCTCAATCTGCAGAGAAGGCTGGGTGATGATTTCACTGCAGAACATTTGATGTGCATCTGAAGCTGTACAGACAGGCTTGGCATACACCAGCACTCTCTCCACCCCCGAGGAAAAAGGAGGCTGGGCCTGCACCAATCCTGGCCAAGACCCAACCACGCAGATCCCCCACCGGGACTAATGGGATGTACCTTTCCCTCCAGCAGTGTGCAGCATTTTCAGGTGATCCACCGTCATTTGCAAGATCTCAGCTTTTTCTAGCTTAGCAGAACCCTGAAAAAGAGAACGGTGAAAAGATTGATCTGGTAGTGTCTGGGGGAACAACTGAAAATACACCACCACCACCACCCCACACACACAGTAACTCATAATAGGTGATGTAAACCAAAAGAATAGTCTTCACAAAATCCCCGAATCTGTGCATAAATTCATCCACGCATAAGCAACACAGCTATTTTCCAAAACACAGATAAGGTTCATAATCATCAGGGGACTGTCAGAAGGTGCAAAGTGCTCCACCAGCTCTACCTACTTTCTCCATTACCTGCTTCTCAAAAGCACTAGGCACCAGCCTCCTCAGCTCAGACAAACTGTTATTGATCCGGTCTCGTCGGCGCTTCTCAATGATCTGTGGGAAGCAGGCAAAACAAAGGAGGTCATTTCCATTACGATTGTAAAATCCAAAGAAACACGGCTCTTTCCGTTAATTAAAAACAACAACAGTATTGTAAAAAGACTCACGCCTCTCCGTCTTTTCCTGGCCAAAATCTGGGAAGATGTAGTTGGGGACATGGAACCTAGAGCCGAACTTAAGTTTCTGAAAGGAGAGAAAAGGGAGAGATCTCCGTTACGCAGGGGAGGTGACCCGAGAAGTGGCCCCAACGCGCTCCCTGAACTCAGCTCCGCAGAGGTTTCCGGGGTCGCCACGCGCGGGTCCGCGCCCTGTGGCTGCGCCGTCCTCCCGCCGCCCACTCACCCATTCTCGTCCGCGCTCTCCTTCTCCACCTCGATGGTCTCGTCCAGCTCGCTGTCGGAGGAGCTGTACTCGGCGTGAGCTCGCTTCATGCTGGCCGCACAGGGGCAGGGAGGAGTTAACCACGGCGGCGCCGCTCTGCGCTCCGCTGCTCGCGTTCCGCACACACTGATCCCGCTCGTGCTCTGCCCCGGGTTAAAACTCAACCATCCTTTCCCACGCTGCGCCCCAGCTCGCAGCTCCAGGGAGGAGGGGTGGCGGGGGAGCCGGGAAGGCTGGCAAGGGGGCGGAGGGCGGGGCCGCAGCGCCCGGGCAACAGCCACCCTCCGGCCAATCCCGCGGCGCGCTCGGCTGATTGGCAGCCACTTGCGGGAGAGGCGGCGGCCGGGCCGGGAGCCAGGGCGGCCTGCGCGCCCGCCCCCGGCACCACCCCTGCCCTGCGGCTGTGCGTCGACTCGGCGGGGGCTCGGC